>NC_136768.1:23550692-24150692 GCF_947034865.1 Barbatula barbatula | reverse complement strand
GGCTTCTCAGTCATTCGGCTTTTTGTTTGCACGTTTGGCCCAGAATCCCATTGGGGTAAAATCCATCAAGTTTGTCCTTGTATACATTTTGTATAACCGTTAACAAAGCTTTTAAGACAAATTTTATGCGAGATGGTACGTGGTATATTTGTTGATTCCTTTTGTTCTCATTGGAAGTCCATGTTTGGCAGTGTATGTGTTGTTTGTTTTTGGCTAAATGTTCTTTAGCGCTTCACCCATTTCAGTCAAGTGACCAAATCAAAGAACCGCCTCAAAAGCGTAATTCGTTCCTGATTCATTTCACCACTGAAGTTAAATGAGATGTTTTCAATTTCAGGCATAAAGATCCCCTTAAAATGTGCATTTCAATTTGTTGTCACATTCAGCAAACTCTTATAAACGTGACTTACAGCAAAATTTAAGTAAATAAACGTGAGTCTTGCGCATGCTAAAATTGCTTCATCGCTGTCGTATGGGTTATAAATAGGAAGAAATCGGACGAGGTTGGGCGGTGAATGAGGGTATGGAGGGATCTTAGGTCCCCAAGGAGAGAATGACAGCCAGAAAGGAGTTAACCTGCTCATTCATTCGAGGTTAGCACCATTGAACTGTGACCACACGGTCACCGAGATGCTTAGCTTATCCACCCCCAACCTTTTGCATACACCGTCTCTAAATTCAAATGTGGCAGGATGTCGATAACATTGAATGTCATTGGTTCTTGCGCATCTTATGACGACATATCACGACGACATATCATAACACGGGACCCACAAGAACCAAATAGACAAGCAGTTATCAATGCACCACTTCATATATAAAAACGATCTGTTCTGTTGTATTTATAACTTTGGTAATACGTAGACTTGTGTACAGTAAGTTTACAGTTGCGGTTGTTCTTCAAAGTCGCCCGTGTACCATAACTTTGAGAGCCAAGGGTATCAGTTGCAATGTCATCAGATCTCTCTCCCTCTCTTTCCCTCTCATTCTCTCTTGCCGCTGCGGTGTATGGTTACGGACATTGTTAAGCCTGGTTACTGATAAACAGGGTGCTTAGTTACCAGCCCCCGGATGGTTGGCTCTTTTCAAAAGCAGAAAAATCGTTGCCGGGGGAAAGGAGGAACTTGTGTATGTTTGAAAAAGAGAGCTGGCCGTATCAGGAGGCAATGCGAAGACCTTAAAGTCACAACGTTGGTGTTGACCCGCTGTTGCTTGGTTGCCCCTGACCTGCCGCGTAAAAACGTCCCCTTAAACCGTGTAATGATGTGTTATGTCCAACGATGACCGCTTAATTAGAAGCAGTGGGAATGCTGCCATGAGAGACATTCACAATAACTGTTTGTCTCTGAGATACGCATGCAGAATGTTTGTCATTTGGGCTTGCTGTGCCGTGTATAATTTGGTTTGTGTTTTGGACGTGAAGAAATGACTCGAGTAAGTCATAAGTCTTATTGCCTACGTAATATCAGCCATTGACTTTGAAAATGGGGTAAAACCCAAACAAACAAGTACTTTGCAAAGCGTGGTGGTATATGTAAATACTTCCATAGTTTGCCTACTTCTGATTTTCTACTACAACCTTTTTATTTTAATTTTAATCTTTCTGCTAACTCAGAACTTACTGTAGAACTCACTACTTGACGCTAAGGCATTGTGGGAGTGTTATATGGTTGCTAAGCTTTATTTACTGTTTTTAGTATTTCGTTTTGTGCAGTGAAAGTGTACTAGAGCCTCGCATATGTTTGGTATATTGTTCAGAGGAGTTGGTAAAGAGTTCCAATAGTCTTAAGAGTGTCTTGTGTATAGGGCATTGCTAAACGGTTGGTTACCAGGCAAAGAGAATAAAACCCAACCTCAAGTCTTGATGGTATTGTTGTTTCTACTTGTGGCCGTTGTCCTTTCTGTAATATAAGTCTTGTTTACGTAGTAAACCTGACAAATAATTCAGTTTTATTGTCCAATTTACTGGATGTAAATTAGTCTATGTTTGGTTGTTTCAACCCATGGTTGGGTCAAATATGTTTTCTAGCTTGAAGGGGAACTTCGTCGAAAAATGACAATTCTATCATGAATAACTCACCCTCAGGAAATTGTCGAATTTAGTCGTTGATTTGTTTGCGCTAAAAAGTATCCTTGTCGCTTTATATATTTAAGGCTGAACCACTGGAGTTACATGGACTATTTCAACAATGTCTTTACTCACTTTCTGCTAGGGTGACCACCACCCAACAAACCAAATGTGGGACAGGTAACACGTTTGTAGCTTAAAACTGTGATACATAAAAAAGATTCTACATTTCAGTTCGTAAAAATAATTTGTTATTTAGTCGATTCCAACTACAACATAATTAATGCATAGATCAAATGTTAAATAACATAAAAAATGTCATGGCTGCTGTCTCTTTAAATTTTTAGCACAAATCAGACGCGGACTTATCATACTAAGGTTGTACACTTTGAAGGTCTTCTCAAAAAGAGAAAAGTCAAGGAATTGAGAACGGACAAATAATGAAAAAGAGTTTCTCTTTTAAAATTGATTCTTAAATAATGCATTTCGTTATTGGAAAATAATTATGCTAACTGCAACCTACAAACCGTTTAAAATAGTTAAATAAACACTGGCGCAAACAAGTGTCCGATGTGCGTATCGGGAAAAATAACTAGTTTTCATAATGTGACGACTTAAATCAACAGACTGTTGAAAATGTTGAAAATGTTTTCAATATGCGATGTGCGGGGGTGAAATGGCTCTCCGGTACAACGCAAAGCGTTGCTCACCGTACTTTCTGAGCTTTGAAAGTATGTTGCGTTGCAGTCTATGGGGGACTCAGAAAGCTCCTGGACCTCAACAAAACGATCTTAATTTGTATTCCGAAGATGCACGGAGATCCTAGAGTTGTCGAACGACTTAACTGTGAGTAATTCATGACAGCATTTTTGTTTTTCGTCAGAGTTCCCCTTTAATTTCAACCAATAGTTGGGTTTGTCCATATCTTAACCAATGATGTGTTGAAACAACCCATTTTTCAAGTGTAGCTGAAATTATATTTTTGCATAAATTGAACTGCACACCACTTCTGACCTATTTGAATAATTTAAGGTATTAGTCATGTTTTTATGGTTTAAATCCCTAACTCGTAAGTAAGCAACATTAAGAGTGATGAACAGTAATAAGCATGTCTTAGCAAACACCACCAATAATTCACATGCATTTCAAACAGGCTTTTAAACATTTTATAGAACATTACTTTATATGCATCAGGTCAAAGTCACAGATGTCGTAAAGCTTTATGTCTCGGAGATCGCTGTGAGGTTTTGATGTTTTAATTACGGTTGGACTGAGCCCCTCTCTTTTCTTGCTGGTGCTTCACTCCCGTGGAGCGCTTTAGAACCAATTTAGCATCATGGTAACAGACATCCATCTCAGCCCCTCACACCCACAGCATTGCCACCCCTCTGAGAAGAGAACAAAGATTTCAGCAAAGGGATTTTGAGTGGGGGGATCTGGGTGGATTAAGGCCAAGAAGAGCCCCTGAAGGGCAAGCCAGGTGCATTCTAGATCGGAGCGATGTGCCCCTCATTCTTGAGATTTTATTGGGCCAGATGGATGCGGTTACAGGAGGACAGACTTGTTAATTGGCCTCAGTAGTGGCATGTTGGAGGCACTGCGGAGGGATTTGTGATTTCAGTAATCGGTGATGAGGAAAACAAAACAGATGGAGAACAAAAGCTCAGGTTTGAAAACGTATGAACTCCTCTGTCTACAATGGACCACCATCAGGTCACTACAAAGTATTCACTTAAAGGAGTGGTTCATTTCAAAATTTGCCCCATTGACTTTCCATAGTAGGAATAAACATTGAAACCGTGAATGGGGGCAAATTTTGAAGTGAACTACTTGAATAGTGGCAAATATATGTATAAATATATACATTCATTTCAGTTCATCTCCCATGCATACCAACAATTTGTATCCCGTGCACAGAATGCATGCTGTATACTGCAAACATACTACTGTTTGCTTTGAGCTAACCTCCATTTCCCTGCGGTGCGGACCACACCTAAAGTATATTTAGACAAAAAAAACTTATACAGTCTCACATCAGAAACCATCAGGAATGCCATCTTTCACCTGTTTATGAGCACTGTCTGGCTTCTGTCTTCGTATCATTCCGGTAGATCTTAGGAAGATGAGAGCATGCCTCACACTTCTAATACACTTTACCCTATTTTCTCTTCTTTAAACCGGTGGAATCCTGAAGTGTGACTATAAATCACTCAAGTGTTCGGCCCACTCAAGGTATGAAGACATTTGCTCTGTCACTTCACAGAAAACCATTGAAAGACGAAAAGAACGTATTCTTTGAGGTGAATTATTGGCTCAGTTCAATGTAAAGTACTCTTGAAGTCGGGCCTTGTTGCCACATGTCATTGTCTACCATTATGGGAAGCTTTTTCAGATGGAAATGGGAATAAATTGTTGAAGTGGGGAGTAAACTAGAATGACAAGAAATCAGCTCACAGTTATTCCAGTTATCGCTGCCAACCTTTTTCCTTTAAAGGTTAAAGATTTACTGCAAAAAACTCCCAGGGAGTGTCGCTGGCAGTAAATTTCAATACTCGAGACGTTCTGTTTCTAAATGTATAGTTTTTTTGTAGGATTTACCTTATAATAATGATTTTCAAGTTAAACCGTTGGGACTGATATGGCAGAAAATTTGTCATTTGACAAACCTCGGGCTAGATGGTGATATAAAGGCAAAAGTTATGAACTGCGCCTCTAAAGTCCCCGTTAACCGGAAGTTGCGATTGTTTTTACTTCCGTATTTTGACGCATTTCCTGATGAAATGGAGTTTTGAATGTGAAAAATAGTGGCATCTTTCTCTGCGATTTGATTGGATGTATAAAACAGCTTTGCATTTTGAAATGGAAAGGGAGGAGTTAACGTATGCTCCGCCCAAGCCGTCTTACTAACGTCATTTGAAGGTCCAGTCAGTAATTTCTAGCGGCAAGATTGCGAATTGCTTCCATCCCTCCCCCTCCCTTTCGAAACACTACGATGGCTGACAGAACACGTCGAATTGCATGCACGGGGACCCGCCGTGTATGTAGATAGAAATAGCTCATTCTAAAGTAATAAAAACATAACGCTTCTTTGTGTAATCTCTTTATACACCTCTGAAGGCATAGCTATGCATATTATATTGCATTTCTTTTAATACATCATCCCAAAAATGTAACACTGGACCTTTAAGGGGGATTGTCATTACCGGACGGAAGTGCATTTTCAGATTTTAACTGAAGATTATTAGGGCACACGATTTTGAAAAAGAGAACGACCCACATCGATAGAGTATTTACAATATTTCATGACAAAATGGGCATTGTAATTTTTTATTTCACTGGGACTTTAACAAAGAAACAAGTTTATTACACAACAACATTACTTACAAGATAAATATGATCATTGTAAAGCCTTATTTTGGTCATTTGAATGTGACTGTAATAGCTCAAACTAAGTAATTGCTTGATGCTATACAAGTTATAAATGCACGTGACACATACCGAAAATTATTCAGCTCATACACTAACTTATGAGATTTATGGCTAGTGCACAACTATCAGCAGGTTGTTTTCTTTGTTCATTTTCAAGCAATTTCAAGTGCATTCATTAATATCCTGTGGTACAAGTGTTATCATCACTCCCTGTCCACAGAGCTCACAGGAACAAAGGAAAGTGTTCATGTCTACTGCAGACAGAGCCAGAGTCCTGTCAGTCTCCGAGCACTCATCTGTAGACAGAAACTGTGATATATTCAAGTTCCTGGCTGCTAAAATACCCCCAGATATAAGAATCCCTCAGCAAAAGTATGCATTTATTTTCCCATGATTTTAAAGCCAGACATCAAGTTAGCAGTGACCACTCACAAACTTAAACAAGGACTATGCCTTAGTTAAATCAGGATATTTAAGTCGCTTTTAATAAAATGCCTTAGCTTAAAATATGTCATTTACATTATTTTGTCTCAAGATGCACACCAGTCATGTTTTTATCTATGTCGGGGCGATTCATTTTTAGTTAAGACAGCTCGAACTTTCATTTTATTCTGGGATTAGACTTAAGCCTTGTCTGAGAAACTGGGCAATACATTACTCGCATTGATCAAAATCCATTGTTCTCTGGCCAGTCCTGTATCATTGGTTTCACTATTCCAATGAATGATCATTGACTTCATAATATTCCTCTTTCAGGACTCATCATCGGACTTATTTCATCTTATAACTTGTTTCCGGAATGCCAAATTTTCCCACGGAAGTGTTGAAAGCCTCCGTTGACTCTTTTATGTGAATGTTGTTTTGATTCAGTCTGGTGCATTTACTGTACTTCAGTATCACATCCATGAGTTTATGGCCTGAGGGCATGTTTGTATCGCTGCATGCCACACTAGTGTATCACCTTTTGAGCGACTCAAAACGCCAGCTGTTTTTTTTATTTCTAAATATCCGATTATGAATCATCGTTTTTCAGTAATCTGCACCGCTATGCTGCCGGATTTTTACAGAAAACTCGCAGGAGCGATTCATTCTTGAAAGGTGACTGCGCGGTGGTACGATACAAAGATAATGTTTTATCAGTGAAATGAGTCAGACCGGTGCCTGATACTTCCAAAGTGAAGTAAGACAGCATCGATGAAAACTCGTCTAACTTTGTTTCTTCCGGGAATGAGACCCGTGAGTGTTCGGTGACTTCTCATGTTGTTGGTCATTGACCTATTACCCTTTAGAGTTTGGTTTGGTCAGGTGAAAACACCTGCTTGTAGATACTTCTCATTTGGTATTGAGGAGATCTTCATAGCGTAAATTCTACTGCAGAGAAAGTGCTACTTTTATACTATACTAGTCCAGAATACACTTTTTGTCTTAAATGGTCAATGCTTGAATGAACGTTTTGCTCAGTTGGTCAATGCTTGAGTTGGTTGCCAAATCCTCGTTTGGACGATTACATGTAGCTTGCTGTATAACTTTGGCTAATGTAATAGAAAATAAACATGACACTCCACGTTAACCCAATAAAGACACCATTTCCCACTTCAAGTTCTCCAAGCCCCTCCCACTAATGCACAAAAAGCAGTACTGTGACCTTCTATCTTCATTTGATCTGATGACCTTAGGAAAAGCTCAGAAAACCGTCAAAACCAACACATTTCTTTAAACAGCCTATTCTGCTATAGCGCTTTCTCATGCCATAATAAAAGAGACCAAGGCTTATTGTAGTTTGACATGAGGTGTGATTTTATTAATGCCTCTCGAAAAAATGCACAGTGAAAGTATTGTTTGATATTTTCACATAACTTCTCACACCGTGGGAAATACTTTGTCGGAGGATTTTGCCGTGTTTTCATAACACACGGCAAATGCTGAACTGAAACAGGCAGAGTGACAGATTATGAGCCTCTCCCATCTCTCCAAGCTTGTGAAATGACTTCATATTAAAAGACAGTTCATTTTTGAATAAAGTCAGATCAGTTTTTCGCACGTCGTCATAATACGTCTCAACTACTAAAAATATCTTTGAGACTTCAAGTAGCCATGACGCCTCGATATCAGCCCACCTCTCCAGGACACAACAGCAAGGGCTGTATTGTAATCCCACCTGTTTCGTTCTTGAGAGATGTACTTCTGCAGTAAGCCCACCTCCTCCCTTTTCCCCAAGCTGAATAAAGCCTTTTGTGTTCACGGAGTCCTTCTCTAAAGTGCGTCCGCGTGAGACCCAGCTAATCCCGGCGAGCCAGGCAGAGACACGCATCCCTTTCAATGTGGAGACAAACAGGAAAAGACACCACGGCTTTAGTTGCCCTTTCTGGTTAGAGGACGAACGGGTCTACGTTTTGCTATTACTATAGACATACTAACAAGAGAGTTTTCAAAGTCAACACGAGGCCCTCTCTCAAACCTCAAGCGCTCGATCTGAGAGGTGCCTGGGCTTTATTTTGGCACATCAACGCTCTCCTCCACTATCTAGCGCTCAAAAAAGACATCTACCCCAGACACCCTTATCACTGCTGGATACAGTAGCCGCCTGCGGTTCCGCCGCAGTGTTTAGCGAGATTGACAGTAATAGACTTCAGTTGTTGGCGTGTTTAATCTGACACGCAGGAAATATGTTTTAATATGCTGTACGGTGTGAAGGATTAAGCGTGTAACGTGCGTAACAAGTTTTTTGCCTTCCGGAGATCTATTTAGAAATGTGTTGATTCAAGTCATTTTGAAGTGACACCCAGGACCATATTTATGAAAAACAGGTCTGTGCAAATTGTATATTTATGAAATAATACTGAACTAGACTTTAAAAAAGATATATGTTTTGGGGATTTAAGAGACATTTCTTTAGAATACAGGTCTGTAAATAATAATTTAACTGTGTATTGGTGTATGTGTGCAGTATCTTAAAGAAATAATTCACCCCAAACAATTTTGAAATATGGTTACAAACATGTAAAAAGCTTCCAAAGGCAAAAATTCACCCGATTCAGCCATTAATACACAACTCGGCGCCTTTTTATAATGACGTCTTTATAGTTTTGTAAAAGCTACAAAAATCTTTATTTATTTGATTTCATTTGTACTTGGAAAAAACACATGTCCCCCTCCATATGTTTAACTCTTTTGTATAATGTATAAACAAGAAAAGAAAAAGTTGTTTCTTGTATAAACAAGAAAAGACTAAGAAAAGTTGTTGCGTAACGATTTTTCATGCTCCTGTACGAACGTTGGGGGAGTGTATCGAGCATCGTAAACAAGCTATTTTGGAAACTTCGAGTGCTTTATTTTTGTCAACAATTCCTACAATAGCCTTGTTTTTATCCATGTCAAATTAAAATACATCTTACATAGGTATATGGGTAAGAACGTTCGGGAGTTGTGTTAGTCGACTGTTGAAGCTGTTGAATGAATCCAGATGCTCGTCCATACAGTCAATAGCCTCATGCTTCTCTGGGTTTTGTACACTACAGAATGAATGCTCATCCACCCCTCTGCTCCATCTGTTGGTTTCGGACACAGAGGAGGTGGTAATGATGTCAGCGAGTTGTAATCTTGTTTTACCCATTCATTAACCGCCTGGTCCCATCTGGCAAACGCAAACACTGGGGATATCTGACGACACCTCACTCTCATTCCCCGCAGAGACGGCAAGAGGGGTTCAAAGAAAGGCTAAGGTGTTGTATACATTTTGTCGGTTTTGTAGTCATGTGCTTAGAAGGACCATAAAGGACCAGCCCAAACACGGTTGGGAAAAACATGTTTGAACATGGCTTACAAACTCCTGAATAATAGGCACTTCATCTGTCTAGCACTTTTTCAAGCCAACAAACACTGGTCAAAGACAAGTGAAGCTTGTAATACAAAAACTGATGAGTTTTTCTCTGTATGGAAGCTTACAGTCATAGTTCTCGCTCAATGTAGTTTCCTGAAGAGCCAAGGATGTTGTATTCTCTCTCTCTCTCTCTCTCTCTCTCTCATAGATTAAGTGTCACTCATTCTTTGGGTAAATCATTGACTCTAAGGTGTGTTTGTATTTAAAATAGCATAAGAATGTTCAAAGTACCAACATCCAAACACACATCCACCTAGCAAACAGATTAGAAACACCTCACCTTTATGTCTTTGTTGAAGACTGGGGTCTGTATTTTACACCGGGTCATGTTTAGAGATGAACGCCTGATAATAAGCGGTTGAATGGTCGATCTGTGGTATGTTTGAGACATTATTTACAACATGATAACCTTTAATCCATAACCTTAGACAAACGGCCCTCTGGGCATCTGAATTGTGTCACGTTTTTTAAGTTTGTACGCGATAACAGCAATAGCTTTAAATGCAGTTACATTTTGATCATTTTGAGATTATGTCCAAGAAAAAAATGAATCGGCACGTTTGTGTAAACGCTTTAAACAGCCTAGAGATGTATAATAGAAATGAACAAAAACTAGCATTAACGTGAATTAGTTTTTCAGATAATAAATGCAGATAAACTACATTGTTTATTGTTCGATGACGCATTTACTAATGTTAACAAATGCAAATCCACCCATATTAAAATCGTATTATTACATACGACATACAGTATTAGCTACTGCGAATCGTTTTTTCTTACACGGAAGTGTGAACATGGCTATCCAAACAGGCAGACTATGCGTGCTTTAACCAGTAGGGTTCATATGTTGTTCACTGGCTCATATTGATGCTTAACACCGTGAAGATCCAGGTGTGCAGTTCAATCTGAGGGTCCCTCATACGGATCAACAGAAAGCTTTCACACCTGTATCTGGCCTCATCTCATTCGTTGCTTATCGAGTCAATCTAACACAGCTGTGGCCGTTTCCTGTTTCAATGGCATCTGCTTTTTATATCGATTTAACATTAATAATATACACAAATGTGACATAATACTAATTACAGTCATACAATGCTTAACTTTTTTTGTTGTGGAATAAAGAAAAATATGTTATGGAGCAAGTAAAGTAAAATCTGGTTTGAACGATTGTATTGTTGGGACAAACGCGCCCGGGCACAGTTGCAAACTTGTATGTTTTATAAGAACATTAGTCAAATTGCGATTTATTACAACATTTGGTGTATCGCAACACAAAATAAATAATAGCATTGCCATACCGTATGAGCTCAAGCAATTCCTGTGTGTGTTTGTACATTAAAAGACGCCGCGTGGTTTTTCTCTCATACGTAAAGGAGGTCTGCTTATCGTGTATAGGAATGGGAGGGATACGTCCAAGGTTTCCTCAAGGTTTACTGGAGCGGGCGGCACTTTTGCTTCCTTTGTTATGATTCAAACATTTGAACCTGACAAGGGGTCGTACAAAATTGACCGTCACATGACTCTCAGCGTGATTTTCATTGGTTCCTATGTTTCTAAACTCATTTATTGAATAAACATTGGGTCGCGCTTTGTAATTTCTTGGCCCACCTGTATAAATTATTGACACCTGTAGAAAATCTTACATTTAAGTGGATTAGTCAGCCTTGTCAAACAGAAGCAGGTCAACCCACCACAGACACAGTCTGAGAAAACACTGGAACGCACATAAGTAGGAGTTTGTGTGAGTTCAGTACGCTTTGAGCGTCGTGGATAATGTCAGGGAATTCTGTTATCCCGTTTTCTTTAACTAATCACATTAGTGAGCTTGAGTTACATGACACGCCGCTCTAAAAGGGAAGAAACTCTTGTCAATTATTCTGACAGCTGTGGACAGACTGGGATATCCTGTGGCTTTCATCCAATATCTGATACACGATATAAAGATAGTGTGAGGCATATTGCAGACTTGACAGCCTTGAGTTGAACATGTAGACACAAGCTGAGCATCAACTAAGCCTTGTATACTCTGACTAGCACGCGAGAGACATTTTATTATATGAGTGTAGTTGTATGTTGGATAATAAGGGTTATTAAGCTGTTTGTTATGGCCTCATAAAGTACTTTTAGTTGGTTAACTAGCCAGTATTTATTTAGTTTATAGTATCTTTAGTCATCATGAGGCAATGTACTTTATATTGATTGATTATAATTAAATTCTTGATTTAATGTCATTATTGCGACATCGGTTGACTTACTGGAATAACTTGAGCATGTTTTAGATGCATGTGGTCACTGAATTCAGTCACAGGTCATTTATCTGATGATGGAAAATGGGGGCATTTGGGGAACCTTTGCGTGAACGTGACTTTTCATCGATCCTCATTGGACAGCTGACAGGCTAAATATATATTGAACTGAAACGACAGGTGGAAAATTCAACAAAAGCATTATTCTCTTAACCGAATGTTTCAGCTTGTTGGGAAGCCCTGCGTTATTAAATTGTTCAGCAGACCTTTACTTTATTCGAAAAGTCATGGACTCATCTAGGCCAGTGGTTCTCAAACTGGGGGCCCCAAGATGGATTCAGGGGGGCCACAGATTTTGTGGCATTATATGAAATGCAATCAAACATCAGAAAAATAAGACCACCAACCAAATGTATTGGTGTTCCAGCATTGTATAAAATAATTCGTTTTTTGGTTGAATTAAAATGATATGTTTAAGATTATACGTTTTTATTTGGGGGGGTCGCAAAGCGATGCGCTTAAAGGGGGGCTTTTCAATGAAAAAGTTAAGAACCACTGACCTAGACACCATAAATGTATGGACCAGTAAGGGGAGACAATCCCTAAAAATATTATGAATAATAGGAATATTATTAATTATAAATAATAATACTATAATGAAAGGCAAAACATTCATATTATTATTATTTGTTAGGTACTAGTGATAACAAAGATAATCAATTATTGTAGCTGTAGTGTCAACCATAACACTTCAGGTTATTTAAAGGCAAAGCAACCGTAAGTCTCTTTATCGCACAGGGTCACAAAAGTGCTTTATGGGGGTCTCTGAACTAAATCATAATTGTTTTTGATGGAAAAAACATTGAATTACATTAAAGCCTTCATTTTGATCAGATCTGCTCTACGCCTATGTCATCCTTCACAACTTGAAGGAACACAGTGCTTTACAGACCAGACAGAGCTCAGAATATGAGGTATTTTACTTTAAGTTGAAGTGGTTCTACACCACATTCTCCTGTGATTTATGGCGGTTATAAAATGTAGAGACACATAACTCAACCCACAGACACATGACACCTCCAAATTTGAAAGGTCTCTGCCGCATTGTTTTGCCGGGGGTATTAATTGGACATACCACCTGCTCTGCAGTTGTTCCCTTAGCAAAAAGAACAGCACCGAGTGTGGTACTTGGGGAGGCTTCATGGACAATCCATCCAAACCACAGGAAAATAGTTGGCTTTAGACAAAGTATACACCGTGCAACACTCGAATCAATTTAATCAAATAAGGTGGAATCACAGATGGCACTCCATGTAAAGTATGGTTATTAACACTTTCTGCTATGATATTCAAATATTAAAATGTCTTCGTCTATCGCAACATAATGTCAAAGTTATTTGGAGGTTGATTTCCCCCCAAAATGTAATGATGGTGACTTTGTGCAAGTAATTAAGCATTGCTTGTTTTTGCATTCAGACCAACCCCAAAACCAACCTTGGGTCTACCAATATTTGTGTGAGTTTGCTAGGGCTTTTTGTTAGGCCAATTGTTGGCAGACAGTGTTTGGGAAACATGTCATTATTTGGTGACAGTAATTCCATAGAAATGACAATTTTACCTGACAGGTACAGTAGTACATTTTAAGCTTTTGTTGCGTTGGTATGCGGTTGCTAGCATGGTCCGAGTGCTAACCTCCAAGTTTCATGAAATTCTCCATTATTAAACAATGTGTTGTCGTATCCAGAGAACATAGACATACTAAACGTAGTTCTCATTCAATGTGAAACATTGTAGTTCGGTAGTTGAGCTCTAAGAAGCTTTCAAATCCTTTTTAAAAGCATGTGCAGTCCTTTACAGTTGTCAAGCTTTCATAATTTCCGAGGTTTCAACAAGTAAGACAAGAGTATGTGTCCCGAAGCAAAATACCTAAATAATCTGTTAAACCGTGGTAGTGATCATATCTGTTAACATGCTTTCTTTACCAATACAAAACAGTATTCAGATTTTCTCTTTGTGCTGTCTTGCGCAAGCATTCTAAATGAATTGAAGAATATTGTTTTAACATTCCAACATGTTATGTTTGATGGAATGGGAAACTGAATTATTTATGGTTTGCTGTTTCTCTTGTCTTTAGACGGTATCCACAGTGTGATAGCCTTGTGCACCCTGCGGGTGACCATCATCACCGACGAGATGCTGACGAACAGCATCACAGTCCGTCTGGAGAACATGTCACAAGAACGCTTCCTGTCCCCGCTCCTCTCCCTCTTTGCCGAAGGTGTGGCAGCCGTCCTATCAACCACACGCGAGGGTGTTTTTATCTTCAACGTTCAAAATGACACAGATGTCACCGGGAACATCCTCAACGTCACCTTCTCAGCTTTGCTCCCCGGAGGAGCACCCGATCGCTTCTTCCCTTCAGAGGAGCTCCAGGAGCAAATCTACCTGAACCGAACTCTACTGCGGCAAATCTCCAGCCAGAGCGTCCTTCCATTCGATGACAACATTTGCCTGCGGGAGCCCTGCGAAAACTATATGAAATGCGTCTCTGTGTTGAAGTTCGACAGCTCTCCACCTTTCATAGCTTCGGATACTGTTCTCTTCAGGCCGATCCATCCCATTAATGGCCTGCGCTGCCGATGCCCGCCCGGGTTCACCGGTGACTACTGTGAGACGGAGATTGACCTGTGCTTTTCTGGGCCATGCCGCAACAACGGCCGCTGCCGCAGTCGAGAAGGAGGTTACTCCTGCGAGTGTCTGGAAGACTTCACTGGTGAGTTTGCATGTTTATTCAAATAACATAACGTTTGTGTGCGGTCTGTTGAGTACTTGCGTACTTAGTGTTTTGAGGTTATGGGGTGTTGTTTTTTCAGGAGCAAAATTGTTGTCCATGGGGGTGGGTTGTGAGGATCTTTTTAAAGCTCAGAAAGTTCAAACCATGCATCTAAAATAAAAGCGCTGCTTGACAATGCTTATACCTGATATGGCGGAAACTCTTGTTTTTGACCACCTCCTCCTACTTTATCAAGGCCAATTACCCCTCTAATCACCCCCTTCAGTGCTTTGAAGGTCACAGTTCAACTCCAGGTATTCTGCATCCATTATGATGGCGATGACAGGTTGCCTCTCAACATCTATTCCTTTTTGGGTTTCTCACATTAGTGGAAAACAGATCTGTCTATTTCCCTCCGAGAGAAAGATTATCCCGAGGAAATCAGGGGTCATTACAGGCCCAGGGACTGCCATCCTGTTCCCCGCCACACATAAATGCCCCTTGTCCAGATTTTGTCTGGAAAATAGTTGACATATAACACTGCATGAGTTACATGTCCATCTTCAATAAGGGAATTGGTGGTGCCATAGAGGAACTCTTGGATTCCAAAGAGCTTCCGAAAGGAAAGCTGAGACAGAGTCAGCGCTCAGACTTTGATTTAAGGCCAGTATTGCATCGGATTAGAGATACAAAGTATTGGATAAGGATTTTTCTCCAAGAAACAGTTTCCTGCCAAGTTATAGAAACTTTGACCAAGGTTCTACTGTACGTAAAATGTATGTAACACTACAATTGTCAAATAGCTGGTTTATGCCAAAAAAAATCAGACTTGCAATGTGACGTGTTTATCTGAGGTTTAAAGGACACTTGGTCAGTGAAATGTTCTTTATCTAAAATCTCACTCCATTTAGCCGTGTAACAAACTTTAATTATGTTCTTTGAAAAGTGCCAAGACCGTACTTTGTGCAAAGACAGATACAATGGGCACTGTTTTCCATAAGTATCTATTGTTAGCTAAATAAAATATAGGGATTCAGTTAATTTGCCTATATTTTTTATATTTGAACCTACTTTAAGGCTAAATAGTTAGAAAAAAACATCAGAAGTGCCCTCATGCATAATAAAAGTAATCAATGACATATATCCCAGGAACACATACGAGTGTCTTAGCTTTTGCACATGTCAAGAATTTGCATTCCTTTGGATTTGTCACTTTCATCTATGCTTTGTCAAATCAATTATTATAAATCTGTGGCCGACTTTAGACACTATTTGATACAAGTTTAACCATATTGACGTGGCTTGCTTCCTGCAGGTGAGAACTGTGAAATGGATGCCCGCTCTGGCCGATGTCTACCCGGTGTATGTAAGAACGGAGGGGAATGTGTCAACCTGCTGGTGGGCGGCTTTACATGCAACTGCCCCTCAGGAGAATACGAGAAGCCTTTTTGCGAGATGACAACCCGCAGCTTTCCCAGACAGTCCTTCATCACCTTTCGGGGCCTGAGGCAGAGGTTTCACTTCACAGTCTCTTTTATGTAAGTACTGGCCGATATTTGACAGCCATTCATGACCTCAGTGTCATGCCCCTGTTTATTATCTTGTCAAGAAGTTACGTCTACCTAAAACTTTGCGTGTTGTGGTGTGTAATTTGTTAAAGACCCAAGGTGGATAAGTAACCTTTGGTCTCTTTCATGGTGCTAGACTCACGTACTACATGTTCTGGGTGACTGGAAGCTGCTTTTAAAGCAAAAAGACATATGATGGATGATCAAATGTTTGACTGTTTAGGTCTTCCTGAATGCTTTTGAAGTTAATGATTATTATCCTGATGTTTTAAGCGTTGAATGTTAAGACAGGGTCGCTTTAGAAATATTTGGGCTCTTGTATCTCATAAAAACAGGAAAGGCTATGTGTTAAGAGAGCACTATCAATGTTTTTCTTTATTGGTATCTTCTTCCTGTGCAGCAGCTGGTCTCTGACTCCTCCGCCTTTTGTGCCCTAGCCCAGGCATGAGAGAGGTGGGATCCAAAGAGGACTGAGGAACAACTTCCTGTTTTAGGACCACTGTTCTTGCGCTCACTTCCTCTCAGTTTTGTTCTTTTCCTGCTTTGATTAAAAGATGTTATTCCTTCTGTCTGGCTCGAAGGTTTCTTCTGGCCATTTGAGTCATCAAGAATATCAGGAAGGGAAAACAATCACACGTGATTGACGTTTACGAGGGGATAAAACCTGTAGTTCTGGTTGTTCTCATCAATGTTTTTTCAATCCAGGTTTGCCACAAGAGAGAGAAACGCCCTTCTACTCTACAACGGCCGTTTTAATGAAAAACACGACTTCATAGCTGTAGAGATCATCGAGGAACAGATTCAACTCACCTTCTCAGCAGGTACGACACACATGCATTGACACATCGACATCATTGCATCGATTGAGCGGCCCTGCTGAAGTCACTCTGGGTACATCTCAAGACACGCCAGTAATAGCTTTAACCTAAAACACATCTGCGTTCTAGAAGAATTTGCGTTGGCCTAAACACCAGGATATATTCCAGTGGTGCTGCAAGTATATTTTGATCGCTTAAAGCCACATTACATTTACATTTTGACTTACAATGCATTCAAAACATTTCATCAGTAAGCGTGTTTCTTGAAAATTGAACCTTTGACCTTTTGCACTAATGCAATGGTCTACCAATTGGGCTTTATGAACAATAAATGTTTGAGTTGGTGATAAGATAAATATCTTGTTCCAATAGCTTTTCTTATTAGATTAGATTAGATTTGTTAGACATAAAGGAGCAATACGTCTGTATCACACTCTCGTCAAGGATAACACAAAAACGTACAACTTATTCCCATTGTCCCTTGCTTGTGTCATTTTAATGTGCTATTATGAATTGCCGTTCACGATAAAGGATGCAAGTACCCAAACCCTTATCAGACTATGGCCCCAACTAGACTTTTCACCGCCGACATGCATGTGCCAGAGAACGCAAACATATCTATATACCTTCTGACACACATAAGGAGACTTTAAAGCTCGCAGGCAGTTATAAATAACACAACCCTATAATGGCGCTGGATCTTGTAGCACACATAAATCTTGCACAGACAAAGGGGAAGGAATCCTGCGTCATGCTGTGGAGCCTGTTTTTCATGTTGTAACCTATGAAAGTTGTAATAAAACCCAGCACAGGGTCCCGTCTTGAAAATGTTAATGAGCATAGGGTGCATGCATTGTTGAGACAGCTACTTTAAAACTGATGGACGTCTCAGAATTCTTTATAACGGTACGTAGCTAGTTGCGTTTTGGTAGTTACTAACCAACACTGTTTGTTGTGTAAACATTTATTATTAATGACAATATGCAATTCAAAAAAAGGAATGGAAGCTGTTTGAAAAAACAACGTTTCAATTGTTCACCAACCAGGGCCCAATGTTTGGTTACTGTTTACTGATACTTTATGAATACCGAAGAGGGGCTCCTGCCTTTGGTAAATATTCCTCTAAACCCAATGTAAATTTCTGTTTCACAGCCCTCTGAATGAACTACATTGATAAGACGGGATTTGTAAACATGACTGATGGTCATTGTGTGAGCAGCTTTGTACTGCAGGCATTAAGTGATTTTATATTGCACCGGAGTGGTTTCAAAGGCAAGGTTTATACAAGAGATGGCTTTATCACATGCTAAAACACACCTTTTGAGATATGTCCATTGTTTATGAAAAAATAGAAACTGATCAAACATTTACATTCTAGTAATGTACCGTTAAAATGTTTTTAATGAATTTGCCACCCACAGTTGAGTAACTAACTGATAATAATGGACCTAACCACTTTCACACACTTTTATTTAGACTATTTTACACTTGAAGTGTTAAATAGTTTTTGAAGTATTGTAGTTTATCTTGTAACAGGTCCAATGCGTTCTTAAAGCTCTCTTGATAGATTATTACTTTAAAAGCATTAAGGTCACAGGTTTCAGTCTTAGGGAGTGTCTGACAAATGCATAAATGTGTGTGGCATTGTGATTCGCTTTCCTCATTTTGTTCGCTAGTGTTGAAACGTTAAATTGAGTTTTTTTCAGATGGATCAGATAAATGTAATGCTTTTTTTGTAAGGAAAAGTTTTGTTAAATTGCAGGTACAATGTGTATTTTTTTGGTGATCCTAATGACAGAAATGCTATATAACATACGTAACTATGCCTTCAGAGATAAATAAAGACCTTGCATAATGAAGTTCTTATTTCCTACGAGCTATTTCTATCTACGTACACCGCAGGTCCACTTGCATGGAATTAGTCTTGTTGTTTCTAAAAGGACAAACCGCCATGCAGACCGCGTTCCGTAAATAGGTTATCTCCTTCGAGAAAGAAGCGAAAACATGACAACATCTTAGTTCTGTGTCAGCCACCGTAGTGCTTCGAAAGGGAGGGTGGAGTGAGCCGTTGGTTGCAATTCGCAACCTCGCCACTATACGTCGCTGGACCTTTAAATTGTTTTTTAATTTGGTTTTATTAGTTGTAGTTATTTAGGTTATTTAGCTTAAATTACTTTGTTTTAGTTGTTATTGTCACGCTCTGAACTTATTAAATTGTATATATTTACAAAGATTCTGCCCACTTTAATTTATTTATGTTGCAATGATATTGTTAACTGCTTTTATTTGTTAGTCCCTCCTACATAAGCTGTCCACTTTTATTTGAAAGGTTAGCTTTGTTGTAGTGTAAGCACTGTAAATAATTTTATTTAATGATTCTTTATTATTGAAAGGCATAGGTTCAAAGTATCTTACACATGCGCTGTTATTATGTCCATGATCTTTTAATTCATATTTTCTTGTCTTTCTTCCTCAGGAGAGTCTAAAACGACTGTGGCACCTTTTGTACCGGGTGGAGTAAGCGATGGCCAGTGGCATTCAGTCCAACTTCACTACTACAACAAGGTAAGACACTGTCATGTTTGTTGAAAATCGTGAAGACGTCGTTTTGCTTTTTTTCTTGCTTTCCACTTTTGAGTTTGAAAGACAGGAGATTATCCGATTCTCTGTATTCGACTCGCATTACACTCAACAAGAGTTCTTTTTCACGAACTTCCACACCCAAGGGCGACAATGTGTTAGCGCGAGATCGCATACTGAAGTCTAAATGCACTTACCAGCATGTTTCTGCAGAATTTGCAGACTGCAAATCAAAGATTATAACCTGCGTGCCATGTGACAGACTCAGAAAGACAATCTGCTAACTGGAGGCCATAGGATTCCAGTAAACCGTCCAAATACCCTCATGCACTTGCTAACAAAAGACACAGTGGTCTTTATTTCTGTCTTGTGATTCTCAGCTCTTCCAAGCACAGAACATAAGAAATGTAATATACCGTCGTAACGTGCCAAGTGTCTTCCTGCATGTAAGAGTCTTCAACTTGAGTTTCATAAACCTGCTTTAAAGATTGTTTTACGTGTATTCTTCAAGCATATCTTTGTGAGCTCCGAGCAGTTATTGATGATGGCAACAATAAGGTCTAGCATTTCAGGGGGGTTTACGAGTGTGTTTTAATGCAGTGCAAAGACTTTAGCAGTTCCAACTAGTTCAATGGCAACGCATTGAAGAGTTCTTATTGATTCACTGTTCGTTGTTTGTAAATAAAACTAGTACATTCTAGTATTTCACATTACTATTACTTTCTTCTTTGAAACAGAAGGTTGATTTGAATATCCGATTGGTTGGTTTCGGGACAGCGACCGTACATTATGACTCACTTTGATGTTTAATATTGCACCCATGAGCAAGAAGGTATGTTCAGATTGCTGATCATTTTCCAAGTACTGCGATTGTTTTGGTGAAAACCACATAGCAACACTGACAACCACTGGGATTGAGCCAATAAGCAACCACCCACCTTGAACACCCTAGCAACCACATTGCACATGTTTACTATACAGTGCAAATTTGACATTGTATAGTGTACTATGTGTAGGTACTTGTTTGATTATGCTCTTTATTTTGTGGTGATTGAGTCGATGATAAAAATAAAGGCAGGTTTTCTTGTGACGCGCCAGCTGATTTGCTATTATTGGTGAAACACACAAACATACCTTTACAAGGTGCTAAATAAACAGCTACTACATAGCAGGTGTAGAAAGGGTGTCAGAGACCACCAGCCAAGTGGGAGTCTTCACACGCATCTGTCAAAACTGCTCCACCTGCTCCACCTCAATACAAACACACACAAGTACTGTACAAGTAGGGCAAGACAGGCTAGAAACACAACAAGTGTGTGACAGCACGCAGCTGTCGTATCCTGTGAGCTGTGATTTATGGTACCACGCCGAATTGTTCAAACACACACTGGCACATGAGACCCTATGAGAATAACAGCTGGCAAAAGTTCAGAATTGGAAGCCAAGCAATAGAGAAACCGTATGAGAACTGTCAGGATCAGCTTAACTGTCCAGATGTGTAGACAATCTTCAAAAAGTTAACGCGTCTCCTGATTATCACCTTCCACACATCAGCGACAGGCTTGGTGGGATTTCAGTGGATTTTCAATGGAATCTGCTTTTACAGCCTTTTAAGGTACCGCTGCACTTAAGGGAACGTAAAGAAAGACAAAGTGCCCCAGTCATACCTAATGCCCTGTGGTGAATTTATGGGGTCAGAGGGGGAACATATGAAATCCTTTGGCTACAAATGTACGCTACTCAAGTACGCCAAAGCCAAACAAATGCTTGGGGGATGCAGTGCAAGTACTGTAACTCGCAGTTCCACAGGGCCATAGACGTGAAATGTAGCTGTTTATAAAGTTACTGTCTCCTTGAATACACCTGATGCCCAATCAAGCTCTTCTTATGACAATGCTAAAAATGCAACACAATGTATACATTGCATATATACAGTAAGTCTTCCTTAAAGTCACCATGAAATGGAAGTTGCGATTGACTTCTTTTCCGTATCGTGATGTATATCCATTAGGGCGGGGCTTTATTTTGCCCTTCCCTTTTTCTCTTTTTTGGATTGGTTTGTTGTAAGTTGGGCCTGAAGGCGAAGGGACTTTAGTATAGTCCAACCTCTGTTTTTGTTGCTTACGTCCTGCAGAATTTGTTGTTGAGAGGGTGAGGGTAGCTTAATGTTTTTGATAAAAGATTTCAATTGCAAATGAATTATGGTGCGCACGGATAAATCATGTACAAAAATAAAAAAACTAAGTGTAAAACACTGTTTGATTTCATGGGAACTTTAACGAGACAAAGATCTTTGTAAAAAGATAATCAGGAAAATAATAAAACAGGTTTTCAGTCCTCGTTTTTGCATTTATGTTTATAGATGTTTTGTATTGTATTTAAACAGTGTAAACCAATAGTTGACCTTTGGAAAAAGTCACGAGTGTTTGGCAATAGCAAAGAATGCTGCAGATGCTAGAAAGAGACACTATTCTACCTTCTGCAATAGTTTCACATACGAAGATAGATTTCCATGTGCCTTTGATGCATTGCAACAACCTGCCTTAAGAGAAAATCATTCAAGATGGTAGACGAATCAAGATAATTTTTTACTATAAAAAAAATCGTTTTATTTAATTGTGTGAATTAAAATATAAACCTAAATGTTGCAATGAAAGAATTGTCTTGTACTTTTTTATTTTAATTTTAACGCTTATCATACTGTTTGCTAAGCAACATGCGAACAGCATATCAAATATACAGTATTGTGTGTTGCTGTGTTTACAGTGACTTTACACACTCATTTTCTCACAGCTAATTTAAGACCTTTACATTTTCCCCCAGCTTAGTTCCAGCAGTAGAATTCATTTCATGGGGGATTTATATGACACACACTAATTCCCAGACAAACTTATATAACTGTAACATTTTCGTATGTGTCTGATATATATATAAAATATTTATATTCAACTCTCTACAAAGAGAACACATTGGATATATAGGTACATGCATATGAGTAAAACCAGATACAAGATTCCATAGTTATGTATTATAAAACACATAAAGAAGTCAGGGATTTCCTTCATAGATTTGACCAGCTCTTCAAAATATTTTCATACAGTACATCAAAACTTTAAAGTGATAGTTCACCCAAAGATGAAAATTCGGTCAAAATTTACTTACCTGCTTGTCATATCTTGACATTTTCAAGAAAGTTGGTAACCAGATATTAAACATTGTCCTAAGAGTTTTGTAAGAAAAAGGTTAAAAATGTTTTGGGAATGACATTTTCAAAGTAAAGAATACATGGAGCATGGACCATCATGCTTTAACAAGCATCAATGCCGTAGTTTCCGTTGAACTAGCACTTGGCGCTATTTTAGAATGCTAATCTGTGGGTCTGAGGGGCTTTATCATGCGTTCTAATAGCCACTTTTTCTCCCGTGGTCTACGCAGGACAGCCTGCACCTGCTGGACTCCAGTGGGGTGCTGCGTGTCCCTCTCTATATGGCCTGGCTGGAGCTCACTCATAAGGAGGTACTGTATCCAGTGGCCTAGCGTAGCTAGCGGTGGCGGTTCCTACTATCGCTCCGACTTGAGGGTCCGCATTTACAAAGCGTCTCATAGTCCTCAGGGCTGCTTGTAGATCACTCTAGAAGTTTTCCGTTTTGGAGAAACAAAGGCCAACATTAAACCGAATCCTGAATCAGCCCCTGTAGTTTGAGAAGCTTTGTGAATAAAGGCCCAGAGCTCCTTTTTGACTGCAGCATGTGTCCTTGGAATTCATTACTAGCGATGGGAATCTTACAGAATTAATATTGTTTCGGATTATATATTGCAAGCAGTTTTAAAAAGAACGTGCCCTTCCAACACATGGCATTGCATATGGCATCTATAAATAAATGCTTAGTAGACTTTAACAGTTTTTCAAGCATTCAAGCGTACAAGAACAGTTGTGTGCTAAACTAAATTGTTGTCGGAGATAACATTTATGTTCAGATGAGAATCACAGCATAGTGCCAAAGAATAAAAGCAAGGTTTGAGAAATAGCTCTAGGCATTATTTTTGGATTCAAGATTAGTTGGCCATTTTAAAAACATTTCTGACCACTATAGTACGTTTGACACTGTCATAGTGGCACTCACAAGGTTCAAAACTGGATGGACGTATGATTTTCCATATTTGCTATCATAGGTTAGCTCACATGATTTTGGTTTAGTTTATTAATATCTACAGAAATGTTACATTTGCACGTCATATGGAAACCCGGCGTGTCTCCACCCCATGGAAAAGCTGTCGTGATCGTTTAAATGCTTCAGAGAGGGAAATGGGACGAGAGAGGATGATAGATGAGTTATTGAGAGCGTCACGCCCTGTAGAGGAAGGAAAAGTGACATCACGACTCCTTGCTGTTAGCATCTGGTGCTCTTAAAACAAAACATAATAGCGTTCATTACTAAATGCATTAGGAGAGATATCATTACTTGGGGATGGTATTCTCTTATGGCTCAACGTGACTTGGTTAAAAAAAATCTTGTGTGTAGAAGTGCGAGAGCTCATGAGCAAAAATGGCTGCCATTGAGATGAAAGGAAATGCTGTCCTCAGATGCCTGCAATACAAGCAATGTTTGGTTAAAAATGAATTAAAATAAGTTCTTGAGCAAGTACATAAAATAAGTGTTTAAAACTGGCGCCTTACCATACCCCGACTCACAACAGTAAGCGTATATTAATGGTTTATAAATGTTGGGTACGACTTGGCAGAAAATGTCAGCTTGATGTCGTTTGACTGTAACCCATGTAAAGACAAATACCTAAAGAATCTTCAGTTTTTAGTTGTTGTCGATATACAGGCAAATGTTACGGAATCGACTTTCATCTTTGCAAGCTAGTTTGGTGTCTGATGTCTGATTGTCAAAGTAGAGAAACTCGTATTGCCTCTTACCTACCGAGCAACGGTTAAGAAATCATTTGTATTATATTTACATTGGCACATTTACAGCAGATGTCATGCCATCACCCAGGACAAGTCATAGCGGTAAAAGACATCAATCGTTTTCACTTTTCAAGAGTCGAGTTTTCCGAACGGTTTCCAAGTATTGCCGCCTTTGTTGTTTTCCCTCGAGTCGCTAATTAGATAATTGGCCCACAGCATGGAGAGATTAGTGGTGAGTTAATGTTAAGACGATGAAATTCTTGTCAAGGGATTTTAGCAACACTAAAATCTTGGCTGCTGAGTTGGCAAGACTGCGATACAGCTGTCATTCAGGTCTCGCTGGAGCAATGCACTGGAGTTCAAGCCTGTAGAGTAAGAACGGAACGTTACGACCTATCCGTTAATCTTCCTGAGGTCTAGGTCACATTTTTTAGAAGTAACGGTTCGATCTGTTTTGGAGAACCTGACTGTACCCACATCTTGAATTGGACGGTTCCCAAATTCCACCCATGAAAGAGTTTGTGAAGGAACAACTACGTTTACAACAACTCACGTTCCTTGATTATTTAGGACTCGATTTGGTTCGGAATTATACATACTGTACTATATCAACAGTAATAATTTATTGGTATCTCCGTTCAGGTTTATACTATAAGGTCTGTGCATACTTTTTGTCGGGTATCAAAAGTATCAAGCAGTTAGTTGTTTTTTCTACTGTACTTTACATCGATGCCTCGTGTCACCTAAGGCATTTGCAGTTGTAATTTATAACTGTAGCTAAACTGGTTAGCTTGGTGCATAGGTCACGGGTTAAATCCCAGGTCACACACATACTCATAAAAGAAGTAAGTCACTTTTGCAATATGCAGGTTTTCCATTTTGTAGTGAATATCTTGTAGCTTAGATAGCGTGACATGATGTTGACACATCGCCACAATTGTACATCTATGGTAAGGTCATGTCAGACGTGGTAAGGTATGGTATACTTTCTAAAAAGACTTTGTCATGAGACATGAACGTCTTAGGTAACCTGTTCAATGAGGCAAAGTGGACAGCATGTGAAATAAGAGATGACCCTGCCTGCACACTTTTTTTCTTAAAGGCGAGTTTGGTGAAATAACGCATAGCATTGGACAAAAGCACACGTCCATCTCTTTCTGTTCGGATCATGAGCGCGCATTGATAAATGAAATGTGTAATTGAGACACATGGGTTTCAAATTGTTACTCTTGTCCCATTGGCCAGCCGATAACATTGTGTTAAGTGTATGACCTGAGGGAGGATGTGTGTGTAGACCGGGGCTCGTTCCCTTGAATTATTCACAGCTCTAGGTTTACACTGCTGGAGGGGGGGTGAGGTAATGTTGTTTGAGGATAGTAAAGAGATCAGTGTGACAAATATCCCCCTCCTGTACGACACGTTCACACACACACACACACACACACACTTGGATTCTGTCGTGACACATGCTCCGGCCAAATAACCTCACAGAGTTTGGATAGGTGTGAGACAACAATAAGGAAAGCATTTCCTTAGTATAACCCAAATCAAATCATCTTTCATGCTGGACTTCCTGTTGTGTAAAAATGTCTCAGTGGTGCGTTTCACGAAATCTTAAAAACCTGCTTTAAAGAGTAAGTATTGTTAAAAGTGCTTTATTAATAATGGTAACTTTGACATAATATAAAAAAACGTATATACATAGTGGAAAACCAAGTCTACCTCGCTATGTATTTTTTCTAAACCAATTTTTGCACATTAAAAGCTAATCGAGTATTGATGCAACAGACATTTTTTGTTGTTTCGAAAAAAACATATTGAATATTCCGTGTACGACTCGTACTTGAACATATTTCATGACTAATGCAAAAGCGTAAGATGACACTATTATCAGTTTGTTTTCCGTGTTGTTTTTGTAGTTTTACGTGTAACTCAATCTATTGATTGACGTTCCACTTTAATCCTAAATAACCGTTTCCTGTATTACTGACAGATCGGCGTTAGCTCGGACATTTTTATCTGAAAGCTGAGCAGTTTTACCTAAAATCCAGAGGTTTCCCATAAGCTTAAGTGTCAAACTGGAGCTCGGTCCGACCCTCTGGGAAAACCACAAGCCATTTAGTGCCGTTTACAGTTGTGTTCTCCTGTACTGACTTGTGTCTGCAGTCCAAACACTGAGATGTCTTGAAGGTTGACTCAGGGCATATTTGTGATTGATTCTTATTATTACGCTTGTAAGTACATTGACTGGGCTGAACAGTACATGTCCAGAACAGATCATTTGAGAATGTGAAACTCAATTCTGTTCAAAGAAGAAACGTAGACATAACCGTAAGACATGACTGAGGTCCCTGCAAATGAGCTATCAAATTTACAACATGTACAAAGTTTTTTCTGAAACATCTCGTGACGGTTTCTCACAGTAGTGCCCGGCTTTGATCCGTATTAAATCGTAAACTAAATGGTAAAAATTTGAACCCCCTGTAAAAGGTTAAAAATGTACTTGGGAGGGGGGCCTCGGATATTTGTTTAAATAATAATAATAATAATAATGACTAATCTGAAATGTGTGCAGATAAGATGTGATAAATATTTTAAATATGACTCCCTGTGCCACTGGAGACACTGTCTAAGTGTTTCTTACATTTTCTCTATTCCGGTCAGATACAGGTGGGCGAGTTAATGTTTAAATAGACACTCTGATAATATACTTTAGAATTGTTTTACAATATTTTCTATTAAAACTATTTTAAAAAAAGTTTTAAGATTTTTGCTCCCGCACAAGAAAACATCCCATGCGGGTGTCCCCCCTAAACCATTATTCAGTTCGAGGACGGACTAAAGGTACATAACTAATTATAAAATATATAAAATGCATTGTATTGACGTCATTATTCCACCGTTCTGCTAGCGGTGAAAATAAAGGTTTGCACATGCCTGACTCAGTCTCCCATGGCTTCTCTTTCTTCCTTTCATTCTCTCTGACCTCAGCCGGGTGCTGTTGGGATCAAGTGCGTTGCCATGGCTCCAGCAAGCCCTCCGTCCCTGACGACCAGTGTGTAGTGGTTTTTTAACACTCCTGAGAAACATTCAAATCTAGCTTTCTTACCTAGAATAGGAAAAATAGTTCACGTTTTCACCAATTACGAATGTTACACTTTTACATCATGATTCTGAATTCTGGATTTTTTGGGTTCTGGATCACCCGAATTGCAAATCCCATGTGACCGGTCGCTTATATTAGAACGAATCAGAGCGAATCAATTATTGTTGGCTGTTATGGCACCAATTTAGAGCTACGAAAAGCCCTCATTGCTTCAACATTATAGCAAATGACACCCTCTTCCCTCCTGAGACTGCACTGAAACCGGATCCAACATCTGCTGTGCTGGATCAATTCACCTGCATAAGCACATAGGGGAGATTAAAGGATAATGCAAAAATCACCAAAACACCCCAAACACAATATTTCCATTCATAGGCTCTACAAGGAAATAATATACTGTATATGTGACCCCAACAAGGATCTGAAAGCTGAACAAATAAGCTTTTGATGTATGGTTTGTTAGCATAGGATAATATATGGCGGACATACAACCGTTTAAAACTCTGGAAAAAAATGTAAAATATTGAGAATATTGCCTTTGACGTCGTTCATAAGAGGCAGTGTAAAAGGCCATCCCCTCACAATCCTCACTATTAACTAGTTGCTTGTTAGCATGCCTATTATTAGCATATTCTCTGTTTTAGTAGCATGACATGTTCTAATCCTACCCAATACCTAAACCTAACAACTACCATTAACTATTAATAAGCAACAAATTAGGAGTTTACTGAGGCAAAAGTTGTAGTAACTGGTTTATTAATACCGAGAATTGGACCTTAAAATAAAGTGCGGCCATAACGTTTTTATATATTTAGGGTAGGACATTTACAAACCATCTAACATGATATTAACTCGATATCATGATGTTTTTTGGCTGCAATGTATTTTGACTAAGGATTTGTGATCCAAGGTCACATATAACGTTGGAATATGTGGATGGTTGTGGAAGGTCTGCGGAGTTTCAGCCCGAGGTGGAAACCTCACACAAGTAGACACCTGTCAGTGTCAGAAGCTTGAAGACACGTGGAATGCAGCCAGACAGATATTGAGAGTTTAAGTGTATTTGTTTGGAGAAACACTGACGGTTGATATTTCATACCAAACATCCAGGTCTCGCTGTTAGTAGAGTGTTTATTTTAAAGGACTTTTATAGGAATTCTATTGTTTTGAAAACTGATTTGATGGTTTGCGTTTCAATGTTACGATAACCACAGAGACAGTACCTGCCCGAACAGCACGCTTAACTCTCATCTGCACCTGCGGTTTGGGTTTGGAGCCCAACTCGATTTCTGTACGACTGTGTGGAACATGGCCAAAACCCCTAGAGACCTTGATCTACCCCCGATAAACCCCTTCGCTTGCGTGGTTACCGCCTCACCAAAGCGACACAGACAAATAACAGAGGAAAAGTCGATTAACAAGTTCAAAGTGGGATCAGTGATATCTAGGCTAATAGGACTTAAGCCGTCAAACGTTGTATATCTGAGATTTTAATTCCACTTTATTTTTAAATACACGCCAGTGTCACGTTGTTTTATCTATAGCATTGTTTTGTATAAAGCCATTTGTATTTAAATAAAACAGCTGCGTACACATAGGTCGTCTACGGGTTTGGGTGTGCGAAGCTGAGGGTTATTCTGGGTAATGTGGTCTTGTCTTGACACAGAAGTCTTTGTTTTGGTCATTTTACACCATGCAATAGAGCCACCCAGGCTAAAAGGACTGAAACTGCATCCGCGGAGGGCCTAAAGTAATAGCCCAACATTTATAATTCTTTCGTTATTTACTGCCAGACCTGTGTGATTTTTTTTATGCAAGACATTAAAGAAGATATTTTAAGAAATGCAAGAACACTAGTCGACACGCACTTAAATCCACTGAGACATTTTGTATCTTGTAATGTGTTCTGTAGTAAGAATCACACACGTTTTGAATGACACAAGGGTCAATATGTAAATAAATTAAAAGTCTTTTTGGCAAAACTAATGATTGTGTAGCGTGGTAGAGTAGCATTGCAAAGGTCATGGGTTCAATCTTAGGGAACACGCTATGGTTTACAGTGTTTCCCGTAGGTTTACGGCTTTGGGGGGTGGCTGGGGGGCTTGCGGTCTCTATGTTCTACTTACGGCGGAGGTCCGGACAATCCTGTGTTCACAAAGTAAAAACTAAGAGAGAAAAAATGAAATATTTCCATTTCAAAATATCTAAACGGAGAATGTGTTAAAAATCCAAAACTGTGGGACGCACCGTAATGGTTTGACAAAAATACATTTTAGTCTATGAATGACTAGCAATGCCAATGGTCTTGATATCCACCGAGTATTGTGCAATTAAATGAAATTGTATTTATATAACATCACATAAGATAAAAACTAATAATATGAAATCTTTCCATTTAAAAATATGAAGATCGGCCTCAAAACAGACTATACCTGTTTATGTTGGTCCTGCAATAAAAAAGTGTGGAAAGTTTCTAAAAAACAGTGTTATCCTGCTATGTTTGGCAGGTGGAGTGTTATTCTACTCCAGTGATTCAGGGGTCCGCTAAATGAGCTGGTGAAATCAGGCGGCATGAAGCTGAGCCCCTAAATCAAAGCTGGCAGGGAGAAAATACTTGACCTTGGCTGTTGTTGACCGTGTCGTGCTTTATGGTACAAGGCACAAAGTTATACGCTCCGATGTCGGCTAAACTAATACGTGATTACAGCAGCATTGAGGACGAAAATAATATTTGAATGCTGTACAGTTTATATTGAACTCACTTTATTCTCAACGGTCAATACAATGTTGCACTCATGCTAAAATACATAAGTGTATTATATGATCAATTTGCTTTACGGCATCCATAGAAACCAACTGTAGACTCAATGCCATACATGAATTGAATCGTGTTTTTATGAAGAAGATTTCTTTTATTTTGATAATGGGCCACATGTATGTTTTAAGCACACGGCATAAGCCTAGATATCCATCTCAATAATATCTGACACCCTTATATCCTGTTGGAAACGGGCCAAACAAATGCAGCAAAAAGCAATGAAAGCGTGCTCTCCTTTTCCTGAGCTTGTTGTTCGGGGACAGACTCCTGTTTAAAGATTTTTTTGAAGCTGTTTTTGTCTGCCGTGGTCCCCCGTTGGGATTTCTCTCTGCGAACACGCCCTGGTGCTTTCAGAATTCCCATTCAATCCGAGGTCACACTTTCCTGAGAAACAGATCTGCCCACAGCCAGACAGATGGAGCTAGAAAACTAAGATTTCATTCGTAGGCGTTTCTAAGACTTACCGAAGTTTAGAAGTTGTTTACTTACAAACATTTACTATCATGTATACTATTATGGATTCTGTCATTTTTGTTTATAGCAAATATGTTATTAGGCTATTTATTTAGTTTGACAACAATGTGTGATAGAAATGTTGGTGTTAGAGTTGGAATAATATTTAAAAATATATATACTGAAAACACGCGCCTGACCCCCAGTTAACTACTGTTTGACTAGTGTCTAATAATAATGAAATGTTTAATTTAATTTGTTATTATTATTGTACTGTATATTAATTGTATTCAATAAACTATCTGAATTGGTCCTGTAGTTTGGTCGCATTTAAAGAAACCGATGGTACATTGACATCTAGCGGTTGAGCTTGGTATCGGAGTCTAAATTTAAAATATTGGAGAGACAAGTTTAGCCAAGTCACAGTTCATCTCAGTTTGACTTTTATCAGAAATGATCACGAGTGAATAATAAAGAAATGAGACAATGTTCCAAAAAAGTATAATGTGGTATTTTTGAAACAAAACAATCCCTGCCCGAGGGGATATGCTAAAACACCCATATGCCCGAGTCTACGCAAGTCGAGAACTGTAGCATGTTTTGATAGCACCTAATGGAAAGTTAGCCTGTGTTTTTGGAAAGAGTGATTTAGGAGCGGCAGTATAGATAAAGTCCCATGCTGAGACACAATAAACTCAATAAACACGATCACACAGATGGCCCACATCGGCCCTGATCCAGATTCAGTTTATAGACAAGGTATAACACAAGGATATCTGTTGTAAACAGATTTGATCTGTATGTGCATGCATTGATGTGTGCATGGAGCTCTGTAAACATCTCATACCACCCAGATCAGATTAATCTCATAAACCTCATAAAGGCTTTTGCACTTCCCATCTGAAACCGAGGAATACAATAACCCAGTCAACTTTATGTTGAAAAATGACACGTGGTTACCTACAGTATGTGCCTTTAACGTGACAAAGTGTATGAAGTGATCTCAAAAGGTGATATGTCATATGATAAGCTAGTGTACTCTACATATTTTCTTTTCATTTGTCTGTCAAGTATTCACAGAAGATTTTAAGTTTTTTTTAGTTTAAACCATTTAGACCACAAAGCTTCTTTAATGGCTTCACGAAGCACCTTTATTTTTAAAAGTGTGTATAGTTGGAGCTCTAATTTGGGATGTGTTATTTATGTTGTGATTTCATGTTTTCTCAGCCTAGGATCAGTTATTTGGGGTTGCCTCAAGGACCATCAGGTGAGAAAGTGGCAGTGGTTGCCGTGGACGACTGTGACATCTCCATGGCTGTGAGATTCGGCAGTCAAATCAGCAACTACTCCTGTGCTGCACAGGGAACCCAAACCGGACAGAAGAAGTGAGTGTTCTTATTTCTTATAAACTTTCTCTTATGTACTTTATATTATACAGTTTCTGTCATATACTTTCTCTTATATACTTTCTCTATACTTTCATACACTTATATATACTTTCTCTCATATACTCTTATATAGAAAGTACTTTCTCTTATATACTTTTTCTTAAATACTTTCTCTTATATAGAAAGTTCTTTCTCTTATATACTTTCTCTTATGTAGAAAGTACTTTCTCTCATATACTTTCTCTTATATACTTTCTCTATACTTTCATACACTTATATATACTTTCTCTCATATACTCTTATATAGAAAGTACTTTCTCTTATATACTTTTTCTTAAATACTTTCTCTTATATAGAAAGTTCTTTCTCTTATATACTTTCTCTTATATAGAAAGTACTTTCTCTTATATACTTTTTCTTAAATACTTTCTCTTATATAGAAAGTTCTTTCTCTTATATACTTTCTCTTATGTAGAAAGTACTTTCTCTCATATACTTTCTCTTATATACTTTCTCTATACTTTCATACACTTATATATACTTTCTCTCATATACTCTTATATAGAAAGTACTTTCTCTTATATACTTTTTCTTAAATACTTTCTCTTATATAGAAAGTTCTTTCTCTTACATACTTTCTCTTATATAGAAAGTACTTTCTCTCATATACTTTCTCTTATATAGAAAGTACTTTCTCTCATATACTTTCTCTTATATAGAAAGTACTTTCTCTCATATATTTTCCTTAATATACTTTCTCTTATATACTTTCTCTCATATACTTTCTCTTATATACTTTCTCTCATATACTTTCTCTTATATACTTTCTCTCATATACTTTCTCTTATATTTTCTCTCATATACTTTCTCTTATATAGAAAGTACTTTCTCTCATATACTTTCTCTTATATAGAAAGTACTTTCTCTCATATATTTTCCTTAATATACTTTCTCTTATATACTTTCTCTCATATACTTTCTCTTATATACTTTCTCTCATATACTTTCTCTTATATACTTTCTCTCATATACTTTCTCTTATATTTTCTCTCATATACTTTCTCTTATATAGAAAATACTTTCTCTTATATAGAAAGTACTTTCTCTTATATACTTTTTCTTAAATACTTTCTCTTATATAGAAAGTTCTTTCTCTTATATACTTTCTCTTATATAGAAAGTACTTTCTCTTATATACTTTTTCTTAAATACTTTCTCTTATATAGAAAGTTCTTTCTCTTATATACTTTCTCTTATGTAGAAAGTACTTTCTCTCATATACTTTCTCTTATATACTTTCTCTATACTTTCATACACTTATATATACTTTCTCTCATATACTCTTATATAGAAAGTACTTTCTCTTATATACTTTTTCTTAAATACTTTCTCTTATATAGAAAGTTCTTTCTCTTACATACTTTCTCTTATATAGAAAGTACTTTCTCTCATATACTTTCTCTTATATAGAAAGTACTTTCTCTCATATACTTTCTCTTATATAGAAAGTACTTTCTCTCATATATTTTCCTTAATATACTTTCTCTTATATACTTTCTCTCATATACTTTCTCTTATATACTTTCTCTCATATACTTTCTCTTATATACTTTCTCTCATATACTTTCTCTTATATTTTCTCTCATATACTTTCTCTTATATAGAAAGTACTTTCTCTCATATACTTTCTCTTATATAGAAAGTACTTTCTCTCATATATTTTCCTTAATATACTTTCTCTTATATACTTTCTCTCATATACTTTCTCTTATATACTTTCTCTCATATACTTTCTCTTATATACTTTCTCTCATATACTTTCTCTTATATTTTCTCTCATATACTTTCTCTTATATAGAAAATACTTTCTCTTATATAGAAAGTACTTTCTCTTATATACTTTCTCTTACATACTTTCTCTTATATAGAAAGTACTTTCTCTTATATACTTTTTCTTAAATACTTTCTCTTATATAGAAAGTTCTTTCTCTTATATACTTTTTCTTACATACTTTCTCTTATATAGAAAATACTTTCTCTTATATACTTTCTCTCATATACGTTCTCTTATATACCTACTCTCATATAATTTCTCTTATATACTTTCTCTTATATATTTTATCTCATATACTTTCTCTCATATACTTTCTCTCATATACTTTCTCTTATATACTTTCTCTATACTTTCATACACTTATATATACTTTCTCTCATATACTCTTATATAGAAAGTACTTTCTCTTATATACTTTTTCTTAAATACTTTCTCTTATATAGAAAGTTCTTTCTCTTATATACTTTCTCTTATATAGAAAGTACTTTCTCTCATATACTTTCTCTTATATACTTTCTCTATACTTTCATACACTTATATATACTTTCTCTCATATACTCTTATATAGAAAGTACTTTCTCTTATATACTTTTTCTTAAATACTTTCTCTTATATAGAAAGTTCTTTCTCTTACATACTTTCTCTTATATAGAAAGTACTTTCTCTCATATACTTTCTCTTATATAGAAAGTACTTTCTCTCATATATTTTCCTTAATATACTTTCTCTTATATACTTTCTCTCATATACTTTCTCTTATATACTTTCTCTCATATACTTTCTCTTATATACTTTCTCTCATATACTTTCTCTTATATTTTCTCTCATATACTTTCTCTTATATAGAAAATACTTTCTCTTATATAGAAAGTACTTTCTCTTATATACTTTCTCTTACATACTTTCTCTTATATAGAAAGTACTTTCTCTTATATACTTTTTCTTAAATACTTTCTCTTATATAGAAAGTTCTTTCTCTTATATACTTTTTCTTACATACTTTCTCTTATATAGAAAATACTTTCTCTTATATACTTTCTCTCATATACGTTCTCTTATATACCTACTCTCATATAATTTCTCTTATATACTTTCTCTTATATATTTTATCTCATATACTTTCTCTCATATACTTTCTCTTATATACTTTCTCTTATATAGAAAGTACTTTCTCTCATATACTTTCTCTTATATACTTTCTCTCATATACTTTCTCTCATATACTTTCTCTCATATACTTTCTCTCATATACTTTCTCTTATATAGAAAGTACTTTCTCTCATATACTTTCTCTTATATACTTTCTCTCATATACTTTCATACACTTATATATACTTTCTCTTGTATACTTTCTCTCATATACTTTCTCTTATATACTTTCTCTTATATAGTTTCTCTCATATACGTTCTCTTACATAATTTCTCTCGCTCTCAAATATATAATTAAGACAAAGCCTAACAAAGGTAAACCAATCCATGTATGCCAGACAAAAAATGACACAGCAACAAACATTAATTTTATATTTAATTCTACAGTATAGACCTAGTTTGTACACAATGTTTGCCTAGGACATTGTGTTAACCTCACAATAACTCATTATTTTAATGAGCTTGGTAGTGACTCATACGTATGCACATTCCCACGGCTATTCGCAGTCTGTCAGAACACACACGTCTTTTAGCTCTGAACGATCTTTCCACTCATGTCTGTTTACTGGTGCTGTTTTGGATTTGTTTGTTTTATGTTGTCGGAGGCACAGTCAGCGTCATGCATGCCAGAACACGGTTGTTCATTAAAAAGCTCAAAGAATCAACAACTCATATATGTGAAGATTTAACCCGTCGCTCCAGACTGATGAGCACCGACCTGTTTTATATCACATGGCAAAATTCCATTCCCTGTGGCCCTGTTGCCATGGATACAGGGATTGACATGTAATTTAGGATGGGTTACCTGTTTGCATTTACTTTATTTATAAATCATCTTTATGTGTATTTAAGATGTAAGTTAATGTTTTTGCTAAATTACATAATTTCTGCATCATAATACGGCTACTTATACTATGCTTTATTATGTACCGTAATGTTTTTGTTACGTGTATCAGCAATTTGTGGATCTGCGTTTGGAATTTTCACTGGAAACAGCTTGGTTAAAATTACAACCATGCTGAAGCATATTACATTGTAGGTATTAACCGCAGCTTTCTGTGTTTCCTACTCCTCCCCAAAAATGTGCATCTGGTCACAGTAAGTTCTGCAAACGTCAGCATGTTAAATGTGATTGTTGGGCATGTTGATTCTCACGCAAACATTATTGTGACTTCTGTTTACTGCGAGACTTTGAGATGGGTTGAATAAACTTTACATAGACCTGCACGTTTTGGGATCAGTAACAAACATTTAGTTTTTTTTGTTCTATAGCAAAAATCTTGCATCTATTTCATGCTTAAGGCAATCCCAGAATGCTTTGCAACAGGCTTAGTGCAAAACATTATATAAAATGGTGGCCATATTGGGAGAATAATTCAAATATAAAATTTTAGGAACTGACCTAATAATCAGGTCTTAGGTGTATGGTTTTGTTAGAAAGTTACTCTCTGTTGAACTCAATGGTGAGTCGCATATCCCCCACACTTCGCTTTACTGTGTGTTCACACCAAGCGCGAATGAAGCATTAAGCACGAGTGATTTACATGTTAGGTCAATGCAAAGACGCGACAGACGCGCTTGCGGCGCGATTTGCGCGAATGAGGCGGCGCGAATGATGTGAGCGTTAGTCACGTGAGTTGAAAAATCTGAACTTTGGAACCGCGTTAACCAATCAGCAGCCTGCTCTAGAAGTGACGTGATTATGACATAGCGAGCGGAAGCAGAAATATGAAACAACAATGAAGGACTGCACCTTCGAAGGACCCAGACATGGCACCGAACGAGTCTATATGTCTATCTTCAGCCTTCCATAGCACATAATGCGCAGCTATCCTCTCAATAAAATCCATGTCCACCATTTCGCAATTAGACGGGAGATGCCCAGCAGAAGCCCCTCCCATGACGTGAATGAAGCGAGTAAAATCCAAATGTTTAAGGGTCCAACTACTCGCCAATAGCGCGTTTTATTCGCGCAAGTCGCGCTTGATGTGAACACACAGTAAGTATTTGTATGCCGTCCTGGGTTATAAATATTTCAACTCTTCGTTCGTTTTGGGTTAAGTGCATCCTTATAAGGCAACTGTACTATGTAGACACTAGATGAGACAGCTCACCATGTTTTGGAATGAACAAAGGTTGATGGCCTTTTTTAACATTGGTTTCTCCATTACAGGTCCTTGGATTTAACTGGTCCCCTTCTGCTAGGTGGCGTGCCTAACCTACCCGAGGACTTCCCCATACGCAACAGAGACTTTGTGGGTTGCATGAGAAACTTGACCATCGATAGCAAATCCATAGACATGGCCAGCTACATCGCCAACAACGGCACCACAGAAGGTCTTTGTCTAGCATTCTGTGTTACAAGCATACTTGTATTGTTTGATTTAGTATTGCGCGGCCTTAATACTAATATTAATGTATTCTTATGTTTAGGCTGTCCAGCGAAAAATAATTTCTGCTATGAAGGCTTGTGTCAGCACGGCGGCCATTGTGAAAACAAGTGGAACACCTACCTCTGTTACTGCTCTGAAGGACGAGGCGGCAAGAACTGCGATCAGGGTAGGTGGACGCGACTGGAAGTGTGCCAGGGTGCACATGCTTGTTCTTGGATGCATTGAGCACATGTGTATGCATTTGTTGTTTTAAATCAGGCGTTGATTGGTCAAGGAAGTCAAGGAAGCAGGCGGTACGTTAATTTGATGGTGTTTCCCGGAAGGGAAATGTCTCCGGTGATAAACATCAGCCAGGATCTGGTCTACCCATATCAACCTCATAGACCAGGACTTGCTTTGTTTTGTTTTGCTCTTAAAGCTGTGCTCAAATGGAGAATGAGAGGTCTTTCTGGCTACCTAGGCTGCTTATTTATAAGTCAGTGTTCTTGCTCAAACAGAACCTTAAAAGTGAATCGCTTTAAGTTGATATTTCTATCAACTAAAATGTAGAATAGCATGTTGCTAATTGTTGTTATCTTAACACTACATGTATTATACAGCACAGACAAGTGCAACCTATTGTACTTATATATACAGTATATATAGTATATTTATAATTAATATTACCATTTACTACAGTTTGCTATCTAGGATAAACATTTTCAATGAGTTTCCCTTGGGAAGATTTACCATGGTTTTAATGTAGTAAGTGTAGTAACCATGTATATCATCCAAAACATACTGTAGTATTTACTGTAATTCCTAAACACTTAAGAGTTTTTACCCCCCAGTAAGTAAATATTGCAGTTTACTATTGTATTATCTACAGTTTATTAATTTACTATGGTTGCTGCTACAGAATACTGTACTGTACTATAATATAGTAATATTGTTATGGCAATAGGACACTTACTAGAATTCATCAATTTACTATGGTAATGCAACAGAATATTGTAGTATACTATATTAATATTGATGTAGTATGCTATAATTTGATGATAATCTTAAATCAAATTTTCTTAGAGCTTTAGCAGAGGCTGCAGTGTTTGTCAGAGGGGATCTGGAATCCCCTGGTTAGTCCTGGTTTCCCTCTGAGGTTTTGTTCTCCTTCAATGGAGTTTTGGGTTCCTCGCCACCATTTGCATACTGTTTGCCTGGCCGGGGGGGGGGGGGGGGGTGCCAGAATTTTATAGTTTTATTAAATGAACACTGCATATAGGAATTTATAGTGTGTCTGATATTTGACCTGTGTTTTAACTTTAATCTTGTAGAGCTGCTTTGTAACAATGAAAATAGTAAAAAGCGCAATATAAATAAAGCTGACTTGACTTGACTTAATTTACTACTCTTACAGTAGTAAACACTGTAGTATACAACAGTATTTTTATGTAGATAGATAAACTATGGTGACTGTGGTAAAACCGACTTGAGCAAAATGAGGTGTGTCGTTTCGCCACCAGCTTATTGAAACAGCTTTTGTGTCGAGAGCTCACCAACAAAGCTTTTCAACAGTATCTAGGTAGTAAGCTCACTAAGATGTGGAACATTGCCAATTTTGGACTTCTGGATTGAAGCGCCCTCAAGAACAGGAGGTACATCACCTTCTGTTCTAAGCTAAATACCTAAATATATGGTGAATTCAAAAAGCATGCTTGTGGGCTTGAATACCACGTTCGGCACATTTTACAGGGCAATAAATTTACCACACTTTGCCATCTTTGGCAGTTAATACTGGTACTTACACAAGAGTCAGACACAACAGGACTTTACACACTTTGCGATGCATTGATAGATGTGTGTGAGTCTGTATGTGTCGAAACAAAGTAAATGGTATGCGCCCATATAAGAGGGTATAGAGGGAATCAAGCTTGTCTCGCAGCCCCCTCACCGACCTGTTGGGACACTATTCTGTTATGAAAGGTGGACGTTCAAGTCACGTCATTATCAGACAATAACTTTGTTGACTCAGACACCCTTCTCCAATTTAGTGTTCTGCCAGAGAAGTGTGTCTGCCAGGAAAGAGTGTTATTTTTTACGCTTATGAGATGGACGCCTGAGGTAGCCCCATCTTTGCGGTTTGTTATCGTTACAGCTTAAGAAGCAGTAAGTGGCTTGTTTCCAGAGCGAGTAAAGCCAAATTCAGATATGATCAACTTTACTCTCTTGCCATAGCACAGATAGAGTGTCCATCTCTAGTAAAACATGTAATTCTGCCTGCATCGGCTGGCAGATCTTTGGCTATTTTACAAAATTCGGCTGCGTTAGAATTGTTGGAATCATTTCTTTCAGTTCATCATATATACATGGCCTCAAAGCTAGCAAGCGAAAATGAAATGCTGTAAACTCTATAGGGTCTTTCAAAGATTCGAATACTGTAATGCAGACATTTCTAATTCACTTTTGCAAATTTTTCAGTCATGCCTTCACCGCAGCACTACGATGGTCACGCCATGGTATCATGGAATGAGCCCGATATCATCATTGCAGTGCCTTGGTACATCGGCCTGATGTTCCGCACCAGACAGACCAGCGGAACCGCAACACTTTTGCAGGTTAATGCAGGGGGCGCATCTCAAATCAACCTTCTGGTGAGTATTTAGGTATGTTTTTGTCTTCACTATGTGCTGCAGTGACTCATTTAGTTTTAAACCTTTTCCAAACTTTCCTTAAGATAATTGACAAGCATGTGAGGTTTGAAGTGAATCTGGGAGAGCAGCAGGTGGCCGCGCTTGGTTTCCCAGAGGTCCGAGTGAATGACGGAGAATGGCACCACCTTCTAGTGGAGCTGAGGAGCAGCAAGGAAGGGAAAGACACAAAGTACATGGCACAGGTCTTCCTGGATTATGACATGTTTATGGTATGTTTTGTTGTGACCCCTCCTACTTAATCGTTTACATTTACATTTGGTTATGTAGCGGACGCCTTTATTTACAACAAATATCCAACAAACATTCAGATCAATACGGTTTTGAAGATCACGAAACACATATCACCCAAGCGAACAGTAGTATACAGTTACATGAACAGGGTTCAGTCAAGGGCTCGCAGGAAATATGAATTTGAAGACATTTCTGTAATTGCAAGGGGCTAGGCTGTTTGGGTGAGGCCGGTGAGATCATCCATCATTAAAGTGGTAAAGTGAAAGTGATGAAAACCATGTACTGAATCTCTGCATGCTCTTACAGAAATCAGCAGAGATCGGGAATGAATTGCCTGGACTCAAGCTGAGGAGCTTGTTTCTTGGTGGACTTCAGGGACAGAGCAACAGTGTCCAGAAGGGCTTCAAGGGATGCATACAGGTAAGAACTGGAGAATGTACCGGTACTGTTATCATAACCTGAGATGAGTTTGAGTTCAATGACGATATGGCTATCATTGCCATATTTACACCAAAGACCAAAATCACCCTAGCTACCACGTAGCAATGCCCCTAAAACACCCTAGCAACCACACAGTAATGCTAGGCATCCATCATTACAGTATATCTTACCATGGGTTAGAAGCACCCTCGTAATGTAAACCTTGTTTTAGCTGTTTCCTTAGTGTATTTATGTACGTGTTTCACAGGGCTTGAGGATGGGCGAGACAGCCACCAACACGGCTAACATTAACATGCATCAGGCCCTAAAGATCCGCGTCGAGGAGGGCTGCGATTCGTCCAACCCCTGCGATTCAAACATCTGCCCTGAGAACAGTTATTGCACGGATGACTGGAACGCACACACCTGCACCTGTGACCCTGGTATTTACACCTGCATTCAATTCACAGGGTTTGTTCATATGTTTTTGAGTTGAAAGCGTTTTCTCTGATTTTGTTCTTGGTTTTCTTTACAGGTTTCTTTGGTAAAGACTGTGTGGACGCATGCCACCTGAACCCCTGTGAGCATTTGTCCACTTGTGTTCGTAAGCCAAGTTCCTCTCATGGTTATACATGCGAGTGCAGTCCGGACTATTATGGGCAGTATTGCGAAAACAAGTAAGTCACTCATACTATACTGTTCTGTTAAATAAGCTAAACACTACACTGCTGTAAACTACAAAATTTTTATTACGTATTTTAAAATTTTTGATCACCTTTTTATAGTTCTTGATCAAGTCTGAGGTGCAAATGATTGTGGTCATGAAGTATCAATATCTACGTGTATTTGTAGCTCAAGTAAATTTTGAGCTTTTATCATTAATTACATTATATCGGTATAATGCAAATAAACAAAAGCTGCACTTTGGGATGAAGTGATGATGGGTGGCTACGTCTGGAACTTGGTTTGTGAGGAGAGTGATAGTCATAAAGACAAAAACGATCAAATGTACACTTGTGACGTTTTGGACGACTCATTTTTAGTAACCGATGTTTTGAGCTCAGTGTTATTCCAGTACCTTGTAATATCTGCGTACGAATAATAATGCCAAAATGTGAAAATCGTTTTTGCGTTTAGTGAGTACCGTCGATAGTAGAAAAACACGTAATCAGCAGTTAAACTTTATAACAAATGTTTTACATTTTGTAATCCTATTGTTTTTTACAAAATATACTATTGTACCGCCCCCGTCTTTTTGATGGAAGGACATCTGTCTGTTCTATTTGTTCGACACAAATATGGGGTTGTTATAGTTTTGCACTGCCTCATCATTTGCCCCATTTCTGACCTTATGTAGCGTGACTTGGAGATACAGTCGTTTGATTCGCAACATTATGGAAATCATTTTCGTTTCAATGGTGTGTGTTTGTGTCTGTGGGTGCGGCTGCCATTGCGTTGGCATCGGTCCACGCAGCAAATCAAAGCAACACAATACACCCTGTCGCATGCCCACACAAGCTCCTGAGCAATATGACCCCGCTTCCATTTTCATATTTAATCTGATAAACCCTAAAATCACCGACGAATTCCACTCTTCCCGTGCTTCTGAGTCTGTTGACTTGACCGTCCTTTATTAAATTAAGACACAAACATGCTGTTGTCATCCGATGCTGTTAATAAGCACCACACAGCCACTGGAGTCACTATTTTTTATGTTTCGAAGGAGAGGATTTTAGAGAAGGCGAGTTTCTTGAATGGAATCGTTTAATAGAAATGCATTGGGCAGTCAATTGAAGGACTTTATGTTTGAAGGCGTCCTGAACTGTCCGATTTTATTATTTTATACTGTTGTATGCTTATTATGTTTGCATGGTTTTTACATTCGAAAACATCAAACTCGATAAGGAATAGGCCACTGCTTGGTTTTATGGGCGTGCCACGTTGAAGACTTGGAAGTAAACGCCCACTGCTATGATCAGATGGCAGTTTCCGTAGTAAACTTTGTTGGAGCCTTCTGTGAATTTGTTTAGACACGTAACCTTAGGTTACACATTATCAGGACATATAGTGACGCATAGTACAAACATGTTTTACTCGCGTACGATTTCTACGCCATTCCTGACGGATCCAATAGTGACTGCACAGCAATGCTTTTTAATTTGAGTCTCTCCGCAAATCCGGAGCTGGAACGTCTTTAAAAATAAACTTTAACTACGCATTTCTAATGTCGGAATCCAAAGGAAGGTTATGGAGCGACTGGGTTCTTCCACAACCAGGCTCTGCACAATATTTAGCGTTCTTTTTAACGGCATGTTTATGCTTGTTCGCTCTATCTGGTTCCACTTGTGTTTCTTCAGTACCATCATTCTCGGCGAACCAGTGGGCGAGGCTAAAATTGTAGTCGTTGATATTCTTCTATGGAGGCACTGTTCAACCTTTCTATGACATCGATAGGTGCATTCCAGGAACTGGCATTCGTTGGGCCGGGTGTCAGTAACAGTTGTCATTTCAGTAACAATGGCGTTTTCAGTTCTGTCATGATACATATATATATGATATAGTAGTATGTGGGTTACTACTACTAACCACTAGAGGTCAGGAGAGGTTTACAGCTGACTGTAAACATGAGTGTTGTAATAAAGACATTTGCTACAAACAGTTTCTTCATTATAATTAGCAACATTACAAGTTCTGGCACATAAAGGATGTTCGCTTACGACTACCTCTTATATAACAAGAGCTCGGGTTAAAATTGACATATTAATTCATAGCCCCTTTAAATCCAGAATTATTATTTCGACGAGATACGAACGATTAAATGCTTTTAGTTCTGGTGTTCTTCACGTGTGTTCGCAATAAAAACCATGTTCTCCCATTTCCTACTATAGAAGACATTCTATAGTGGACTTCTTGGTAATATTGCGAATGCAAAACTAAACATCAAACATGTAAAGCATTATGATTTGCACCCTGATAGAATTAAAAGAATGACACAACGCTTGAAGCGTTCATGTTACCGACTTTCCTAGAAAGTTTCAGGCTTAACATAAAATGTTACTATTGGTTATAATCAGCTTTTCCAAATCGCCGGCTTTTTATGATGTATATACAGTATATATACACAGTCCTATATAAAAGTCTTTGGCCAACCCGATGCGTGAAACTTTTTGCCTGGGCAGTTGGTCTTTATAAACCTGCACAAACCTGTTTCTCATTAGTTTCCTTAGAGCTTTTTACTGTTACTTTTCCCAAAGTGTCTGCCAACCGGCACGTCTAATCTCAATCTTTGGTGTGGCATGACAAAATCCTGTCAGTGATTGAAGGAGTTTGTTCTCGGTTAAGGTTTGTTGACAGATCTTTATGATGCACTGAATTTATTCGATCTTCTTGAGAAAGATCAAGTCAACATGGCATCCAGACGGACCTATTTGCTTTTCTGAAACACAAGAATATACCTAATAATAATGCCCCACCAGTGCATGTCATTACAAAGAAGACAAAATGTACATAAGTACTCATGGTGATTCTCACTCAGGGTGGAGAAACCGTGTCCTCGGGGTTGGTGGGGAAGCCCCATGTGTGGCCCCTGCAACTGTGATGTCAGCAAGGGCTTCAACTCTGACTGTAACAAGACCACAGGAGAATGTCGCTGCAAGGTGGACATTTTGTTTTTTCAAACCAAAAAATTGCAGAAAATGATATTACAGTCTAGTTAATGGTTTGGAGTCCCTCAGCTATCGTTTCAAAGTATACTTTTAAATGCAGGACAACTACTATCAACCGAAAGGCAGCGACACCTGCTTCCCTTGTGACTGCTTCCATTTGGGTTCCAACTCCCGAACCTGCGACCCAGAGACGGGAAACTGCCCCTGCAAGGCCGGTGTGATTGGGCGACAGTGCAACCGCTGTGACAACCCCTTCTCTGAGGTGACCAGCAATGGCTGTGAGGGTACGTAGGCATTTAAACCTATTTTGAGACACACTTCCTGTAATGTGCTTATGGACTAATGTTACGTGAGGGTAGTCATGTTCTCTGTCTTAACTCTTTAGTTGTATATGAGGGATGCCCAAAGGCGTTTGATGCTGGAATCTGGTGGCCCAGAACCAACTTCGGACGCCCGGTTGCAATGAATTGCCCCAAGGGTACTATTGGTGAGTGTTGCTGTTCTTGTTACTATGTACTTTTATATTGTTTAGAAGAAGTAACTGAGATATTAAAGCGCGTGTTATTTGGGAATCTTTTATTATTGAAGAGTCAAATATATGATAGAAGAGGCAACAATTTGGTTTAGGCGAAGGGAAAATGTCTACGTTTCGAAGACAAAAAGTTTTTTCCTTGTGGGTTATACCACCCAAGCATTTGATTTAGCATACAGGTAGCTAGCTGCTACCGTTTGGCATTTATTAAGTAACGGAGGTGAAATGATGGGCTGAGTCTTGTGCAGATGCCAGTGTTATTCTTTCACTTGGCACAGCCGTATCCCAATAACATTAGCCAGCAGAACTTTCATTGACAGAGCTTTGCGGTCGACTCTTTCCATTGGTCAGGTAAACAAATGTTAAAGAGGCCTTGTCTCCAAAGAGATGAACACAACTATATTGAAGGGCTTGGCAGCAATGGGAGAAAGATACATTTAGCCTTTGCTGTCAAATGACTTGAAGGGAAAGGGTGTGGGATGAGCTCTCAGTCCCGTTAAACCTGTGCTTTCCGTATAAGTTGGGCGATACATATAAAATAACTTTTTATTTTCAATGTTTATTTTTGTAGGCACTGCTGTCAGACACTGCAGCGATGAGAAAGGCTGGTTGCCCGCTGAACTCTTCAACTGCACCACGATGTCTTTTGCCCAACTCAAAAAAATGGTATAAATCATTTTGAGATAACGTTATTAACAAGGGACATTTCAAGTTATTACATGATAAAAAAATATGATTTAACTATTTTATTATGTACTGTATTATTGAAGTAATATGATGCAAGTATTATGTTATGGTGTATTATTGAAAAAGCTCCTTAGAAAGACTCTTGTTCTTTACTCCACAGAATGAGGAGCTTCACCATAATGAATCATTGATGGATGGGCAGAAATCGAATGACCTTGCTCACATGTTACAGAATGCCACCGATCAAACCAGCAACTTCTACGGTAATGACGTTAAAACCACCTACCAGCTCATTTCCAGGATTCTGCGCTTTGAAAGCAAGCAACAGGGCTTTAACCTGGCTGCCATGCGTGACGCCAAATTCAATGAGGTGGGTTGTGATCTTTTATTTGACCTTTACCTAATAGTGCTTTCTTCATCCCTCGTGCGTTTTGTGTGGCTTGAGTTTATTATTTCATAAAATGTTTCGAACGATCAGACTTGAGATTGCCCTGGCGAACAGTTTAAAGGGGGTCTTTTGACTTTCATTCAAACTTAGCCGTACCCACGGACAAGAACAAAAATATCTAGGGACCAGAATATTATATAGACTTGGCTTTTTTCACTTGGGTCAATAGCAACTGTCCAGAATACCCTAGAAACCAACTTCAAACAGACTAGAAACCGCCAAGGACTCCATAGCAACCACATAGCAATACCCTAGCAACCGCATATCACACCATAGTATTGTTTTGCACACTAGAAGCACCACTCACATTTTCTTACAAAACAGGACAAATATTTTTACTAATGTTTGTAGTTATAGCAACAGTTGGATGTTGGGCTGCCCAAAATTGTAAGCCCTGGGGTGAAGTGGATTACTGTAAATAACACGGCATAAAGCAGCTGACGTCATAAAGAACAAAAACGCCCACATTTTAAACACATTTGGCAACATGAACATACTTATCATGATATATGGCTTAAGGATAAGGATGCGTTTTAAGACCACATTCATTTTGCCTGATCTTTGCCGGATTCCAGTATTTTAATAGATCTTAAATCTCTAGAACATCTGTGTCTGAAGTAGCGAAATATGCGCCTGAATGTTACAGAACATTGTAAAGGCCGGCAGTGCGATCCTGGATGCCAGTAATAAAGAACATTGGGATCAGATACAAAGAACAGAAGGGGGCACAGCACAACTGCTGAGAAACTTTGAGGACTACGCCAACACTGTAGCTCAAAACATGAGGAAGACCTACCTGAAACCTTTCATAATAGTCACAGAGAACATGGGTAAGTTACTGTCTATTAGTTAGTTCATTTACATTTTCTTTGGTGTTTTGCTTATTGTTGGCGGCGAAATGTAAAATGCTCCCTATATATATAAGTATATAAGCGTCCTATCTGTTAAATGAATAAATGTGAATATTAATACATAGTACAATAATGTAATATACAGTATACATATTTAATATTTTTATTGTAGAACTATATTTTTTATTATTTGCATGAATTAGTAGTTACGACAATAATCGGAATTTTTCCAGTTTTTGCGGTGGATTACTTGGACGCCATATATCCGGACGAGTCAAACTTTCCTCGTTTCCAGAGGACCGACCAGGAGTGCCCCAAAGACCTAAAGTCATCCGTTCTCTTCCCAGAATTCAACTTCAAATCATCAGAGAACAAAGGTATAACATCCAAATAGCAAGACTGAATTATGGTTTCATAACAAAGAAAAAGGCTGTGAAGATTGTGAGCTGTAACACACACCAGATTCAAGAACTGGCGGTGGAGCACGGAGAATATCATATATTTTTATATACATGTATACACTTTATATAAAACATTTTTTCATTATCTTTCATTTTAAAATGTTCTTTTCTTTTGCGTGGATGTTATGTGACCGTGTCAGAATAACCATCTAAAATATTCGACGCGACCTGTCTCTATGTGCTAGTTTCTCCTACAGATGATCCAGCAGGTCAGAGCAATTCCGATGAAGAGCACGGTCATGTCGTGAGGAAGAGGTATGCTGAGAGTCTTCCTCCATTTCCTGTGGCTACAGTCATCATCTACGGCACCCTCGGTCACCTCCTACCAGAACGCTACGACCCTGACCGCCGCAGTCTCAGGTACGAATGCCACGAGCAGAGCTTTTATTTCGAAATATTTCGTTAAGGAGGGTTTTGCATTCATGTCACAATAGATACTAAGCACAGAACACTTTTGTAGATCCGTCATATTTGCGTTTTTCGCCCACAGGCTGCCGAACCATCCCGTCATTAACACGCCCATTGTGAGCACGACTGTGTACAGCGAAGATAAGCCGTTACACATGCCTCTGGAACAACCGATCACGCTGGACTACAACCTGCTGGAGACGGAGGAGAGATCCAAACCCGTATGTGTGTTCTGGAACCACTCTTTCACGTGAGTCCCATCGCCTTCATACGCACAACTCTAACCTGTATATGGACCACTTCGAAGATGTAAACAACGCCGGTCCAACTTCCTGTTTCTGTTTTTTAACACCACACAAACGTTTGAACAGAATACAACCTATAGAACATTTATACCTGAATCAAAATGCTAAACAAACGCCTTTAAGATTTTATTATATATGTGCAAATCGAACATAAAATGAATACGATTGAAACAGGATGTTATGAGTCAATAATGTAGTCAATGTAGAGCTCGGTTAAGCTCATATTCTTTATGCCAAAAAGCTTCGCTAAAGAAAAGATTTGCAATTGAAGGTCATTACATATCAAGCTCACGCTATTATTTCTTTTAACAACTCTGTGTGTTGTTATCAGTGTCGGAGGGACGGGCGGATGGTCATCCAAAGGCTGTGACCTCATCTTCAGAAACTACACCCACATCAGCTGCCATTGCAACCACATGACAAGCTTTGCCGTTCTAATGGACATCTCTAAGAGAGAGGTACTGTTCTTCAGTTAACTTAGCGAACATAGACAGCTGTGTCTTGAGGATGCTTTCCAACTGTCGTGGAACCTCAAACATCTTGGCAGAAACGCAAACTATTCTCTGCACATTTGTGGGATAACATTCCTGCGACAACGATCCTGTAACCCGTTCCCTACGCATTACCATCATTTACCATAATGTGATGGATCCTAGCAAAGCCCTTGTAGGTCTAAAATTAGCATGAAACCTTTTAGGAACGTTGTTCCAGGACCAGGAAGAATATTGAAACGTGGAACGTGGCACAATCAGGTTTCACAAAACACACTTTCATAATCTATCTCACCATCTTGGTGAGATTGTCAGAGTGCATTTTGGGATTGTCTTCTCCATAAAAAATAAACGTGGTCACGTTGCCACCATCTTTCAAAACATCGGTTTCATTTTTTGCATCTTTTCTTACTTTCTGTGTCTGGTTTTGATCTCATTTTGATTTCTTTCTCTTTCCTCCAGCATGGTGATGTTCTTCCTTTGAAGATCGTCACGTACACGACAGTCTCCGCCTCTCTCCTGGCTCTTTTACTCACCTTCATCCTACTGGCCACTCTGCATAAACTAAGATCCAATCTCCTCAGCATCCACAAGAACCTGGTGGCCGCCTTGTTCTTCTCCGAGCTCGTCTTCCTCATCGGAATCAACCAGACGGAAAACCCGGTGAGGAACTACCACGTTAAAGGAAACTCAGCCAACGTTTATAAAGATACAATAATTCCTAACAAATGGAGAAGGACATCTTCAAAGAACATGAAATAGTTACATTAACGTTATTGATGGGAAAAATGGCAGTTTCGGAAAATAGTGCGATAAAAAAAGAAAGCTTTTTACATCTCCTTTACGTGTTGCTATTCTGTTTCTCTCTGTAGTTTGTGTGTATGGTTATAGCCATCCTACTGCACTACTTCTACATGTGCACGTTTGCCTGGACGTTTGTGGAGGGTTTGCACATATACCGTATGCTCACTGAGGTCAGGAACATCAACCACGGTCACATGCGCTTCTACTACGCCATAGGCTGGGGGATTCCTGCCATTATAACAGGTTAGACACACACACGCTCTCTTTCTATTTTATCCACAGTGTCGTCACGCACCTGCAGTTTTAAATGATGTTGAAGTTCACAAACACACATACACAGCACCAGTAATAAACCATCGGAGGTGAATGTGAAGCACACACACCACATACACACCCACGATGTCGTGCTCGGGCTCGCCCCTCCTTTAATTGGTGTGTGTGTGTGATCCCTGTGGGAAAGAGACAGAATGCCGCTGTCTTCATATTACTCTCTCTCTCCCTGTCTATCTCTTCCTTTCTCTTTTTCTTTTTTTCCGCGATGGCTCTGTTCTCCATTATGGGTGTCACTTTCTTCACTGGCACATGCTCAAAGCGGCGAAAAAGCCCCTAACATACACATGATAGAGGTTGACCTAACTCTCCTCCTCTCCACTTAACCTCAGAGACCATGTAGAACACCCTTTGCATCCCTTTTGACCACCCTAAAAACATGTAAAGATGCCTATTTGATCTCCCGCATTACCTATCTAGTAACTTCAAGGTGGTACGATGACAAAAACAGCACTTTTATCCGCCACCACGCCCTAAAGTCCCACTGTGGTGAAAATCGAGTTATCGTTGTTTATGTGTAAAAAGGTATGTTTTTAATAACCTTCATCATTTTAAACAATTGCAGCAAATTTTCTCCAGCATTTGAAACTGCCTGTGTTTATGACATCATAACCCTGTAACCAATCACGTTAATGGAGAACAATATGAAGGACGGCCCATAAACGATCGCTGCTGTTTTAGTTCTGCTTCTGCAACACACGTCGAATGACTGTTCCAAGATCCCTCGATTAAATAGAGGCAGACACTAATTTGCATCTCGTAAACTTAATGAAGCCATTTTAAGGCTTGACGAAATTATCAAAGGACAAAACTTTGACATACTGTACGTTATTTTAATGCGTAAAGATCGCGTATCACAGGCCAATCTCATATTAATCTTGAGTGCCTATACAGTAGTATTGCATACGTCGTATCTTCGAAGAATATTTAGTTTGATCAGATTTATGAAAGATACAGCTGTACGAATATTTCCGGAAAAACTCGAGCTGCTAGAGGAGGGACTAGTGGGGAGAGTGGGATGGAACTACAGCACGAGCAAGCGACACATCGTCACATTAATAAAATATTTTTTGCACATAGACGCCGATTGGCTACAAAACCCAGACGTATGACTTAGTTTGACTTACCGCATGTCCGCCATCTTTTAGCCTTGGACCGCGCCTTCTATCAGTTTCAAACGATCTCCAAATCCAGCGTTATATACAACTGTTTATATATAATCCATCACTGAAATGCTGTGAACAAACAGACACACCTAAACTTAACTATCGCACGGTTGGCTCGTGGGCGTGCCTTGCTTTTCGCCCAATAAAAGGAATAGGAATAAAAGGAATGAGAGAATTATAAAAAACATTCTGAAACAGGTTGTTGTGCTGGGGGAGTGTATCAAGTACAGAAATAGAAGTTTTTAACAAGTCAACCCGTTTAACAGTGTTAAGAAGTCAGAAAGCATGACATCGCATGATACCCGATCCCTAAAGATGAGTTTAAAGTGATAGAATTATTGAATGCAGTGGGACTTTACCATAGTAGAAGTACTTTTACACACAAACACCACTCATAACCATGTTAATGTTTGTTGTGTCAGGTCTGGCTGTGGGTCTGGATCCTCAGGGTTTCGGGAACCCCGATTTCTGTTGGCTGTCCGTCCACGACACCATTATTTGGAGCTTCGCTGGACCCATCGCTGTAGTTGTGCTGGTGAGTCGATACATCTGAAACCTTTTCAGTAGTTTAGATCCAGTTTCATGCCTAAATGTGCCATACATTTCTCTTTCACAGGTTAACGTTGTTATCTTTGTGCTGGCTGCAAAGGCGTCGTGTGGGCGCAGACAGCGTTCTTTTCAGAAGGCCGGGGTTATGTAAGACACGTCATCCTCTCCTTAGCTCTTAATAATTTCACTGTGTAATACGAGTGGTTTTTAGTTACATATCGTCATATTTTTATAACGTTTTTGTTCTTTGTGTTCACCAGTCCCGCGCTTCGAATGGCCTTCCTGCTGCTGTTGCTCATTAGCGCCACCTGGCTGCTGGGTTTAATAGCCGTGAACAATGACCTCGTGCTCTTCCATTACCTGTTTGCCATCTTTAGCTGTCTGCTGGTAACACTTCTGCTATTCATAACTTCATGTTTTTCAAAATAGACTTTAAACAACATGCACTTTTACGATGTGGTGGTGTTATTCGGAATGTTTTCACTTTTTCGCCGGCGAAAGAGAAAACATGAAAAATGACAACGGCTGCGATAATAAAAGATTTGCCGACCCATTTAAGAAGTCACCCAGAGCACACTTGAAACCACAGACCCATTCAAGAGATTGCACAAATAGCCTCCCGTGTATAGATCACTAATATACATTAAACCGTTTCATTGAACATCATTAAACAAATATATAGTAAGAAAACGATATAATAACATAATTAAAACCAGCAAACTTCAAAACTTGATGTCAACATTTCTCTTTTCAGGGTATATTCTTCTTCTTCTTCTACATTGTGTTCAGTAAAGAAGTGAGAAAGAATCTAAAGAACGTCTTCACCGGGAAGAAACCACTATCCGATGAGTCCAGTACTACACGCACCACCCTGCTCACGGTACAGTTCGAACACTACAATACAAACAGATTCTACAATATTCATCCATCAAGTGCCATCCGCAGGTCTGGAAACCGTGGTTTTGATCAGACCGACACGAACAAGTCTTGCATACAGTAGAATAAGCAAGCGATTTCAATGAAGTCATTTGCAAGTCATGTAAAGCAATTCAGTTGGAGAGGAAGACCTTTGCGGTCATGTGGCCTTAAGCATGATCAACAGTAGCGTGCCCTGACATGCTTTTTTGTTTTTAGCGCACGCTGAACTGTAACAACACGTATGAGGATGGGGTGCTGTTCCGCTCGGCCATCGGCGAGTCCACCGCATCGCTAGAGAGCACAGTCAGGTCAGCCAAGAGCCATAGCAGCTACATTGCTTACATGCACAGGTAACACGCTACTGCAGGGGCACAGCACTATACTCTTGTTTCTCACATCTCACAATCTTACTTCAGTCTTCTTCGCATGAGTTTGTTTTATTTAAATGCACGCGCAAAGGTGCATGGCTTCTGCTTGGCAATATGACAGCACCATATACACTACGCAATCTTGATACCGCATGGACATGGAAACAGTGTCTACAATAACCTCATCCTGTGTCAATACATTTTTTATGTTATTATATATTTTATACCATTTTTGCATTATGAAATCTTCATCAAATGACAGATATACTCTCACATTTAAACCAGAATACTCTAGTATTTAGAGTCAGGTCTTCTCTCTTATGTCTGTCCTTCTACTTATCTCCGGCGTTCACAGAGATGAATTAGGTCAGAAGGCCGGCGTTTCATCTGGAAATGCTAAAGCCGGACACACTGACATCGATGGCTCGCTCTTCCACAACGGCACTAAAGCAGACGGTACGAACACTCTGTCAGCTCTGATATTGACTTCCTGTTTTAGAAGAACTTCTGCTTTTATGGATTTTACGAACGAACTTGCATGTAAAGTGTTTGCTCATACTATCACACATCATTTACATCATGAGAATGACATGGAAACAATCCAAAGGCGTTACGTCATTCGTAGATGGTTGTAGAGATGTTGACAAAAGGTTGTGCGTTTTCAGACTCCGATTCAGACAGCGAGCTATCCATGGACGAACACAGCAGCTCGTACGCATCCTCTCATTCATCTGACAGCGAAGACGAAGACATCGAAATGAAACCCAAATGGAATAATGAGAGACAGCCGCTACACAGCACTCCAAAAGGTACAAGACGCAGTTTTGTTGACGTCACAGATCGAACTTATTGATAGAAGAAGCTTCAACTCCCAACCCTATCAAACATATGACATACACTGTATACCCGAAATGTCTCATTTTTCCAAATGGCAGCTTGTGTTTGACGTTTGGCTTTTTGTCTCAGTGGACACTGTATCCAATCACGTGAAGCCCTACTGGCCGACTGAAGCCATTACAGCCAGTGACAGCGAAGATCCAGGAGGGGCGGAGAAACTGAGGGTGGAAACTAAAGTCAACGTGGAGCTCCATCAGGAGAATAAACTCAATCACATTGGAGAGACGGCTCAAGATAAAGACCACCAAACGTCATCAATACAACCCAACAGCAACCATCAGCCTGAACAGAGAAGGGGTGAGAGCTTCAAATAAAAAGTCATGATAGCTAGTAAAACTGTAAAAAGAGCTCAAGGGATAAAATTGACTCATTCAGGAATGAAATCTGTTTTTAATGCATTTAATAACATTGTTTACACCTAGTCAGTAAAGAAATAAGGTTTTACATTCCCTCTCTCTTCACAGGTATTCTGAAGAACAAGATCACATATCCTCCTCCACTGACGGACAAAAACATGAAAAACAAACTTCGAGAGAAGCTGTCAGACTACAACCCCCCCACCATATCCTCCAGAGCCCCCTCTATAACCTCTAATGATGGGGGCAACAACATCCTGATCAAACCCCCTCATCGGCCGCCTGTGCCTCCGAGAGAGCAACAGAACGGCACGGCGATGAATTTGAGATCAGGGACGGTCAACGGCGGCAACCACTCAGACTCCGAGTAAGACTTCTTTACACACCGCCCCACCTTACCCAGATCCGCCCTTTTCCTTCCGTTATTGCGCATCGAGACTAAGTCCAATCTCATCTGTAAGAAATCGCACAACGTGGCAGGTTTGTACCAAGACCAGCCAACGCTAGTAAAATTGTACAACTCTTGATGTAGATTAGAAATGCAGTGCTTTTATTTGAAACATTATTTCGTTTCTCTATTATACTTATCAAATTTAAGTCTTCAAGAAGATAAAACAAACAAAGAAGAAACGTATGAGATGTTCAAAGTGACTAACGTAAACCACAACATGCCGCCAAACAATGCAATTCGAAACACCTTAGCTTGTATACTCACTAGCCACCTCAATAGAAAGTTTTAAAAATGTGTCGTTTTTCTGCACATCCAAGAGATTTATATTATTTCGAAGATGTTGAAAAAAGTGCACGATGTCAATTACATTTCTATATAAGAATAAATAAGAAATAATGATTATTTCTTTCACGCTTTTCACAGTTTTGCATTGTCGCAACGCAACTATACACAGTTATATAGATAGAAATATATCTTTCATAAAATTGAGTCGGCACAACCGATACTGTAGAAAGACTGGTAGCGTTACATTTTTTACTTTTAACATTGACTTAACAAACTACTCGACAACTCCAAAAGTCCTTAACTGACATATGTTTTGCATGTTTTTGAAACCTGAGCCCTCTGATTCTTTGTGTCTCTACTCAAGCATGTGTGCCGAAACCCAGATCTTCTTTACACCCGCCGCTCATGTGGCATGCCTGTATTCCTGCCCGAACACCCTCCTAACCCGCATGTATCCTCCTTCCCTTTCTCTCCCCTTCTGCTCACCGCAGCGGCAGTAACGAAACATCAATCTGACCCAGCAGGAAACCCGAGGAACCTTTGCCCTCGTGAGGGGAGAATCGGAGTCCCTAGCAGCCAGAGAGACGCAAAGCAAGGAGGATCACGTGGAGGACCTCCCCGTAAGCGCGTGCCGGGGATCCATGCCCCGTCGGAGGATAGTATTACTACAGACGTCTGCCTTAAAATTAAGAAAAGGGAATGTATGTAAATACAAAAGAGGGGTGAGAAAGAATAGTTGGAGAATGTGCCAAACCACTTGATGTGGTACTACAACCCTCGGCGTGACGATGATCGGTGGGCTCATTCTGAGTGACGGTGGACTTGAAGAGACACGTATGACTTAAAATGTGATTTTTTTGATGTTTTACCACTAGTGCTTTCATCGCGCGCACCAAATCACACAAGGCTGGAACTGTGTCGAGACATTTCCTGTTTACGAAATGCTGTATTGTCACTAAGTGCCCCGTTCACACGGTCCGAGTGGTCTCCGAATGCCTTCCTCGTGTAATTATTTTGTAGATATATTTTTTTAAATTGTAATATTTTGTATGTGAATTTTAACACACGTTTGTATATTGAAAAAAACCTTTTTTTGTGTGACGGAATCCAAGGCGTTTTGTATTTGATATGTAGAGTTTGGTCGCTATGGTGCTGCAGTCCCCGACACACTTATTTTATAGACTAAATACAACACTGCAGAACTTTATCAGTTTGGTGGCGATTGTGACAATAAGGCTTGAACCGTGGCGGCCCTTATACTCTACATTTAAAATCTGGATTATTTTGTACTCGCGTCTCTCTGACAGTCAATGATACTATGAAGCAGATGTTATAGTTTCCCACAAGAAAAACACTGGATTTCTAACTGTAAAGATGTAATTTATTTGTAGGTTTTGAGACACTGGAAAAAATTTAGCTGTAATAATAAAAGGTCGATGAATTTGTACGAATCCTTGTATGAACTTTGATCTGTTTTCCCATAACATGCACATCTTTGATACGTCATTTTTTATTCAAGACATAAATATTTGTTATCGTACACATTCTTTTCTTGCACAAACATATTTTCGAGGAAGAAAAACTTGCCGATGTACCGCTTTGGTGCTGTCAAGAAAGCAGAACACAAAGACAAAAAGGCTTTCAGAAAACTTCACGGCCACAAATTGTGTTCAAAGAGAACAGAATTGATAGGTATTCCCTGTGAACACATGCGGTGGAGGTGTCTGATGATCCAGCTTGACTACGGTAAGAAAAAAGATCTCCCATTAAACACAAAACAATTCAAACCCACACAACATCAAAACATTGTTTTATTTCATGTGACGCAGACTAGATCACGAGATAAAAGTGAGCGATGGAGAAATGAATAACTGTGACGTAATAGAACAGATCAGCAAGTCACTTTCCATAGTTCAGCGTTTCCATGAGATTTCAGAATGTCATGTGCATGTTTAGTCCAAAGTATAATAGGGAACCGGTTTGAGAAAACTTCTGCTTTATATACTCGGCTATAAGGATAGTTTTACACTAGGAGTGGTTACCAGGCAGTTATATGAGACTGTTATAACAGTGCTTTTATCTTAACCATGCTATTAATGCATTAAGATGAATAATGAACTACATCGCATTTATTTTCATCTGTTTAATAGTCATTTTCACTTATAAGAGGGCTTATTGTGAATGTAATCTATGTCAGCAAAAGTGGGTGATTTTTTTACATTTATATAACTTTAATATGACTGTAATATAAATGATGAGAAACTTAAGTGTGATAAAGATGTAAAGATATAAAGATAAAGGCCCCCAGCCTCTTTCACACAAGATTTAATAATATCAGTAAAGCCATATTTAGTCTGCGTTGAATTTTTGGGGGTCATTTTTGTTAATACAGATACGCTACAATTGATAATTGTTCATGTGAGCTAATTGTAAAATTAAAAGTTGACGGATACAACGAATTAAAACAACATATGTTTACATTAACATTGTCTAAGAAAATACAACAACAAAGAAAAACTGAGAACATTATTTTTAATAAAAGTATTTTAAGGCTTGTGCGGTCTTGAGTAAGTGGGAATGTGATTGTATGATCCATGACAACATATAAGATGATGACACGGAGGTTCACGCAGGCGACCGTGTAAACGCCTATCTGGCGCCATCTATCTGCGTGACACGGTCACGCCACCTGAAGCGAATCCCATCTGTGACGCTTTTCTTTGGAGAAGTTACTCATTTCTGAAAACAACTCGTTTTGTTTGCATCATTCCGTAATCTTACTAGTGGAAGTGCTGACTGAGGCTCAAAAGATGTTTATTGATGGAGGGTTGTAGTCAAAGGTCACAATGAGCAGACGCAGGAACAGAGCCTTGTTTCTAATGAAACGGAGCTTTTAAGAAACACGTAAGTAATGTAGAAACAATAATAGATATGAAATTATTAAACGCAAGCTTTACAATTCTTGTTTGTTTTCACCTTCCTTACTAACTATAGCAAAACTAAAGATTCGTTGTATTTGTTACAGAAACAAAAGTTACACAATCTTCTGAGGAGATAAGAAAAGACGAAATCATAATAACTCAAACTAAACAAAACCCATCAAGTAGATTTGAGAGTATTTAGATGGAAATGTGCTCAGTAAAGCGTGAGGTGGGCTTTCTAGCGTCCACTTTAGTTAGTACGGCCCCTTTAAGAGATCAGTGTACACGATCACTAACTCATGATGAAATAACTTCTGATGAAATAAGTAAAGACAAAATCATAATAACTCAAACTAAACAAAACCCATCAAGTAGATTTGACAGTATTTAGATGGAAATGTGCTCAGTAAAGCGTGAGGTGAGCTTTCTAGCGTCCACTTTAGTTAGTACGGCCCCTTTAAGAGATCAGAGTACACGATCACTAACTCATGATGAAATAACTTCTGATGAAATAAGAAAAGACAAAATCATAATAACTCAAACTAAACAAAACCCATCAAGTAGATTTGCGAGTATTTAGATGGAAATGTGCTCAGTAAAGCGTGAGGTGAGCTTTCTAGCGTCCACTTTAGTTAGTACGGCCCCTTTAAGAGATCAGTGTACACGATCACTAACTCATGATGAAATAACTTCTGATGAGATAAGAAAAGACAAAATCATAATAACTCAAACTAAACAAAACCTATCAGGTAGATTTGAGAGTATTTAGATGGAAATGTGCTCAGTAAAGCGTGAGGTGAGCTTTCTAGCGTCCACTTTAGTTAGTACGGCCCCTTTAAGAGATCAGTGTACACGATCACTAACTCATGATGAAATAACTTCTGATGAAATAAGAAAAGACAAAATCATAATAACTCAAACTAAACAAAACCCATCAAGTAGATTTGAGAGTATTTAGATGGAAATGTGCTCAGTAAAGCGTGAGGTGAGCTTTCTAGCGTCCACTTTAGTTAGTACGGCCCCTTTAAGAGATCAGAGTACACGATCACTAACTCATGATGAAATAACTTCTGATGAAATAAGAAAAGACAAAATCATAATAACTCAAACTAAACAAAACCCATCAAGTAGATTTGCGAGTATTTAGATGGAAATGTGCTCAGTAAAGCGTGAGGTGAGCTTTCTAGCGTCCACTTTAGTTAGTACGGCCCCTTTAAGAGCTCAGTGTACACAATCACTAACTCATGATGAAATAACTTCTGATGAAATAAGAAAAGACAAAATCATAATAACTCAAACTAAACAAAACCTATCAGGTAGATTTGAGAGTATTTAGATGAAAATGTGCTCAGTAAAGCGTGAGGTGAGCTTTCTAGCGTCCACTTTAGTTAGTGCGGCCCCTTTAAGAGATCAGTGTACACGATCACTAACTCATGATGAAATAACTTCTGATGAAATAAGAAAAGACAAAATCATAATAACTCAAACTAAACAAAACCCATCAAGTAGATTTGACAGTATTTAGATGGAAATGTGCCCAGAAAAGCGTGAGGTGAGCTTTCTAGCGTCCACTTTAGTTAGTGCGGCCCCTTTAAGAGATCAGTGTACACGATCACTAACTCATGATGAAATAACTTCTGATGAAATAAGAAAAGACAAAATCATAATAACTCAAACTAAACAAAACCCATCAAGTAGATTTGAGAGTATTTAGATGGAAATGTGCTCAGAAAAGCGTGAGGTGAGCTTTCTAGCGTCCACTTTAGTTAGTACGGCCCCTTTAAGAGATCAGTGTACACGATCACTAACTCATGATGAAATAACTTCTGATGAGATAAGAAAAGACAAAATCATAATAACTCAAACTAAACAAAACCCATCAAGTAGATTTGAGAGTATTTAGATGGAAATGTGCTCAGAAAAGCGTGAGGTGAGCTTTCTAGCGTCCACTTTAGTTAGTATGGCCCCTTTAAGAGATCAGTGTAGACGATCACTAACTCATGATGAAATAACTTCTGATGAAATAAGAAAAGACAAAATCATAATAACTCAAACTAAACAAAACCCATCAAGTAGATTTGACAGTATTTAGATGGAAATGTGCTCAGTAAAGCGTGAGGTGAGCTTTCTAGCGTCCACTTTAGTTAGTACGGCCCCTTTAAGAGATCAGTGTACACGATCACTAACTCATGATGAAATAACTTCTGATGAAATAAGAAAAGACAAAATCATAATAACTCAAACTAAACAAAACCCATCAAGTAGATTTGAGAGTATTTAGATGGAAATGTGCTCAGAAAAGCGTGAGGTGAGCTTTCTAGCGTCCACTTTAGTTAGTACGGCCCCTTTAAGAGATCAGTGTACACGATCACTAACTCATGATGAAATAACTTCTGATGAGATAAGAAAAGACAAAATCATAATAACTCAAACTAAACAAAACCCATCAAGTAGATTTGACAGTATTTAGATGGAAATGTGCCCAGAAAAGCGTGAGGTGAGCTTTCTAGCGTCCACTTTAGTTAGTGCGGCCCCTTTAAGAGATCAGTGTACACGATCACTAACTCATGATGAAATAACTTCTGATGAGATAAGAAAAGACAAAATCATAATAACTCAAACTAAACAAAACCCATCAAGTAGATTTGCGAGTATTTAGATGGAAATGTGCCCAGAAAAGCGTGAGGTGAGCTTTCTAGCGTCCACTTTAGTTAGTACGGCCCCTTTAAGAGATCAGTGTACACGATCACTAACTCATGATGAAATAACTTCTGATGAGTTAAGAAAAGACAAAATCATAATAACTCAAACTAAACAAAACCCATCAAGTAGATTTGACAGTATTTAGATGGAAATGTGCCCAGAAAAGCGTGAGGTGAGCTTTCTAGCGTCCACTTTAGTTAGTGCGGCCCCTTTAAGAGATCAGTGTACACGATCACTAACTCATGATGAAATAACTTCTGATGAGATAAGAAAAGACAAAATCATAATAACTCAAACTAAACAAAACCCATCAAGTAGATTTGCGAGTATTTAGATGGAAATGTGCTCAGTAAAGCGTGAGGTGAGCTTTCTAGCGTCCACTTTAGTTAGTACGGCCCCTTTAAGAGATCAGTGTACACGATCACTAACTCATGATGAAATAACTTCTGATGAAATAAGAAAAGACAAAATCATAATAACTCAAACTAAACAAAACCTATCAGGTAGATTTGAGAGTATTTAGATGGAAATGTGCTCAGTAAAGCGTGAGGTGAGCTTTCTAGCGTCCACTTTAGTTAGTACGGCCCCTTTAAGAGATCAGTGTACACGATCACTAACTCATGATGAAATAACTTCTGATGAGATAAGAGAAGACAAAATCATAATAACTCAAACTAAACAAAACCCATCAAGTAGATTTGAGAGTATTTAGATGGAAATGTGCTCAGTAAAGCGTGAGGTGAGCTTTCTAGCGTCCACTTTAGTTAGTACGGCCCCTTTAAGAGATCAGTGTACACGATCACTAACTCATGATGAAATAACTTCTGATGAAATAAGAAAAGACAAAATCATAATAACTCAAACTAAACAAAACCCATCAAGTAGATTTGCGAGTATTTAGATGGAAATGTGCTCAGAAAAGCGTGAGGTGAGCTTTCTAGCGTCCACTTTAGTTAGTACGGCCCCTTTAAGAGATCAGTGTACACGATCACTAACTCATGATGAAATAACTTCTGATGAAATAAGAAAAGACAAAATCATAATAACTCAAGCTAAACAAAACCCATCAAGTAGATTTGAGAGTATTTAGATGGAAATGTGCTCAGTAAAGCGTGAGGTGAGCTTTCTAGCGTCCACTTTAGTTAGTACGGCCCCTTTAAGAGATCAGAGTACACGATCACTAACTCATGATGAAATAACTTCTGATGAAATAAGAAAAGACAAAATCATAATAACTCAAACTAAACAAAACCCATCAAGTAGATTTGCGAGTATTTAGATGGAAATGTGCCCAGAAAAGCGTGAGGTGAGCTTTCTAGCGTCCACTTTAGTTAGTACGGCCCCTTTAAAAGATCAGACTACACGATCACTAACTCATGATGAAATAACTTCTGATGAGATAAGAAAAGACAAAATCATAATAACTCAAACTAAACAAAACCTATCAGGTAGATTTGAGAGTATTTAGATGGAAATGTGCTCAGTAAAGCGTGAGGTGAGCTTTCTAGCGTCCACTTTAGTTAGTACGGCCCCTTTAAGAGATCAGAGTACACGATCACTAACTCATGATGAAATAACTTCTGATGAGATAAGAAAAGACAAAATCATAATAACTCAAACTAAACAAAACCTATCAGGTAGATTTGAGAGTATTTAGATGGAAATGTGCTCAGTAAAGCGTGAGGTGAGCTTTCTAGCGTCCACTTTAGTTAGTACGGCCCCTTTAAGAGATCAGAGTACACGATCACTAACTCATGATGAAATAACTTCTGATGAAATAAGAAAAGACAAAATCATAATAACTCAAACTAAACAAAACCCATCAAGTAGATTTGCGAGTATTTAGATGGAAATGTGCCCAGAAAAGCGTGAGGTGAGCTTTCTAGCGTCCACTTTAGTTAGTACGGCCCCTTTAAAAGATCAGACTACACGATCACTAACTCATGATGAAATAACTTCTGATGAGATAAGAAAAGACAAAATCATAATAACTCAAACTAAACAAAACCTATCAGGCAGATTTGAGAGTATTTAGATGGAAATGTGCTCAGTAAAGCGTGAGGTGGGCTTTCTAGCGTCCACTTTAGTTAGTACGGCCCCTTTAAGAGATCAGTGTACACGATCACTAACTCATGATGAAATAACTTCTGATGAAATAAGAAAAGACAAAATCATAATAACTCAAGCTAAACAAAACCCATCAAGTAGATTTGAGAGTATTTAGATGGAAATGTGCTCAGAAAAGCGTGAGGTGAGCTTTCTAGCGTCCACTTTAGTTAGTACGGCCCCTTTAAGAGATCAGTGTACACGATCACTAACTCATGATGAAATAACTTCTGATGAGATAAGAAAAGACAAAATCATAATAACTCAAACTAAACAAAACCCATCAAGTAGATTTGCGAGTATTTAGATGGAAATGTGCTCAGAAAAGCGTGAGGTGGGCTTTCTAGCGTCCACTTTAGTTAGTATGGCCCCTTTAAGAGATCAGTGTACACGATCACTAACTCATGATGAAATAACTTCTGATGAAATAAGAAAAGACAAAATCATAATAACTCAAACTAAACAAAACCCATCAAGTAGATTTGAGAGTATTTAGATGGAAATGTGCTCAGTAAAGCGTGAGGTGAGCTTTCTAGCGTCCACTTTAGTTAGTACGGCCCCTTTAAGAGATCAGTGTACACGATCACTAACTCATGATGAAATAACTTCTGATGAGATAAGAGAAGACAAAATCATAATAACTCAAACTAAACAAAACCCATCAAGTAGATTTGCGAGTATTTAGATGGAAATGTGCTCAGAAAAGCGTGAGGTGGGCTTTCTAGCGTCCACTTTAGTTAGTACGGCCCCTTTAAGAGATCAGTGTACACGTTCACTAACTCATGATGAAATAACTTCTGATGAGATAAGAGAAGACAAAATCATAATAACTCAAACTAAACAAAACCCATCAAGTAGATTTGAGAGTATTTAGATGGAAATGTGCTCAGTAAAGCGTGAGGTGAGCTTTCTAGCGTCCACTTTAGTTAGTACGGCCCCTTTAAGAGATCAGTGTACACGATCACTAACTCATGATGAAATAACTTCTGATGAAATAAGAAAAGACAAAATCATAATAACTCAAACTAAACAAAACCCATCAAGTAGATTTGAGAGTATTTAGATGGAAATGTGCTCAGAAAAGCGTGAGGTGGGCTTTCTAGCGTCCACTTTAGTTAGTACGGCCCCTTTAAGAGATCAGTGTACACGATCACTAACTCATGATGAAATAACTTCTGATGAAATAAGAAAAGACAAAATCATAATAACTCAAACTAAACAAAACCCATCAAGTAGATTTGAGAGTATTTAGATGGAAATGTGCTCAGTAAAGCGTGAGGTGAGCTTTCTAGCGTCCACTTTAGTTAGTATGGCCCCTTTAAGAGATCAGTGTACACGATCACTAACTCATGATGAAATAACTTCTGATGAAATAAGAAAAGACAAAATCATAATAACTCAAGCTAAACAAAACCCATCAAGTAGATTTGAGAGTATTTAGATGGAAATGTGCTCAGTAAAGCGTGAGGTGAGCTTTCTAGCGTCCACTTTAGTTAGTACGGCCCCTTTAAGAGATCAGAGTACACGATCACTAACTCATGATGAAATAACTTCTGATGAGATAAGAGAAGACAAAATCATAATAACTCAAACTAAACAAAACCCATCAAGTAGATTTGCGAGTATTTAGATGGAAATGTGCTCAGAAAAGCGTGAGGTGGGCTTTCTAGCGTCCACTTTAGTTAGTACGGCCCCTTTAAGAGATCAGTGTACACGATCACTAACTCATGATTAAATAACTTCTGATGAGATAAGAGAAGACAAAATCATAATAACTCAAACTAAACAAAACCCATCAAGTAGATTTGCGAGTATTTAGATGGAAATGTGCTCAGTAAAGCGTGAGGTGAGCTTTCTAGCGTCCACTTTAGTTAGTACGGCCCCTTTAAGAGATCAGTGTACACGATCTCTAACTCATGATGAAATAACTTCTGATGAGATAAGAGAAGACAAAATCATAATAACTCAAACTAAACAAAACCCATCAAGTAGATTTGAGAGTATTTAGATGGAAATGTGCTCAGAAAAGCGTGAGGTGAGCTTTCTAGCGTCCACTTTAGTTAGTATGGCCCCTTTAAGAGATCAGTGTAGACGATCACTAACTCATGATGAAATAACTTCTGATGAGATAAGAAAAGACAAAATCATAATAACTCAAACTAAACAAAACCCATCAAGTAGATTTGAGAGTATTTAGATGGAAATGTGCTCAGTAAAGCGTGAGGTGAGCTTTCTAGCGTCCACTTTAGTTAGTACGGCCCCTTTAAGAGATCAGTGTACACGATCACTAACTCATGATGAAATAACTTCTGATGAAATAAGAAAAGACAAAATCATAATAACTCAAACTAAACAAAACCCATCAAGTAGATTTGCGAGTATTTAGATGGAAATGTGCTCAGTAAAGCGTGAGGTGGGCTTTCTAGCGTCCACTTTAGTTAGTACGGCCCCTTTAAGAGATCAATGTACACGATCACTAACTCATGATGAAATAACTTCTGATGAAATAAGAAAAGACAAAATCATAATAACTCAAACTAAACAAAACCCATCAAGTAGATTTGCGAGTATTTAGATGGAAATGTGCTCAGAAAAGCGTGAGGTGAGCTTTCTAGCGTCCACTTTAGTTAGTACGGCCCCTTTAAGAGATCAGTGTACACGATCACTAACTCATGATGAAATAACTTCTGATGAGATAAGAGAAGACAAAATCATAATAACTCAAACTAAACAAAACCCATCAAGTAGATTTGCGAGTATTTAGATGGAAATGTGCTCAGTAAAGCGTGAGGTGAGCTTTCTAGCGTCCACTTTAGTTAGTACGGCCCCTTTAAGAGATCAGTGTACACGATCACTAACTCATGATGAAATAACTTCTGATGAGATAAGAGAAGACAAAATCATAATAACTCAAACTAAACAAAACCCATCAAGTAGATTTGAGAGTATTTAGATGGAAATGTGCTCAGTAAAGCGTGAGGTGAGCTTTCTAGCGTCCACTTTAGTTAGTACGGCCCCTTTAAGAGATCAGTGTACACGATCACTAACTCATGATGAAATAACTTCTGATGAAATAAGAAAAGACAAAATCATAATAACTCAAACTAAACAAAACCTATCAAGTAGATTTGCGAGTATTTAGATGGAAATGTGCTCAGTAAAGCGTGAGGTGAGCTTTCTAGCGTCCACTTTAGTTAGTACGGCCCCTTTAAGAGATCAGTGTACACGATCACTAACTCATGATGAAATAACTTCTGATGAAATAAGAAAAGACAAAATCATAATAACTCAAACTAAACAAAACCCATCAAGTAGATTTGAGAGTATTTAGATGGAAATGTGCTCAGTAAAGCGTGAGGTGAGCTTTCTAGCGTCCACTTTAGTTAGTACGGCCCCTTTAAGAGATCAGTGTACACGATCACTAACTCATGATGAAATAACTTCTGATGAAATAAGAAAAGACAAAATCATAATAACTCAAACTAAACAAAACCCATCAAGTAGATTTGAGAGTATTTAGATGGAAATGTGCTCAGAAAAGCGTGAGGTGAGCTTTCTAGCGTCCACTTTAGTTAGTACGGCCCCTTTAAGAGATCAGTGTACACGATCACTAACTCATGATGAAATAACTTCTGATGAAATAAGAAAAGACAAAATCATAATAACTCAAACTAAACAAAACCCATCAAGTAGATTTGAGAGTATTTAGATGGAAATGTGCTCAGTAAAGCGTGAGGTGAGCTTTCTAGCGTCCACTTTAGTTAGTACGGCCCCTTTAAGAGATCAGTGTACACGATCTCTAACTCATGATGAAATAACTTCTGATGAAATAAGAAAAGACAAAATCATAATAACTCAAACTAAACAAAACCCATCAAGTAGATTTGAGAGTATTTAGATGGAAATGTGCTCAGAAAAGCGTGAGGTGAGCTTTCTAGCGTCCACTTTAGTTAGTACGGCCCCTTTAAGAGATCAGTGTACACGATCACTAACTCATGATGAAATAACTTCTGATGAGATAAGAGAAGACAAAATCATAATAACTCAAACTAAACAAAACCCATCAAGTAGATTTGAGAGTATTTAGATGGAAATGTGCTCAGAAAAGCGTGAGGTGAGCTTTCTAGCGTCCACTTTAGTTAGTACGGCCCCTTTAAGAGATCAGTGTACACGATCACTAACTCATGATGAAATAACTTCTGATGAAATAAGAAAAGACAAAATCATAATAACTCAAACTAAACAAAACCTATCAAGTAGATTTGCGAGTATTTAGATGGAAATGTGCTCAGTAAAGCGTGAGGTGGGCTTTCTAGCGTCCACTTTAGTTAGTACGGCCCCTTTAAGAGATCAGTGTACACGATCACTAACTCATGATGAAATATCTTCCGATGAAATAAGAAAAGACAAAATCATAATAACTCAAACTAAACAAAACCCATCAAGTAGATTTGCGAGTATTTAGATGGAAATGTGCTCAGTAAAGCGTGAGGTGAGCTTTCTAGCGTCCACTTTAGTTAGTACGGCCCCTTTAAGAGATCAGTGTACACGATCACTAACTCATGATGAAATAACTTCTGATGAAATAAGAAAAGACAAAATCATAATAACTCAAACTAAACAAAACCCATCAAGTAGATTTGCGAGTATTTAGAGGGAAATGTGCTCAGTAAAGCGTGAGGTGAGCTTTCTAGCGTCCACTTTAGTTAGTACGGCCCCTTTAAGAGATCAGTGTACACGATCACTAACTCATGATGAAATAACTTCTGATGAGATAAGAAAAGACAAAATCATAATAACTCAAACTAAACAAAACCCATCAAGTAGATTTGAGAGTATTTAGATGGAAATGTGCTCAGTAAAGCGTGAGGTGAGCTTTCTAGCGTCCGCTTTAGTTAGTACGGCCCCTTTAAGAGATCAGTTCTGCTTTAAGAGGATTTGCATGTGTCTGTCGTGTGAGTTCCGACATCAACAAGCGGACGGACGCAGGTCTCTGTTTTCTCTCTCAGGGGCAGATTGACATTAACTCGCACTCGTGGGAAATCACGGAGATCTTTTCTCTGATCGACGCAAGTGTCTGTCGGTGGTGTTTGTGTTTCCAGCAGGTGTTTGAAGGCTCGTTCTCACGCTGTCAACGGGGTTCATGAAACTTCGCTTCGATTTACGAGCTGGGTAAGCTTCGCGACGCACGCCATAAATAAACACCGAACACGGCAACAGGCTGTCGCGATGCACGTCTGGTGTCGTCGTGTCGAGCCTTAGAATAAAGCGCCGTGTCGCACTTGGGGCTCGTCGGATTAAATACGCGTGTTCACGTCATTAAATGTGTTATTTATATGCGACATATGATGATGAAGGACACGGTGTATTATGTCGGCATCATTGTATTGTACTCACGATACATGTGATGTGGTTGTGTGTTGAGATGATGGTGAGGTGTACAGGGATGCTGTCAGTCTGATTCGTTTATTCTCTGATTCGTTGTTTTATTTGTGCAATGAATTATGTTCACATTTATCATATTTGCATTGCATTGTACTATACAGTTGTTTCTGACTATGTGCAACCCCCCCTCGACCCTTTTAAGCTTTCATTGGTCCCATCATGTTACTGGTTTGTTAGTCAGTTAAAGGGATACTCCGGCCAAAAAGGATCATTCTGTCATTTACTCACCCAGGGGTCTCCAACGTGGTGCCCACTAAACACAGGGCTCACCAATAATGCTCAAGACAGATGACCAATCTGTGACCATACCGATCACCGATGAACGTTTATCATTAGCAAGTGTTGTAAGCTTTAATATATTCAAGTGCAAGAAAACTGAACTTGGTTCCGTGAGCGTAACTATAAGTTTAAAGTTTGAAAGTGTGTTAGCCCTCCATAGAGGATTTTAGATATTTTGGTAGCCCTCGCTTACAAAAAGGTGGAAGACCCCCGGTCTATACTGTGTATAAATGTTGTTTTCAGTCGAACACAAAGAGAGATATTTGGGAATAATGTGAGCAACCAACAGTTCTGAAGCACCGTTGACTTCCATAGTAGGAAACATTTAAATGGCGGTCAAATGTGCCCCCCGGAACTGTTTGTTTTCCTACATTCCTCCAAATATATTTTGTGTTCAACAGAACCAATAAAATACAAAAACAAAAATGTTCCTGCTAGTGCAGTCAATGGTGCTTCAGAACTGTTGGTTGCTCACATTATTCCCAAATATCTCTCTTTGTGACACAAGAACACCATCATTTTTGGCTGGAGTATCCCTTTAATTGGTCAATGTATTGGTCCGTGGTTTCATTGATCAGATCGATGAGTGAGCTCTTGATTTATAGGATTGTTTGTTTGTTTTTTGCTCAGGATTGCTTCGACAATGAAATAACACTCTGTATCAGATATAAATGTCCTCGTAATGCGTTATCAGCGTTCTTTCATCATCAGTAAATCACAGAACCTTAGTCATGGATGTGGAGGTGGAACTTGTGTTCTTGACCTTAGACTTCTGAGAGCTCCAATGGCAATCAAAATCTCACAAATAACCAAAAATGCATCACGTGGTTTGCGATAATAAGCCCTGAAAGCTCTAAAAGTAATGTCTGCTCTCGAACTCAAGGGAGGTCTTGATCCATTTAGTGCTGTTGGCTTTTACAGCCCCATCTACATAATGCACGTTTTCGTTTTAAGGCATTTTAACATTGTAAATGTAAGTCGGCAATATTTTACTTTTTGATGTCAGTACTATAAGCACAGGGGCAGTCTTGGCTAAAATAAGTCTGACACTTTCAGAGTTCTTGCTGTTGAACTCACATATTTCTTCACTAAAATACAGTTTATTTTGTTGGCTCCTTCGAAAATTTCAACTACTATAGACTGTTTCATCGGACGAGCGCGCGACTGACCCCAAGTTAACTCTGTTTTGTGTTTGGCTAGTGTCCGATAATACATTTTCTATTTACAGTTCATTTAATTTATGTTCATATTAATTTATATTATTATTTTACTGTATAATCATTGTATTAAATCACTCAATTATTGAATTTTGTTGTATGTTCGTTTTATTTAAAAAAAAAATGTAACCTGTAGTTAGGTCGCATTTAAAGTCCCAGTGAAAAAAATTACAATGCCTATTTTTTCATGAAATATTGAAGCGTTGTTTTTTATAAATAGTTTATCAATGTGTGTCATTGTCTTAAAATCGTGCCCTCATAATCTTCAGTTAAAATCTGAAAATGCACTTCAGTCCTGTAATGACTATCCATTTTAAATGACACATGCTAGACGGCTTGGGCGAAGCCGATATTCAAAATATTGGAGATACAAGTTTAGCCAAGTAACGGTTCTTCTCGGTATCTTTTGATTGTTATCAGAAATAATCTACAGGCGCTCTATTGTTTGTGAATGTTTCTGGAGGTTCATTTGGGGTCACAAAAGTGGGCATGCGCAGTAACGTTTGTTTATGTTGTTAAGATGAAACCGTCTCTGCAGTAAAATTCTGACAGACAACTCATGGCAATACGCCATGCATACACTGATGAGGGGAACAAAATACCTACTGACAGAAAGAATTACTAATGGTACTTGAAGATTTCACGGTGGCCATGACATTTTGTTTTGCGTGATTTACATACAGTAAAATGTATTTGACGAACTGTTTTTGCAGAAGTAATGTCAGTTACGCCATCACTTTTGGGATAAGCTGGTCTTTATCTCTCAGATAAGCTGGTCTTTATCTGTCTGCAATAAACCGGTCACAGAAACATGAAGGCCTGTAGTTTGTTTATCGTCTGATTTTGTGTAGAATGTTTTCTAAAGGTTAATCATACTTTAGTTAGTGATTTAAACAAACCGAAGCTTGCCACAGTAGTAACGATAGTAAGTCCTGCAGCTTGTTTAGGAGAAGTTTTCCCAAGCAAAGTATATTCATCTGGTGAAGGCCCTAGACCAGTGGTTCGCAAACCTTTTCGTTGTAAGGCTTTGCGTCGTCCCATTAAGAATTACAATCTTAAACTTAGAACTTTAATTATACCAAAAACATATTCAGTTATACAATGCTGGAACATCAATTCTTTTGGTTGGTGGTCTTATTGTTCTGATGTATAAAATAAGATGCAATTCTATATACATAAAATGCCACAAATTCTGTTGCACCCTGGATCCATCTTTGGGCTCCCAGTTGGAGAACCCCTGCCCTAGACTTACTGGTGGTCTTGTGAATGTGCACGTAGAGTACAGTTGATTTATGCAATAAAAGTTGAGTGAATTATATTTTCCAGTTCCCACAGCCTATTAAGCATGGCAAGCCTCTCTTATGTATCCTTCAGGGTCATCTAATAATGTGGTCTAAATCTCTTATCTATATCATAATTTCAAACCCTTTAAACAAGTAGCGACATGGCCAAATCCTTCATTGTATGTTCTGTGAGAAATCCTTTCCGAAGCAACCTTCTCTTTTAAAAAAAATGGGATTCATGAGCACATCTCGAGGAAGGAATGGACCTGGAATCTCATTAAAGCTTGTTGCAATCATCATAGATCTCTTAGCGTTGGTCTTCGTAACATGACATCCAATTAATTTCATTGAATTTTAAAAGGTCACCAGTCACAGCCATGGAAACTGGCTGAGAATACTGTATTCATTACGTGTACTTGTGAAAGTCCTGAAGCTATGGACATGATTCAGAGAGGATACATCTTGGTAAGGCGATAACACCGATAACAGAGGAGTTGCAATTCGTCAAGACTTTCACGAGTTGGCCTGTGCAGATAATAAAGCTAGCAGGGGTACCTTCCGAACCCGGAACGCTCTCTCCCCCCTCTCTCCTGCTGGAGAAGCGAGTTCAGGGAGAGGAGTCGGGGAGGTGGAGGGATGATTATTGCTTGTAGAGATGGCCCAGGTAAGATTCCTGTGTCTGTTTGTGCGCTGGCTCGTTTGTGCTGATTGGGTAGAAGTCGTGATGGCCGATAGCGAACCAGCCAGGCTTGACTATATGCTCCGGGTTCTCCCGAACCTTTTTAATAAAACATCATTATATTTCATTGACACTACATAGTAAATTTGAGTTCACCAAGTGCGTCAACTTTGGAAAAATCTCTCTCAAACAATCAAATGTAAGATTGGTTCAGCATCAATGTTAGATCAATCTTATTTTTCCTTCGATTGACAGAATTGTTTTTCCAGGACTGACAAAAAATGAGGTTTTATAAACGCATCTTACTTGAAAAAAATCACGCTGACCGTAATTTTAACATAGCGGCTTTTTGTCTTTTATTGCAATTTTTTTACAGTTTAAATGCTGTTAAACTCTGTAGTTTGTTCATCCAACTAAGTGAAAGTTAATTCAAAAATTATTCGGTTACCAACATTCTTCAAACTATCTCCTTTTGTGTTCTGCACAAGAAAGCCATACAAGTTTGAAACGACAGAAGGGTGAGTAAACGATGACAGAATTGTCATTTTTGGGTCAACTAACCCTTTAAGCGTTTGTGTGCTTTTTATGAAGGTATTTTTTAATGAATAAATAATGTCGTCCAATTATCATTGTTAAAATTACTATTGTTCATAGCCTCTAAAACACCAATGTCGTCTCTGGATTTAGATGATTTAGAAGTTTACAAACACTATTAATATGGGCACCGGATTTTCCAAATTCGGACACACTTTAGCCCACACATACAGTACCGTTTCGGTAAACAAAACGCTTTACCATTCGAGGCTAATCCTTGAGCAGAAATGTTATAAACTATCAATTCATCAATATTTTACCGTCACAAATAGTAAGGAGAGCAAGGTTGGACATGTGACTTTTAATGTATCTTTGTTCTCTCAGTGTTCTATTTGCAATGTTGACATTTTTAATCTCCATTTTTGTCCCTGCAGGGCTACCATACACAATGTTAAGGTAAAGCCTAAAGCAGCGGTGTTGAACATGCTAAAGCGGCTGGACAAAATCAGATTCCGCGGACCAAAGCGAGATGACTTCCTGGACTTACCCGAGTCTCCCACAGGGTCAGACACTGAATGTAGTGATGACGTGCTGGTGAGAACTCGACCTTCAATACGAGACAACGATGAGCAAAGAGACCCTGTAAGTCATTGCTAATTCGATTCTTGTGTAACATAACCTGACTCTTCCCGTCTGTTCTATTGATACATTTTCGTCTCAACTCTCTTTTTTTATGTCAGCTCAAAGCTAAAAAGGTTGATTCATGTTCTGCTTGCTGTTATCTCATCAAATGATGCGCTAACAACCTGTTTACACCCGACACTGTAGCTACAGTCTTACACCTTTTCAATGATATGAGCTTAATGGAAGAAGGGTTGCTGTTCGTGAGGTTTTCTTAATGCCCGAGAGGTTTGTCTTCCCATCTGCTGTCAGTTTATTTCGAGTCTTTTCCCACAATGAAAAAAACATCAGATCAGTCATACAGTTGCATAAGTGTCTCACCGTTGAGGCAACCCTACTTGCTTTTGAAATGTAAACCGAGATGCTGTAGAGCGACCGGCTCGGGTAATTTTCTTTAGAACCTCTGTTTTCACATGTCTCTAGACACCGTAGGGCGTCCTGCCGTCCTGTCTAACTTTCATCGGTCATTTACTAACGTGGCTCTTTTCCTATATCAAGTAAGCTGCCAATACAGGCAGCAATTTTAAGGAAACAATGTCAGTGTGAAGGGCGTTCCACACTGTGGCCGGCAAAATCATTTACTGGATTCTTCCTGTAGTTTTGTTTTACAGATTTTCCACTTAAAATGTAAATTAAAAAAAGTTTTTTTAAATGCGGTCAAAAACTGTAAAATTACAGGAAAAAACAAAAACACACAAGAAAAATGGGGAAAACGATTAAATTTACAGTTTATCCTTATATCCTGTAGTTAAAAAATATTTTACTGTATATTTCTATTTGACCAGTTGACAGAAAATATCTGTTTTAACAAGATTTCTTTTTTTACAGTTTGTTTTATAAATACGGTCCAAAACTGTAAAATGACTGAAAAAGACAACCAACAAGAAAAAGGGGGAAAAATGTTATTTATATCCTATAATTTTACAGTGGGGTAAAATATTTGATGGTATATTTCTGTTTACCCATTTTACAGAAATGTTTAGTGTATGGTATTTTGGTCTGGTTTTTCGAGAAAGAACCACTTGCTGCCTTCTCAGTTTGGAGCATTACATTCATCCTTTTCATATATTGTCTAGTTTGTCTTATACTGTTTGGAAAAGCTTTTGTTTTGTGAGCCCAACATGAAATGATTTTAATGCTTTTGTACAGCATGTAACCCGTGCACACATGAAGAGGCTGACCAGTCTCAACACATAGTTTGCATGTGTTTGCATTGGTAATTTCTTACATCCCGTGCAGCTCTAGTGTTGAATTCAACAGTCTCCTAACTTAGACTGTGACCAGTGGTGCCGTGCTGGTTTAGACAGCAGTGAAGTATGACTCATACTGATCGGAATAGCTTAGTCTCACATGCAAACACAGCGTGGGTCTAGTCAGAAACCTTTCCTAATGCCCTCAGATAAAGCATTATCGCTAAGTAGTTTGGTCTGGTCCATTGCATTACTTTTTGATTCCTGCATTAATGACTCTCTAAAGGATGTGAGATAATGAGAAACATTTTTCACAGAAGCAGGGGTTCCATTGACTACTGTCTCAAACCCTACAGGAAACTTTATGTTTCTTACTTTGTGTTCTTAAAGTGTTTGATTTCACTGTTTTTCAGGAGTTTGTTTGAGTGGCATAAGGTACAAGATACCTTTATGCTTTTTTTTGTGCTTGCATGATGCAAGATCCTGTGCTCTTACAGAATCCTATCCCTTTACACCTCAAAGCCATTGAATTGGATTTCATTTCATGGGTACTTTTAAGTTGTGCGAGTAATAGACTTTTGGAAGATCGCAAAAAATAAGCTGTGATTAAGTAAAAAGCTGACATAAACAGACCACACTTAAAGTCCCAGTGAACCTCAAGTTGCGATCATTTTAACTTCTGTATTCATACACATTTCCGATTGAAAAGGACTTTCAAAGGAGAAAATGTGTGGCCGTGGCTTGCGTTTTTTCACTGCAAATTGATTGGATGTGTAAAAACAGCTGTATCATTGATTTTGCAGGCTGACAGTTGAAGGGGAGGAGTTAACGGATGCTCCGGCCAAGCCATCTAATTCACGTCATTTCAGATGGATAGTCATTTCAGGGCGGAAGTGCATTTTCAGATTTTAATTGAAGATTATGAGGGTACATGGATTTAAAAAAGAAAAAGACCCACGTTGATAAGCTAGTTACTGTATACGCTGCAATATTTCATTAAAAAAGAAGAATTGTCATTTCAGTGCGACTTCAGTCAACGTCACCACCACCAAGCCAACAACTCTTTCAAACTTTATAAAAAATGTGTTCCGTGCTAAGTAATTACTCTGTGAATTAAGCCGCATCTACGTTTTAAAAGATTTGTTTCCATGTTGAATTATTTGTGAGCTTTATATTCGCAATGACGTCCCGCCAAAGAAAGTAGTCGCTTTTAGCAACTTGTTAGCGACCACCATTTCTGAGACTGAATACAGCATACTTTACATTTAGTCATTTAGCAGATGCTTTTATCCAAAGTGACTTACAAAGAGTTCGGGGAGTAATAAGCGATATTTCATACAGAATGTTCCACCAGGAAGGAGTTGTGAAGGAGAATGAGCACTGGTTGCCAGTGGTGAGTGATGAAAAGGGGTGTCACTACTACATTCGCATACTACATTCAAAATCGGAAAACGACTTTGAACAAAATCTGGTCCAAACGACAATTCGTTTCCCTAGTTCGCCACAGCAAACCAAACAGAACTCTCCAGGAAAGTTTGTGTTGGCCGGTAAACACCCTGGAGCCACCATTGGTCCATGGTCAGTACGTAATCGCTGGGTGTGTTATGTAGCGCCACCCGTTCTGTGAGGTCATATAAGGTCTAAATAAAAAAATAAAACGATAAGATTTGAGCAGCATGAATGCTTTTGCATACAGCTATGCGCTTGCGATAACGCTCGTTCGTCATTGCAGACATCTATGTTGTTTGTGTGGCCGCGTGCGCGAAGGCTATTTGCATATGTCACGTAAACCCCGCCTCCAGAAACAATGGGGTGTTGGATTGTTCGAAAACACTATACCGTCTCTCAACGTTTTCGAGCTTCGTTTTACCCCAAGCCCTTTACAAAATCACAAACAGTTCATAATCTGTGTGTTTTATGAAAATATTTAGAGGTGTTGTCTACCACGGACCTTATTTCTGGCGATTTACCAAAAACCCATTAAAGAAACACAGACGTTGCAGCGATGGAACTGGAAGTCCTAAAATGCGAACTCGCTTCCGGGGTTTTGCATGCAAATATACATCATCTCTGAGCCTCCCTACGATGATAGCCATTTTACTTTTAGTTGAACGGTACCTTTAACATATTTCATTAACATACATTATAATTGTATTTCCCTTTATGGTTTCAGAAGCATTCTGTTTACCCGGCTAGCTTAGCATAGCATTAATTGTCATATTCATCCGAGTTCCAACATTTCCTTCACAGTAACCTGCTGAACAGTCTTTACAAACTGTTGCTACTTAGGGTCTGTGTTCTTAACTGTAAAAAGTCAGATTCTGAAATTTGCAGTGGCCTAACATCCATTTCCTGTTTTTCCATGTTCTTAGGCTAGAGGATTGTGTTCCTACATTATGTCCCTTTCATGGACATGAAAAAGCAAAGTGAATACACGGCAAGGTGAATCGATGGATCTCTGAAAGCTTTCAGAAAACATACGCTCTGAAAAAGTTTTTTTCTGACCACGCGTCGGGTGAGCATCTGCCATTGAGATGACCATTGTGTAGACTCGCACAAGGCAGAAATCCTGAAGAAAAGTTTGTTTTCATTCTGAATTAAGAACAGTACGTTCTAGTTGTGGTTGTTGTGTGACCCTTCGGTTGGTATGTTAGGAGGATTTATATGAATATCATTCAAACGTTTCACACCCTGTTTACACTCGAATTTATCGTTGTCCACTAGTGATCCGATCTTAATACCAGGTATAAACATGGTCTCGGTGAGGAAGATCGACAGCAAAGCGCGTCAGACAGTCGCATTTGCCTCTTAAAGAAACACCTCGCCTTTCTCTCTCTGCAGTGCCTCCCTCTCTCCTAATCTCTCACTCGCCTACATTCTCTGTCTCTCGCTCACTGCGGCTCGTCTTTCTGCGGATGCGGTGTTCTGTTAGCTTGTGTGTGTGGTGGGGTGGAATCAGAGCAGATTCATGATGTGCTATTAATGGGTCCTACGGTTAGCATCCGGCAGCGTAATTGGCCTCCAGCTTGAGGTTTGTCTTTGTGTATACCAGACCACAGGAGCAGAAACGGCTGGTTTTCTGTAAGTCCTCGCTTTCTGAGATGAGTGTGTATTTGTGTGTTTGAGGGGTACGGACGTCTCATTCACGAACGCGTGATTGTTTTGAATTCGATATTATCAATGAATCGATTTAACCTGTTCAGAAGCCAGTGCATCATCATGAAAACCTTCACCAAACAACAAAGGACCATTCTTTCTATAAATCTCTTGACTGGTTCACTTTTGTGCCTTAAAAAAGGATGAATCTGTATTCAATTTAAACAGTGGAGACTGTGCAGTGTTATTTTATATTTGATTCCTTTGTTCAATCTCTGTACATGAATTATTGTTTATTTTATATTTGTGTTATTGCTCGTAATAATTCCCTTAGTTTTTAGTTTTCATTTTATTACTGTTTGTTAACTTCTCTGTAACAATATTGAACATGTCTATGTGTTAAGCTAGTAGTTAGGCTAGTTTCATAGAGTAGGATAAAAACTAAAACCTATGTTATTGTATTTTCTGTCATTGTAGCGGGGCCAGTGACCGCTTTGGCAGGGAAAGTCAAAATTTAAACCACTGACCTGACTTGCTCCTCAGCATCAAGCTCCGCAAATGTTAACACATGACATGTAGTAAACAATGACTGTATTTTAAATGATAAGTGTAAATTCATTTGACTTCTTTAAATAGGCGGGCACAATTAGTCGACTATCCGATCTGCAATAATTATTAAAATGTTTTAAATATTTTGCGAACTTCACGAATGTAATTATCGTTGAACATGTCATTTGCGAACTTTTTCTTAATCTTTATGTTTCCCTCCAGGCTGGTTCAGGGACTCTGGCTGTCATGCAAGACCTGAGGAGCGAATCAGAACGTCTTAATGAGGTCAAGGGTCACTTGGAAATTGCCTTGCTGGAGAAGCACTTTCTGCGTGAGTAGCTAAAGGATAAATGCTGTCCGTCCTAGTATACTTTGTTTATGGATGTGATGCGGAGCTCTATCAATTTAAAATTTGCGTATGGAATAAAAAGGACATAATCTTGAATATTACCATTTCAATTATTTAGGTCCAGAATTGCATAAGAAATGGATACAAAAATGTAATTGTTCAAACTATGGTCTATGTGTCTCGCGAGATCAAACTGGTCTTGCGAGAACCAATAGCATCACGCGGCCGGCCCGCCCATTCTTAAACAACGTGATTTTTCCATCACGCGGCGCTAGTGTCCCACCATTTTTCTATGTAAACACGTGCTGTTTTAGTTGGTGAGAGTTTTAATAATTAAGAAAGGGAAGCTAAGAGCCCAGCATAAATTAGATTATTGTTCATTATTGTTTATCTAAACATAATTTTCATTTGTATTGTTACATAGATTAATGTGTTTAAATAGTAAAAGCTGATTTGTATAGCGCCACCTAGTGTTTGCTTGCAGGATGTTTGTCTGCAAATCTGAGCCGCGGAGGAGGCTAGCTGTGACCATTGAACATAGTTTGGTGACGTTGTAATGGGTTTCTGATGCTTTTAATGTTTCTTTCACAGCAGGACAAGAATAAATAAGTACTAGTTTATAAGGGTGTTTGTGCTTGGACAATTTTATGCCCTAGCGATATTAAGCAACAATGTAGGTGAATTTGTAGCTATGTTCTGCAATTTGATCTATTAGTTTCCTGTGTTTGGTTTGATCTTTTTCTAAAATTGACACACTTGTTACAAACATGCGTGATAAATTTAACTACATGGGTTAATACTTGTTCATACAAAAAAGTCAACCAAAACGTTGGCGCTGTTTAAAATATAAGTACTTATGATTAGGGATTTAGAACAAACTAAACTGAGCTGCAAACACTGTGAATAAAACCCATCTGACAATACATTTGTGGAAACAAAGTATAGTAATTACCCAGTTTGTCATAATCTGATATGATATATTGTTCATTTAATGATTATCTTGTTAAACTAGTAATAACTAGGGATGTAATAATTAGGGATGCACGATAAAGTATCGGCCACATCGGTATCGGCCGATAAATGGTAATTTTTCTAATTCTATCGGCTGATAATAAAATGTAGGTCGATTTACTATAGCCGATAAATCATGAATCATTTCCTCCGGTTATACTTCTTCAGCTACTCAAAGTTAAAATAAAGTACAGTACTGTCTTTCGGTCATGATCATTCACTTACTGCTATTAGCAAAACACTGTAGAAGTAGGTACTGTATGTAGATACGAATATTTATGAATATGTCAATTATAGGAAGAAAGGCATCGGACTGCTGTCTGAATGCTTTCTGTCTTGAGACCCGTTGTGGCTATTAAGAAAATTTTTCTGGGTTGCTCGGGAAGAACATCTTTTATTTGTTTGTTGAATAAAAAATAGACCAGAAAAGTTTGAAGGTTAAATAATCTTTAACTAGTGTAAAGTAGGCTTGGTACATGATTTTCAGGGGGAAAAAGAAAACTCACAGTAACCTTGATTTCTGCAGTCCATGTTTTCATATAAAAGCAGTTGTCCAGGAAATGTTATATTAATAGTTAGATACGGTATATCGACCAATATATCGGTTATCGGGTACCAATGAATCACAAGTTATCGTTATCGGCTTAAATGTACATAAAGGTTCATCCCTAGTAATAATATCAAAATCTCACTGTACGATAATACTTCAGTATAAAGTCCACGGCAAGATAGTTATTGCAATAGTTTAAATGACAAATTATGATTTATTGAATGCCTCTTTTCTTTATCCTCTAATCATAGCTCTTGCTTCGAGGTGAAGTTATAGTATGAGATGCGTCAAATGAGCTAAAACCCCCTTTTAAAAAGGCAAAACATGGCCAAAGGTAACATCTATAATTATTTATAACATTCTCTATGTTAGGCCCAGAAGACCTAACTTTTCAGACAGTCATGTGACCACGATAATACTGAGACAATTGGCTATTGGGTTAACATAATATCGAAAATATTGTTATATCCCTAGTAATAACAGTTTCTCTTTTGTGTCTGGTTGTTCTTTCCATATTAAAACTCCCTTTGGAGGGTTGAATAACAATCAAGTTGAATTGTGCCAATGACCTAGCTGTGATGCATACAAAGATTACATCCACTTGAAGGGATAGTTCTGTCATTTATTCACCGTCATGTCATTCCAAACCTGTATGAATAACTTTCTTTTGTGGAGCACAATAGAAGATATTTAGAAGAATGTGGATAATAGCCGTCTTCCACTGCATGGACTCAAAACTACATTTCTCAAACATTTGTCAGAATATCTTCAGTTGTGCTCCACAAAAGAAAGTTATTCATACAGGTTTGGAATGACATGAATAATGACGGGACCATCCCTTCAAGTGGATGTAATCTTTGTATGCATCATGAAGGACTGACTCAGTGTGATTTGAGAACTTAAGGTCATTAGGTATTGGCTCAATTAAACTTGATTGTTATTCAACCCCGCCACGGTCACACACACCACAAGATCATCATCCACAGACCGGCCGAGAGACGGTGATACAGCACATCTGAAAGACAGGTCACGGATTCTGGGCTTGTTTTCGTTTGTGCTCTTTAAATAATAATGTCTGAATAGAGACGTTTCACGCACATGGTAGAAGGTTTTATCTTACACAAACCTCTGTATCTGTCTCTCGTGGAGATCCAGTTGAGCTACAGGAACACGCTCCCTTTATATAACACACAATGGTCCTTCTGTTTTTTTCATCTGTGGTACGTGAACGTTTTGAAGAACTTGTGGAGCCCGATTGCTAGCATCGGTTCCCCCGTGTGACTCGGAGTGTGTTTATCCTGTGTGTTCACATCTTTAAAGGTCGGACCTATTTAACATTGTATTAAGAGTCATCGCAAGTCACCTGTGATGACATCACAGGCATTTTCTGTTACACTGGTCATCGGTATTGTTTTTCTCAAACTAAGAGAAATCGTTGTTAACCTTGTTTGACGTAGGATGTCCGATATGGAAAAAAGAGATACCTTATTTAAAACCTCTAGTTTTTTACCTCTCTCTTTGTTACAAAAATCTTGATAATATGACTGTAAAACGTATTTATAGGTCACGTGTGCGTGTGTGTCTGTGTGTGTGTCTGTGTGTGTCTGTGTGTCTCTGTGTCTCTGTGTCTGTGTCGTCTGTGTCTGTGTCTCTGTGTGTCTGTGTGTCTGTGTGTGTGTCGTCTGTCTCTGTGTCTCTGTGTGTCTGTGTGTGTGTCTGTCTGTGCGTCTGTGTGTCTGTGTCTGTCTGTGTGTCTGTGTCTGCGTCTGCGTGTCTGTGTGTGTGTGTCTGTCTGTGCGTCTGTGTGTCTGTCTCTGTGTCGTCTGTGTCTGTGTGTCTGTGTCGTCTGTGTCTGTGTCTGTGTCTGTGTGTCTCTGTGTCGTCTGTGTCTGTGTCTCTGTGTGTCTGTGTGTGTGTCTGTGTCGTCTGTCTCTGTGTCTCTGTGTGTCTGTGTGTGTGTCTGTCTGTGCGTCTGTGTGTCTGTGTCTGTCTGTGTGTCTGTGTCTGCGTCTGCGTGTCTGTGTGTGTGTGTCTGTCTGTGCGTCTGTGTGTCTGTCTCTGTGTCGTCTGTGTCTGTGTGTCTGTGTCGTCTGTGTCTGTGTCTGTGTCTGTGTGTCTCTGTGTCGTCTGTGTCTGTGTCTCTGTGTGTCTGTGTGTGTGTCTGTGTCGTCTGTCTCTGTGTCTCTGTGTGTCTGTGTGTGTGTCTGTCTGTGCGTCTGTGTGTCTGTGTCTGTCTGTGTGTCTGTGTCTGCGTCTGCGTGTCTGTGTGTGTGTGTCTGTCTGTGCGTCTGTGTGTCTGTCTCTGTGTCGTCTGTGTCTGTGTGTCTGTGTCGTCTGTGTCTGTGTCTGTGTGTCTCTGTGTCGTCTGTGTCTGTGTCTCTGTGTGTCTGTGTGTCTGTGTGTGTGTCTGTGTCGTCTGTCTCTGTGTCTCTGTGTGTCTGTGTGTGTGTCTGTCTGTGCGTCTGTGTGTCTGTGTCTGTCTGTGTGTCTGTGTCTGCGTCTGCGTGTCTGTGTCTGTGTGTGTGTGTCTGTCTGTGCGTCTGTGTGTCTGTCTCTGTGTCGTCTGTGTCTGTGTCGTCTGTGTCTGTGTCTGTGTCTGTGTGTCTCTGTGTCGTCTTGTGTCTGTGTCTGTGTCTCTGTGTGTCTGTGTGTGTGTCTGTCTGTGTGTCTGTGTCATCTGTGTCTGTGTGTCTGTGTGTCTCTGTGTCGTCTGTGTCTGTGTCTCTGTGTGTCTGTGTCTGTGTCTGTCTGTGTGTCTGTGTCGTCTGTGTCTGTGTGTGTCTCTGTGTGTCTGTGTGTGTGTCTGTCTGTGTGTCTGTGCGTCTGTGTGTCTGTGTCTGCGTGTCTGTGTCTGTGTGTGTCTGTGTGTGTGTGTCTGTCTGTGCGTCTGTGTGTCTGTGTCTGCGTGTCTGTGTCTGTGTGTGTCTGTGTCGTCTGTGTCTCTGTGTGTCTGTGTGTGTGTGTCTGTGTGTGTGTCTGCGTGTGTGTGTCTGTGTCTGTGTGTGTCTGTGTGTGTCTGTGTGTGTCTGTGTGTGTGTCTGTGTGTGTCTGTGTGTGTGTGTCTGTGTCGTCTGTGTCTCTGTGTGTCTGTGTGTGTCTGTCTGTGTGTGTGTCTGCGTGTCTGTGTGTGTCTGTGTGTGTGTCTGTGTCGTCTGTGTCTGTGTCCTCTGTGTCTCTGTGTGTCTGTGTGTGTGTGTCTGTCTGTGCGTCTGTGTGTCTGTGTCTGCGTCTGCGTCTGCGTGTCTGTGTCTGTGTGTGTCTGCGTCCTCTGTGTCTCTGTGTGTCTGTGTCTGTCTGTGTGTCTGTGTCTGCGTCTGCGTGTCTGTGTGTGTCTGTGTGTGTGTGTCTGTCTGTGCGTCTGTGTGTCTGTGTCTGCGTCTGTGTGTGTCTGTGTGTGTGTGTCTGTGTCGTCTGTGTCTCTGTGTGTCTGTGTGTGTGTGTCTGTGTGTGTGTCTGCGTGTCTGTGTCTGTGTGTGTCTGTGTGTGTGTGTCTGTGTCGTCTGTGTCTCTGTGTGTCTGTGTGTGTGTGTCTGTGTGTGTGTCTGCGTGTCTGTGTCTGTGTCTGTGTGTGTCTGTGTGTGTGTGTCTGTCTGTGCGTCTGTGTGTCTGTGTCTACGTCTGCGTGTCTGTGTCTGTGTGTGTCTGCGTGTGTGTGTCTCTGTGTCGTCTGTGTCGTCTGTGTCGTCTGTGTCTCTGTGTGTCTGTGTGTCTGTGTCGTGTGCGTGTGTGTGTGCGTGTGTGCGCGTGTGCGTGTGGTCACGGTGTCATTGTATGTCAGTCTGGGTTAAGTAGTGAGATTAAGAGATGAGAAGTTCCCCAGCCAGATACACCAAACACGACAAAAACTTTGATAAAAATGTTTCTACTTACGCAATATAAGGTGCGAACCATTTCATCCAATCGAGATGAACGTTGAATTTGAAATTATTCTCACAAAGGTTTGGTATTTCTGTGGGTATATAAGAATTACATAATAGTTCCCTGTGAAGACACGCATCATCAGCTGGGGTTTCCTTGTCCTCTATTATTTACTCTCATTCCCTGTGCTTAACACGACACGGCTTTAAAAAGAGCTATTCTCTTTCCTGCTAGACTTATATCCCCATACTCTCCCTGCAGGAAAACACAGTAGACATCATGTTTCATCATGTAAATCAGGCTTCAGGCATTATAGGAATGTACTTGCTATTATTTTCATTTTGTTAAATCATGGAATGTTCTTTAGACATTTCTGCATCTTTCTGCTGTTTTAAAGGGAAGCGCCGCTGAAAATGTCTTTTTTTGATAAATACCAGATTTCCTCAGTTGTATTGCAATGACAAAATGCTACCACAATTGAATTTAAAGGCGTAAAACCTACAGCAAAATCAATTTAGCTGAACACATAACCGTAATTGTAGACCATTCACTTAAGAGACGACTTGGCAATGGCTCTGCAACCTCTTGAACACTCTGACATTTTGGCTGCTAGGTTAGCATGTGAGACACCTGCGTATATGGGCAGCAACCAAATATTATATCACATACCATAGCGTTGTTCTCTTATCCGTACATCATGAAGCAGACCTGCTTGCGCTGTTCTTGTTGTTTGTGCTATTTAAAAACATTTTTTTACAAAATAGGATTGTGTAGTAGTTCTGTTTTCAGTGTTTGCTCCACCAGAAAAGGTCATGCCATGATGTAATGACCTCCCCCCGTTATAGAACTGCACATAGGATGAATAAGAGCTAGGTTGGAGGACCTGGGGAGGAGGCGGGATGACAGAAGAACTAGCGCTTGGGCGGCATGGAGACTGCTTCTTATATACGCTCTTAACGATGATTGACAGGACTAAATGTTTAGGCTCCTCCCGAACCTACGTTAAGAACTTTAAATCAATAATATTTAGAGTCAAGCATGACTGAGCCATAACACAGATGGACATAACTCAGATTTTCTTTAGAGATATCAGTCTCTTCACAAACTCTTAGGTATAAAGCTTCCGTATTAAAGTAAGATTTGTCCTCACATTGTAAAGCTGACTCATTAGTGTGACAGTAGGGCCGCTGGCAGGAGCTTTGACAGCTTATAAAACATTAGTGAAAGTGCAGGACAGAATTAGGCCAGTGAGTGGGCCAGCATTGATTCAAATCACTTTACCCAGAAAATAGACAAACACAAAGAAGGCAACGAAAACTGGGCAGTTAAAAGAGAGTTATATATGAAAATGACCTACACCTTTAAACACTCAGTATATCTGCTAAACTGCGCTGCAAACTACAATGACGTTGTGGTGACAAATAACACCTGATACCCAGTGTCCTGACTGACCTAGTCCAGCCAGGGTCGCAGCCAAGGGCCGGTTCTAGGTGGGTCATTGTCCCCCCCGCCCAGATATTTTGGGCCCTCTAGAACTTCCAGCTGACAATTAAAACAATAAAAAAGTATATATATATATATATATAAAAATCCCCCCCAGTAGAGCCAGCATAGTTCCGGGTTGCAGCTATATACAAAAACAAGGTTCTGATATTAATTCACCTAATACCCTTCAAACTGTATCGCTCCTAAATGCTGAGACGCATTCTCTACTACACCCACACTCTCCTCCTCTGTCAGGTTACCATGCGACCAGGGCATTCAGTCAGGAGTAAATCGTTGCTCTGAAAAGCCACCGCTGACTCAGAGACTGTGGCTTATGTTTCCTCTCAGGGGAACGAGAGCTGTGAAATGCAGCAAACATTACAGAACGGTATTACACCAGCCACATCTCAAACCTAGAAACAATAGCATCTAAGGGCTCACTATGTTTGGAAATGAATAAGTCCGTTCTAGGATTATATTTTGCTTAAATCTTGAAGCATTCGCATGAATATTTGATGGCATGAAAACGGCATCTGAAGTCAGCTACAGTATGGAAGAACAATACTGACAGATTTAGCTTATATTCATCTAGTTAGCAAAGTATGAATTCGGTTGTTGATTTTGTTTTGAATTGGTAGCACTGGGTATTCTTGCTTTGATCTGCAGGAAATTGTCACTGATTTTTGCCCTTTGATAGATGAGATATGAGACAGGAAGTGGCTTACAGGATGCTGATCTGGAACAGCAGAGGAAATTGTCCTCTTCATTTATTCTACTTACACTCTGAATGACGTACGTGTCTTTATAGAGCATAGCGGCACTGATATTATATAAAGTCGTATCACATTGTTTTGAGTATCGATGTAGGGACTGGAACGTTTTTACAGAATTTGTCTTTATGGGTTTTATTGTACAATAAATGAAATACAATTACACTGTAACAGGATTTTTCTTGAACACAATGGTAAATGGTTCACGAAAGGTGCAGCTATGCACATATTGTGATTACTGTAGTGGCTTATTTTATTAAACACCTTCAAAGGTCTTTGGATATGCAAATTCAGAATGGTCAAATTCGATTTTCTCCGTTACAACACCAGTGTGGCTTGTGACATCACTGAACCCGAGTCATGCAAGAGTCTAGACAGAACTACATGATTGTGTTATGTTACACGTCAGTATATTGTAAAATGGATTTGATTGTTCTTCGTTTAAAACAACATGTTGCTCAGTTTTGTGGAAATACCTTACAGAATGTGAACAAAGAGCCCATATAATGGATCAATGGCTTTCACGAGTGAATAGAGCCTTTGTTTCACTCAAATAAGTAGGGAACAGTACTTTTCTCTTGGTGCTTAATCCACTAGGAGGGTTCAGGTCCAGTCCATTTAGGTGCATTTGATGGTTCTGGTCATGGGGGTTTTAGTTGACAATAATGGTCACACTTCTAGATTCTCCTGTGCATTTCCTGTCATTTGGAGTAGTTCACAAGTACTGTATGTTAAGAGAGCAAGCAAGCTTGTATGCTGTTTTTGGGGCACCTGGAAGTAAAGCGAAACCTTCTTTTGGAGCTTTAAGAAACGTCATTGCGGACAAAGTCCTACTGTAACATAACAAGGTATGCCGTCTTGATACATTTGACCAAACAGACGACATGGACTTCTTCCATGATGAAGCCACAGATTACATCAATGGCAACCTCAAACTCAGTAAGTTCCCATCGCTAAATTATCTTTAACTAATATCTGGTTCTTTATTTACAGTGCATTGTTATTAATTAGCGCTGTCAACGTTAACACATGCGATGCATTTTGTTCGGTTCATGAATGAACGAAAACACACAAGATTATGTCAGAAAGCCCGTTTTGTCTAGATTCGTACGTACAGGTTTCAACGTGTTAATGAATGCAGAATCCCAAATGAAAGCAGAGTTGTGAAAACGGGAAAGGGCGTCAGATCTGCGTAGAGCGTCAGCACAGAAAAAAAAGGATTTCCGGTTAAATCTCGGGGTGCTAAAACTCTTCCGGGTCATATTCACTTATACCTTTACATGTTCCAAGCATGGATTTACTTTATTACACGTAAGGATTTAAACATTAACTGGTACTAGAGTTTGTTGTCATCACTTTAAGAGTGCAGATGTGATCGAGCCACAGCACGTCAGCTACTGTAGAACGTATGGTTTATTGGTGAAAGCGGTAGCATTAGCGAATGCTAAAGAATAAACGTAACACTGTGGATATATTCATTTGTATTTTTTGTACTGATTGTAATGTAAAGAACGTAATCGTATAACTATATACTTAGACATTTCCGTACTGTACATATTTGTTTCTGTACGTATTATGCATTATACTGTTTGTTAATCTACTTTGGTGTACTTTGGAGCTAGAATTTCGCTGGGAAATTACGATAAAGATATTCTATTATGTACCAAAATGTGATGCATTAATGTAAGGTTCTATATAATAACTAATACAGAGAAATTGTCAGGTAAAATGCAAATACAAAAACGATTAAATGCATCAAACCAGTGGGGGATCTAGGATTTTTTTTGAAGCAGGGACCACAATGATGCAGGTTTATTAATGATAGACAGAGATGAGTCAAGGTCAGTGAGTAGGGCCAACACAACACAAAAGTTTGATATACTTGTGTGACGGTACGTGTATTCGTACCGAACCATCACGGGTAGCATTCCAAATATAGTCTTCATTCCTATGCCTACTCCCTTCGAAGGGCAGAGCCCTTGGAGTTTAGACTTTGGAGTGAACAGGGCATGTGTGTGCCATTATTTAGACGTTTGAAATGCACTTGGAAATGGGTGTGACTGCGATGTAATTTCCTCATTATCTTCAGCTGACATGTTCCCGTGATAACGCAGCTCGCGGCGGTTCGATACGAATACGCGTACCATTACACCCCTACTTATAAACATACTTTGGTATGACCAAATACTGTAGGGTTGTGTCAGATACTATTATCCGTCCCTGAACTATTTTACTTCCCTGAACTATGCAACTTTTAACTAATATGCAAATCTTCTATTTAATCTAGCTGCTAAACAAATAAGGTTAACTAGCTAATAAACGAGTGTATTGTTGTATCTAGAGAGCTCAACACTAAGGATTTTTCAACTGGCCCAGGCAGTGATTCCAATTTTTACTTAAATACGAATCTTTTTTTCCGGGTATCTTTATCTTTCGGGTTGCTTCCGTTATCAGGGGTTGCCAGTGCTGTTTTTGCGCTCCATGCAGTCAGTAAAAGAACAAAAAATGACAAACTATAGCACATAATTTTAAAAAACTGAACAAATTAAACATTGCTTTAGGTTTTTAGGCTTAATGGTGTTCAGAAGTGTCATGATCCTGCCTCTCCTTGTCTTGATTTTTGAGTCATGTGGCAGGATCATGTCAGACCCATGTGTTTTTATGTGGAGAAAGGGCATGGCATTGTTTTGGTTTTGTCATGCCGTGCTCTCTCTGTGTGTCACATGTTTTGGCCCCGCCCCCTTGTTTCCTGGTTAGCGTCCCATTAGTTTGTCATCCCTCTCACCTGTCCCACGATCTCCCCGCTAGTTCCCATTCATTTTTGAGTCTAGTCACCTGCCCGTCACTATATCTTGTCTTAGTGCCCTTGGTCACATGTAGGTGGATTGTAAACTGTACCTTGTTTGCCTTCCTCGTCTCGCCTTGTGGATTACGTTGTTGCCTGTTTACCTTGTTCCTGTTTCCTGTTCTCCAGTCGGACTTATTATTTAATTCTCGTACCTTGTTTGTTTTGTCCTCCTTGTTTTTTTTTGTGTTCCTGTTTCAGTTCTCGTGTTTTTCCCCATCGTGGGATTTTTTTGAATTTATTAATAAAGCATTTTGTTAAAATCCTGTCCGGCTAGTGCACCACACACAGTCCGGTCGAATGCCTTTTCGACTTCTTCTGGAAGTGGTAGAAAGTCTACTAGCGCAAAACATTTCACACCCCATTTACACCTGTATTTAACTTAAAGATCTGTCAGTCTGTCAAACAAATGCCTTTGAATTAAATAATGTTTTATTAGTATGATTAAAGATCTATAGGAAATTCTCACAATACACAGTAAAAATGCTCACAACTATTTCAAAAGATGTCCCTGTTCTTCTCATGTTATCCCTCTTAACCATTTCTCATATTTCTTGTGGCTAAGAGTATGACTTTGTCTGCGATCCTTGGAAAACTACACAAAATATAAACAATCAATTGAATCTTAAGGTCACAACTATCTTTTGGTGTGTACTGCTCCTAAACTTTGTGGCGTCCCTGACTTCATAATTCTGAAACATTTTGTCCTCTCACTGATCTCCTCTGTCATCCGATTCATAAATCTTTCTTTAGCATCCCCACACACTGGCTAGTATTATCATGGAACATTGTGACAGCAGTATAAGAAGGTCATGACCATAGCTTTATTCCCGTAATGCATATACAGTAGGCCTATGAGGACAGCAAGCAAGGACACTGGTAAATTACTTTTACACTGGCAGAGAGAAAGTAATAGAGGAATTTACAATGTTGGACATGGGGGCATGATTGCAGATATCTGTTCATTTGTCCCAGCTGGGTTCATTCATCGCTGCTGTTTTCTTAATAGGTTTACATGAATCACTGCCATGCTTAGTAAGAGCCCACTTAAGCTTTTTAAGGTCAACAGCCTAAAGTAACCATAACTTGTCATATCCGGGTCACTAGTTCTACCAGAAAGACTCAGGACAAAATATCTATAATGAAAGATATATTAAAGCTCTTTGCTTAGGCCCCGTCCAACGAAGGAATCCCGAGGAAAAGGATTCTAGATGTTCCGGCCTGAAGATAAAGGAATACTTGTGTACTTCTTAAAGAAACGAAAAAGATTAGAGTACTTCTTAAAGAAACGAAAAAGATTAGAGTACTTCTTAAAGAAACGAGAAAAAGACTTGAGTACTTCTTAAAGAAACGAAAAAAGATTAGAGTACTTCTTAAAGAAACGAGAAAAAGACTTGAGTACTTCTTAAAGAAACGAGAAAAAGACTTGAGTACTTCTTAAAGAAACGAGAAAAAGACTTGAGTACTTCTTAAAGAAACGAGAAAAAGACTTGAGTACTTCTTAAAGAAACGAAAAAGATTAGAGTACTTCTTAAAGAAACGAGAAAAAGACTTGAGTACTTCTTAAAGAAACGAAAAAAGATTAGAGTACTTCTTAAAGAAACGAGAAAAAGACTTGAGTACTTCTTAAAGAAACGAGAAAAAGACTTGAGTACTTCTTAAAGAAACGAGAAAAAGACTTGAGTACTTCTTAAAGAAACGAGAAAAAGACTTGAGTACTTCTTAAAGAAACGAGAAAAAGACTTGAGTGCTTCTTAAAGAAACGAGAAAAAGACTTGAGTGCTTCTTAAAGAAACGAGAAAAAGACTTGAGTGCTTCTTAAAGAAACGAGAAAAAGACTTGAGTGCTTCTTAAAGAAACGAGAAAAAGACTTGAGTACTTCTTAAAGAAACGAGAAAAAGACTTGAGTACTTCTTAAAGAAACGAGAAAAAGACTTGAGTACTTCTTAAAGAAACGAGAAAAAGACTTGAGTACTTCTTAAAGAAACGAGAAAAAGACTTGAGTACTTCTTAAAGAAACGAGAAAAAGACTTGAGTGCTTCTTAAAGAAACGAGAAAAAGACTTGAGTGCTTCTTAAAGAAACGAGAAAAAGACTTGAGTGCTTCTTAAAGAAACGAGAAAAAGACTTGAGTGCTTCTTAAAGAAACGAGAAAAAGACTTGAGTACTTCTTAAAGAAACGAGAAAAAGACTTGAGTACTTCTTAAAGAAACGAGAAAAAGACTTGAGTACTTCTTAAAGAAACGAGAAAAAGACTCGAGTACTTCTTAAAGAAACGAGAAAAAGACTCGAGTACTTCTTAAAGAAACGAGAAAAAGACTCGAGTACTTCTTAAAGAAACGAGAAAAAGACTCGAGTACTTCTTAAAGAAACGAGAAAAAGACTCGAGTACTTCTTAAAGAAACGAGAAAAAGACTTGAGTGCTTCTTAAAGAAACGAGAAAAAGACTCGAGTACTTCTTAAAGAAACGAGAAAAAGACTCGAGTACTTCTTAAAGAAACGAGAAAAAGACTTGAGTACTTCTTAAAGAAACGAGAAAAAGACTTGAGTGCTTCTTAAAGAAACGAGAAAAAGACTTGAGTGCTTCTTAAAGAAACGAGAAAAAGACTTGAGTACTTCTTAAAGAAACGAGAAAAAGACTCGAGTACTTCTTAAAGAAACGAGAAAAAGACTCGAGTACTTCTTAAAGAAACGAGAAAAAGACTTGAGTACTTCTTAAAGAAACGAGAAAAAGACTTGAGTACTTCTTAAAGAAACGAGAAAAAGACTTGAGTGCTTCTTAAAGAAACGAGAAAAAGACTTGAGTGCTTCTTAAAGAAACGAGAAAAAGACTTGAGTGCTTCTTAAAGAAACGAGAAAAAGACTTGAGTGCTTCTTAAAGAAACGAGAAAAAGACTTGAGTACTTCTTAAAGAAACGAGAAAAAGACTTGAGTACTTCTTAAAGAAACGAGAAAAAGACTTGAGTACTTCTTAAAGAAACGAGAAAAAGACTCGAGTACTTCTTAAAGAAACGAGAAAAAGACTCGAGTACTTCTTAAAGAAACGAGAAAAAGACTCGAGTACTTCTTAAAGAAACGAGAAAAAGACTCGAGTACTTCTTAAAGAAACGAGAAAAAGACTCGAGTACTTCTTAAAGAAACGAGAAAAAGACTTGAGTGCTTCTTAAAGAAACGAGAAAAAGACTCGAGTACTTCTTAAAGAAACGAGAAAAAGACTCGAGTACTTCTTAAAGAAACGAGAAAAAGACTCGAGTACTTCTTAAAGAAACGAGAAAAAGACTCGAGTACTTCTTAAAGAAACGAGAAAAAGACTTGAGTACTTCTCAAAGAAACGAGAAAAAGACTTGAGTACTTCTCAAAGAAATGAAGAAGTACTCAAGTATTTTTCAAGAAAGAATGAACTACTTGAGTCTCACTCCAGAGTAAAAATACTCAAGTTATTCTTTACAGAATTAAAGAACTGCTTGAGAGTTAAAATACTTGAGTTGGCAAGCGTCTTAAAATTAAAATGAAATAAAAAAGGTTTGCCATATATATTAGCCATGATAATCAAACATCGAATTACATGATTTAAAGGGGCAGTTTGTAACAATTAAGCAGTAAAATAACCAAAAACCACTAGGCCAGTGTTCGATATTTAGTGCAGTTGCCTGTCAATGGCGTCATACCCGCGTTACCCTTGGTTCCGCCTTTAGTGACGTAGTAACCTGTATGATTTACTGAAATCTGTAAACACAGCTCATACGGTATCACATCATTTTTTTGTGGTTTTGAAGCCCTGTTTTAAACCGGTATTCTGTCCATGCCTAGTGGAGATGCATCTTGTCCTGTTCATCTCAAATGCATGTAGGCTGCATGCTGCATTTACACTTGGTCTTGTCGATTACACAGCAATCCCATCAGTAAAAAAAATAATTTGGCCAAGTGTAAATACCCAGTGGTTGTTCGCTTTACATGTTGGTCAGACAGTCTGTTTCTGTCTAAGTGGGTTTCTTGCTGAGGATATAATGCAAAGAGGTGCAAACTTTGTCAATAGATAAAGTTTGACTAGGCAAATCTACTTACTACATGGTAGGGATGCACCGATCGTTCGGCAAACGAAATTATTCAGCAGAACATGGGACTCACGGTATCTCATATATACTGTACATATCACATGAGAAGTTTCATTTGTGCAAGAATTGATATGAGGATTTGATTCAATGCACACCAACGTTTTGTGATCAAGATTAATTAACCAAATGCATAGTGAAATAGTACAGAGTGTACAGTTGACAGCATCCATTTCGTTTGACAAAAGCACTAATGGCCATCTCTCTGAGGTCCAGGCACAGGTATTGCTGTTGCTCACAATTTAATGGCATTACAAATTTGGGAATAGCCAAGATTTTATGAAATAACTAGTCTAGTCTAGTCTTGTCTATTCACACAGTTTTCCAGGGTAAATCAACAAAACCTTGGTATTACCATGATAGATGTCTAAAAAACATACAGTAGTAATTCCATAAAACTCAATTTATTAACAGGGGTGGAAATTGTATTAATTTTCCTTTGGCACTTTTATATCCAGGTTGGATTTAGACATCATACTTATGCATCAGGTGTGTCTTAATAATTGGTTTTAATTTCCTTGCGCAACATGTTTATGAAAGCCTCTAGTCATTTGCATGTTTTGTTCTTTCAGAGGAAGAATTGCGGAAGCTACGAGAGGAAACCAATGTGGAGACCATTAAACAGGAGCTGGAGAGGGAGCGCAGCAGAAGACTTGACCTGGAACAGAAGATGAGTGAAGTCCTGAAGGCCAGGTGAGCAAACTGCCTGGGACAGAAACATACTCTACGTGAGTATGTTAACCAATGCACATACAGAACCGTGACCGATACATTGCATGTGCAGTGTCCCATTGTACATGCTTTCAGTGTACATGAAATTAACCTCAACTTATTAAATACATTTTCCTTATTGTTTTCATGATTCTTTGATGCACATTCTTCTTTAAAAAAGCCAAAATTAAAATGCAAATGAACATCAAAATGTGCAACACTGCTCTCCAAATCTTTTCTTTTCAAGATCCATAAGATGTTTTCGTCCAACCTGTCATACTGGAACCATTTTTCACCATCCAATCAGGTCATAATCGATTATATTAAGTTTCAAAGAGAAATCAGTGAGATTACAAAAGTTAAATCCTTTACATTGGCTTTAATGGTCCATGTGACAACTCTTGCAACTCTTTTACACTTGAACTAAAACCAATTATTGAGCAAGTACATGAACGTGTTTAAAACTGTGTCACTACACTTGCTGGAATCACCCACGGATAGCTTGTAATGATGGTTTGTAATTTTCCGGAAATCCTTATTTGGTGTCTTTCGTCTATGCTTCATTGCGTCACATTCGTGAACAGAACGAAGAAGACCCGACTGCTAGCCTCGAGTGCGAAAATAAGAATTAATATTGGCAGACATGGATTTATTCATTCTTATTAATATGTCTTACCTGTTAAGATTTCAATAGATAACACAAAAACCACAGCGCACTTGTTGTGTTACAGACTGGTACACCGTTTCATCGGTTGTTCTTTCTCTCTTTGTTATTTTCATCGATAAATGTAACTTAAGCCCTTTGTGCATGGGATAAGTATTATCTGCGGACCTCGTGGGATTTAGAAATGATCTCCCCACATCTGTGTTTCATGTGGAGCACATGCACAGGATAAGTCAAGCCTGTGATTTTATTTTACTCAGATTTACGGATTTATATCCCAGACATGATGGAAAGGCTTTGCGTGTAGTTTATGTATATATAGTTATATGGTGTAGAATGATATACGGCCATACCTGTCAGCATTTGAGTAGGTTTTGTGATCTTCTGTCCGGTTCGCTTCACGGGAATTTCCATGAGAAATAACAAAACAGCAGTTTCGCGCAATTTGGGTCTGTTTATGTTCTTATTTGTTTTGTGTCATATCATCTGCCATGTAAACAGTTATGTTTATTATGCGCTACTGATGTACAGTGAAGATTTTGCCGGTTCGCTGTCACAAGCCACACGTGTCATAGGACCGCGCAGATGAGCCGAATCACAACTCGCGTAAAGAAAATTCCTCCGCACATCACCTGCAGTAGCAATTACAAAGAAGCCATTCTTACAGACAGCCTCTTTAAAATGCTACAACACACATGTTTATATAACCATAGGAATTTGGAGCGAATGCATTAGAAATTCTTGAAAGTGTGTTGGCCGTGTTTTTCGTCTCTTGTCCGGCGTTTTATCTGTCTGTGAAAGCAGGGCTGCCCACAGCGCACGATAAGCCTCTAAAAATAGCTGACATAGCCCACCTCTCATGACTCTCTGGGGTCAATGTCTATACGGACAGATTCAGGGATGTGCCAGCACAGAGCGTTCTTTCCACTGACCTAACAATGCCATCTAATCGATTTACTTTTTATGGACAACACATGTACGGGTTCAACTGCGGTCCGCTGAGGGAGTTTCTATATATAACCCTACGAATACATGTCGAGGGTGAACTTATAGACACTATTATGACCTCAGACTTGTACGTTATCTTATCTCGGATGGGTCATTCTCCAACAGGTTTAGAAAAAGTCCCACAAATTAGAAACCTAACATGCTGTTATGCAGTTCATTTATGTTGAATGAATCTACTTTGCCTAATATGAAATTAAACGTCATGTCGTTTTTGCTTCCTGATGCAGATGCGAAGATTCCCCGCCTCAACCTCCACGCAAACAGCAAGCACCTGCAGCTAACGGCACAGGTAACCTAAAACACAATAGTCCTTTATACGCATACAGTCTCAACTGGTAAATGATGTGTGAACACAATCTTTTGAAAATGACCAGCAAGTCAGTACTGGAGGTTGTAACATTACTAGTAAATCCCCAGTACGATGCTATGTGTGAGCATAGAGCTGGAGTTTTGCTTTTGCAAATTCAGTATGTGCTGATGTACAGTAAGGGTCTGCTTTGGGCTTTTGGATGCACATGAAAAGTCAAAAAACTGTTCAGTAGACAAGTGACACTGAAATCTGCTATGAGACCCTAAAGGATTCGTCTCGTTATTACGTAGAACAGCGCAAATCGATCATCTACGGCTTTCTTTTTATTTTAGATTCTACCTTATACGGAATCCATCTGTTTGCACAGTTGAATACAAGTACACATCTAAAATCTCTCAAACAATAAATCAACATTTTCAAAGTTTACTTCCTGTTTTGTTTACAGTCTTTGCATTTAGTGTGGCCTTCAAGCCCTATATTGACATATTAAAGCCGATTTATGGTTTTGGTTACTGTTTCAGGAAGCATCAGTTGTTATTTTAGGCACTTGTCTAAATTTGTAGACAATGTAGGCCAACATCTCTTGTTTGAGGCAGGAAATTAGAACACACAACTCTCTCTCTCTCTCTCTCTCTCACACTCAGGTTTATAGATTTCTATCTTACAGTTTTTCTCGATTGTTAAGACACATTTCTTAAAAGCTGCTTTCCTTACCGTGAACACAAAACCCAATTTTCAAGCTACATTCACAAATCCTCAGACTCTTGTTGCAAAAGCAAACTTTCACCTCGAAACGGTTTAATCTGTGCTCAAAACTGAACTACGTTGTCAAATCGTGGAGAAATAAATGTTTATTGTTCACCGTAGGCTAAATGCATGTTGCAAAACAAAAATAAACCGCATTTGAGGAGCTGGTGAGTGTTGTAGGGCCCCAGGTTGGCATGAGGGTGGACAACCCCATGATTGCTGATGGCAGCACATAATGTGACATTGACACCACGCTGCCCAGTAACACCAACAATGGCCCGATGGCCAATCAGGTTACGGCCTCTCCTTCTTCTCCTTTTGGTGATATTAAACCCAGCTTCATCCATGTACATGTACTCATGGGGTCTTTCCATTGCATCCAGTTGAAAAGCCCTCTGTAGAAATAGATATAGTTTCGTAAGTGATACGGGAAAAGGGTTTAGTGTTTTAGCAATTGAGAAACACTGTAAGTCTTTCAGTCTGTCTGTTCTCTGTAGACAAGCAGCAGAAAGAGACGGTTTGTTATCGGCTGCAGAACTGGCTATATGATCGGTTTGGGGTTTATATTGAAGATTTTCGGTTTCAGCCTGAGGAGAACACGGTTGAGGCCGAGGAGCCGCTAAGTGCTAAAAGGTCAGTTACAAAGCTCACGCTGTCACGGTTTGTTGTTCTCTTTGGAAATGGTATAAACATGCATGTTTGAAAGAACCCTTGTAAACCGAATGTCGCGTCATTAATAGAACTGAAATCCTCAGATGTTGCCCCCCTGTGGTCAACACTATATTGACCTACAGATCAGTTACTGACTTTGTATGCAGCAAACTGCTGTAAAAATACTGTATAGTGCGTTTTAAAGGATTTGTATTTGCTTATGCATTGTATGCATTTTTCATTCTTATTAAGAGGGACTGTATATTGACACTTTGCAACCTCAGCATCACTTACACAACACCAATCATTCAGTTTTGCACAGACAAGCAACACTCACATATGTAAAGCGTACAAAATGTAAAAGTCCGATTTTTGCATGTGTTTGACTGTCCCTTTAACATGGAAAATGATTTTTTCTTTATAACAGATTAACAGAAAATATGCGACGACTAAGTAAGCCTTGTCTATTAAAATTTTCCTTAAAGGTCGTGGCACCTAGTTTTTTAAGCAGGCTTTGAGACTAATCGTTTGTACTTTTCACACTTTCTTTCTAGAACGGGGCGCCAGACCGGTGACAAATTTCCTACGAAATCTTTCCGCCTTATCCAACTGGAATTCTGTCTACACGTCAGCAATTGCTTTCATTGTGAGCGGTTACATCAGTTTTCCATCTTAAACCTGAATTTCTGTCCTTTTTTTCTGTACATTTACAAATTTGGCAGACACTTTTAAACACATTGCATTTGTTTCTGAGCATGTGCAATCCCTGGGGTCGAACCCATGACCTTGGCGTTGCTAGCGGCATGCTCTCATCACTTAGCCACAGGATAAGCTACACAAAGGAAAATGACCTTGGCTTACTTCATTATCTTGTGTTTGTTTGCAGCACTGAAAACCACTTTACCTTGGATAAAGTTACTTTTCAATGTTAGTTTTATGACAGGAATGTGATTCTTGTGTCTTTTGTCGCAGATCTATATGAATGCAGCATGGCATGGCTGGGCCATTCCTTTGTTTCTATTTTTAGCCATTCTAAGGTTGTCTCTGAATTACCTCATCGCCAGGTGAGACAGCCAAATCTAACAGAAGGAGTGCATTTGAACATACTGTACAGTACATTTGAATACATGTGCGTTTTTAACCAGCATTCTTGATATCATTTCTGTCCTTCTGATACTCGAACGTCCACATTTGCTCGGATGTCTACTGTACTTTTGAAATGATTTCAATACGGCGTTGTCAAAGTTGAATACGTATTATTGGTTACATAAGGACAGACCTAAAGGGTGACTAATAATAATGATTTATGGGGAAAAGAAATCGCAAAATATGGAGATACAAGGTTTCAGAAGGACAGCAGCCATATAAAGAATATGTTATTAAAGGGACAGTCATCTGTCATCATTTACTTATCCTCAGGTTGATTCTAAGCACTATATTATTTGATAAATGATCATTCTGTTTGTAGGTATCTTCCTTGAAATCTTTTTTGTGTGTTTTTCTAAAGAGGCTGGAGAATTCAGTGGAGCATCGTGCCTGAAGTTAAAGAACCTGTGGTGGGATATTTTTTTCCTAAGAGAAAGTACAGGTACGTGACCTCAAGGGTTGCGTTTTTTTGAATACTTCTTTATCGTTTTTCTCTCGTGATTTCCAGGAACCTCCCAAGGAAGACTTGACTGTGTCTGAAAAGTTTCAGTTAGTTCTGGATGTTGCACAAAAAGCACAGGTGCCAGCTTTATGTATTCATTAAGCCTATAACTAAAAGGGACAGTTCACCCAAAAATGAACATTCAGTCATCATTTACTCGAGTTGTTACAAACCAATGTCTTTGTTCTGCCAAACACAAAGTAAGATATTTATTAGAACGTCCGTAACCAAACTGATCTCATCCACCATTGACTCCCGAGGTATTTTCCCTACTATGGCAGTAAATGAGTGACGTGAATGAGATCTGTTTGGTTACTGACTGTAGCAAAGTTCCACGGAAGGAAGGAAGGAAGGAAGGAGGCGGGATCCAGCGAACGTAACACAAGCTTTTAATATAACAAAAACAAACTTAAAGCGCCCCACACAAACATAACAACACATCACATATGCTTGTAATCCAGGCCTGGTCCTCTCTCCCCTTACCTGTTGTCGCTCCTCTTTTATGCCTCCGGAGCTCCTCCGTGAGAGATGCGAGACCGGTGCACTCGCGTCACCGGCTTCGCTCCATTCCCTCGCGCCTCTCGTCCCGCTGACATTCTTCCAAATATCTTACATTGTGTTCAGCAGAACAGAGGAATGAATAGAGGTTTGTAAGAAGGTTGTGTACACGATGACAGAGGTTTCATTTTTGGGTGAACTTTCTCTTCAATATGGTTTGATTTACTTTGCTTACTTTACTTTCTTGTTTAAAACAAGTTCTGTGGTCAACAACCATGTCATAAATGCTGTGCATGGAGCAAGTTTGCCACGCAACCTTCTTTAACATTTCATGCTATTTATTATGTTTATGCCATTGAACGTTCAAAGGCGTCTCCGTAATGAAAAACCTTTCGCGTTCATTTACTTTATTTCAAACGTATGTTTCTGTAGAATCTATTTGGAAAGATGTCCGATGTTTTGGAGAAAATCAAAAAGTAAGTAGCTCTTAAGACTTAAGACATTTCTTTTTATGTGTACGTTTCATACACTGGGAAATTGAATGAATGTTGCTGTGTGTGTCAGTCTGTTTATGTGGGTTCAGCCTGAGATTACTCAGAAGTTGTACGTTGCTCTGTGGGTGGCCTTCATCTCCTCCTGCGTCCTGCCCTACAAGCTAATGGGCTTCATGATAGGTAAGAATTATTACCCATAATCACATGCACATAAACACTTCGTGCAGTACTTACTGACTTACACACTGCCAGCACTATTAATACTTATAATACTTAATGAACCTTCGCTTCATAATATTTGCATTTTAATGACACGTTTTCCTTCTTGGGAAAGTTAGACCAGCTTAAAATATCTGCTAATATTTGAAAACATGTTTGTCATGACAGAGGCGTAGTTAAGTCACTGTGTGTATGCATTGACACAAGACACCCACGCTTTATTGACCCATTTGAGAGGTTTTATTGTGTTTGTACGTACTTTCTCCGACAGGGCTTTACGCAGGCATCAAGTTCTTTATTATAGACTTTTTGTTTAAGAGCTGCCCGAAACTAAGAGACAAATACGACACCCCGTACATCATGTGGAACAGCCTGCCCACCGACCCTCAGCTAAAAGAAAGGAGCAATGCTACTGTGTTACGACGGGTAAGACAAAGAGACTCACACCAGCCTCAAAGGCAGATTTGTTTGTAATTTAAAGTGAATGGGGATTGTGGCTCCAAAAATGGCCAAAAGTGTCGCTGCAAAATGATGGTTTTGAAGCCTAAAAGAGTGTTCACAACAAACGCGGTAAGTTGTGCTATTCGCGTGTAGTTCGACGCTTGAACATTTTGAGTTGACTCGCATCATTCGCGCGTGAAATTTGCTTCATTATAGATGCGAATTCGCTTCATGGGAGGGGCTTCTGCCAGGCGGCTCCAGTATTGGCTGACATTGATTTTGTTGAGAGGGAAGTCTGAAGAATGACGTAGACTCGTTCGGCACCGTGTCTGGGTCCATCATTGTTGTTTCAGATTTCTGCCTCCGCTCGCTATGTCATAATCACGGCCCTACTAGATCAAGCTCCTGATTGGTTAACGCAGCGCGATTTATCGCTAAAGTTCCGATTTTTTTCTCTCAATTCGGGCCGCCTCATTCACGCGAATCGCACCGTGAGTAGGTCTATCGCGTCTTTGCATTGACTTAACATGTAAATTACTGGCGCTTAAGGCTTCATTCGCGTCTGGTGTGAACGCACGGTAAGAACACACTGAAATTGAAATGTCACTTTATGTGCCACTGCTGTTGGAGGAGTTTTAGGTCAACTGTGACTTTTTAAAAGGATCTTTTCAAACTGCACTAAAATGAACCTTTCAAATGAACACTTCTATGTTATATATACATATGCAAAGCATTTATTCAAGATTTGTGTGTACGCAGGTGTGTGAATGTTGCCCATAATCTGTTGTCTCTTTCTCTCAGCTGTCTGGGTGTGAGAAGGTAGGGATTCTGGTGTGCTATTGACAACGTGTGTGTGATAGGCTACCAACAGCTTACCTTTCTTTCTTTATCTGTGTGTTTGGTGCGTGAATATGCAATAGATACACCCTGTGACATGACTCTTGTCTGTGGACAAATGGATCGTAATTGGCTACAAATGAATGAATAAATATATCAATTGTATTTTTGATAGAAAAAACGTTTTAGCCTATTTATCGTGAGCATTGTTTCAGTATCAGCAATGTACAACTAAAGCAGACGGATGCCATTTTAGACCCATTTTCACAGACTTTTTAATTAGTATGTGTGTTTGTGTGTGTATAGACGACGTGATACTGTAGAATAACTGTATTGCTGAATCTAGAATCTGCCACAGCTGTAGTTTGTGCTTCTTCTGAACTATTACAAATGGAATTCACATTATCCCACATTAACTTTGGATGAACTTAATATTTTGCCTTTGTTTTTGTTTCCCTTTGTGGTATAGTGGAAAAAACTATTACGCTATGACTTCCCACCAAGTGAAATAAACATGTTTGATTTACTCTCTTAATTTATTTTAATAAATCAAATTAAATTAATTTAGACTCTCTATATTAAAATGTTGGTTGGCTTTGATTTAACTTCAGGTAAAAGGTTATTTAAAATGTGAAGAAATATTTACAGTATACGCATGACAGATTCATAGGGCCCTATTGTGCAACCGGCGCAATGCGGCGAAAGACGCAGCGCAAGTGTTTTTGCTACTTTCAGCCCGACGCAGATCTCATTTTCCCGTCCTGCCCAGTGTTGTTTAAAAAGCAAATGCATTCGTGCCCATGGGCGTGTTGGTCTAAAAAAGAGGTGTGCTCAGGCGCATTATTGACGCGTTGCTATTTTGAGGAACTTCGAATAGACTTCAGTTATTTATCTTATAAAAGAGCGCGTTAGGAATATGCGCCTATAGACGGGTGCACAGCGCTCGTACATTCTGCTTATTACACAAAGAGGGACGCGCAGAAGCACACAATAATACCAAAATATTTATAAAAATGAATTACAATGTAAAAGATAATTATTGTGGCCATAAAGATAAAAACCCGACTTGTACTGTAGATGGTCTGCTTACACGCTTTAACCTCTCGCACGAGCGAATCCGCCATGGCGCGAGCGCAACTGGCTCTTAACGGGAATGGAAGATGACACTCTGATTGGTTTATTGGACGTTACGCCAAAAAAAATACTCAATAAGAGAATCGGGACAACCAATTACGACCATGTGCCCGGGTGCGCCGACCGTTTCTTCTCGCCGTTAAACTAGAAAGTGGATTTGGACACGCCCTGAGTGCACCTGCGCTGTGCGCTTTAAACCATGTGCTTAGATGGTGAAAATAGGGCCTATGGTCTTTATAAAATTGATAGAAAATCGTTGCTGTTTTTAGACATACTTCGTAAGGACGTTTCCCAGCCTGATATTAGCAGTTTCTGTTTTAAGACTATAGCTGCTTTTTTATTTGCTTTGTTTAGGTGGAAATGTGCTGAATGGTTCAAGATTGGCTGTGTTAAAGGGATACATGTGTTTTATATACGCATACAGTACATGCTTGGGTGAAAATATTGATTCTCAGATGCATTGCAGTCATTATTTCAACATCGTTTTAATTCAATGCTTGATCTTTTGTTATTCATTACTTGTAGCGAGACGTATTTCATGTTTACTGTTAAAATTGTGTTCAGATCCAGCCAGTTGTATCGAGAAGTAGTTTAGCCACCGTCCCGGCCGGAGTGACCCGAGAAGAGGAGAGCAGCCGTTCACACGGCACAAAGAAAGGAGCATTTCATGAGATCTTTAACCTGCTCGAGAATGAAAGACCTCTGACCGGTGAGGACTCTATCTGACCAGCAACATTTCACCATTGTAATAGTGGAGGAATGGTAATGATATGGTTTTGTTTGGATGTTCTTTCTTCTAGTATGTGAGAATGGATGGAGATGCTGTCTGATAAATAGAGACAGGAAGATGCCAACTGACTACATCCGCAACGGGATGCTCTATGTCACTGAGAAGTAAGAAACGTTGTGTATTTAGCATCTGATGGCTGAGCAGTGCAAAACTTAGACCAGTTGCAGAAACATAGCTGCCAAGTTAAGATTGTCGCTGCGTCCGAAATCGCATACTGTGACAGTACGTACTGAATTTGAATTAGTTCCTACCCATCGGCCGTTCTATATAGTGTGAGTGGGAGTGCATTTCGTAAATACTGCGTCCGCCATGTTTTATGATCATATTAGCCGTATGCTCTGACCTATGAAGTATTAACAACAACCTACACGTGAGCGTTGATAAAGACAGTCACAAGAAATTCATTTGATTTACTTTTTAAATAAGACATTGTGGGATAGAGAAGTGTATAGCCGATCCACACTCAAGAATGTCGGCGGAAGTAGTAGACCATCCGGGTATTTCTCGTCTACTGTTGCATAGTGAGGTTTCGGACATACTATTCATGATTCATACTCATTTTCGCCTGCTATATAGTATGGAAGCGATTTCGGACGCAGCGCGTCTTAAAGGGGTCATATGGCGCCAATACTGTACGTGTTTTTCTGTGTCATTGGTGTGTTACAAGTTGCCCATGCATGTATTAGACATGTATAATTGCAAAAATGAACAAAAGATGCATTCTATCTAAAAGCGAATGCTCACCTAGACCGGTTTGAAACGCCTCGTGTAACCACACCCCCACAAATCTACATCAGTGGTATGATTTGACTAAGACCACCAAAATGTATACGCACCTAAGGTGGGCGTACCTGTCAGTACAATTGCTTTGGAATCTGATGTTCCAAATATAGTAAGAGGCGTTACATTTCCGTCACACACTTGCAGTATTCGACCAATCGCTACACACTTGTCAACTGGCCAATCATAGCACACCTCGCTTTTCAGAGCGATGAGGTTTGTAAAAAATCTGCACTTTTCAGAGAGGCGGGGCAAAGAGGAGATACGAACATGCTCGTATGAACCTTAAAGCGTGTAAACATATTTAATTTAGCCGTCTCATATGATTCCTTTAACAGCTATTTTCACAGACTAGCAATTAGTTAGGACTACTAACTTAGGTAAGTTAGGTCTTACTTTCATATGTCAAGAAGACCAATCTACCTTTTATGTACCTGACTTGAAGAAGTTATGACCAGTCTTGAAGAAATAAATTTGGTTATGCAAACCAACCTTAGGTTCATATCATCATAATATCATACAATAGTTTAATATCAGAACACATGAAGCGCCTGTGGAGCGTCCACATTGATCCAAGCAATGACAATATATGGTTCTCTATCCATCAGCTACCTGTGTTTTGAGAGTTCCAGCTCAAGATCAGGTTCTTCAAAGAAGAACAAAGTCATAAAACTGGTGGACATCACAGATATCCAGAAGGTATCTCTAAATCACAGTGAAACAATATGTTTGTTAGAGAAACTGTTCAATACTTCGAGCTTATTTTGTGACGCGTATTCATAACAATATACAGATCAGCATTGCTACAAGTCTTCCTTTACTTTTTCCATAGTACAAGGTTTTGTCAGTTTTGCCTGGATCTGGAATGGGCATCTCTATTGCCACGCCATCAACACAGAAGGTAATCCCACATCGTGCTTAAAGTAACGCTGTGTAGTTTTAGATGAATCTGTAAATGATACGGTCATAGTTCCACAATTCTTTTTCTATACCAATTTTATTATGAAATGTTTTCTGTACAGCTGCTTCGCCACAATGCACACTATAACATTTTCAAACTAAATTTGTCTTGTTCCTTTAGCCACTTGTGTTTGGTGCAATGATTCACAGAGATGAGGCCTTTGAGACAATCTTTACGCAGTACATGAAGATCATGACCACAGCCAACCCTGAGACGTAACTCACTCTCGTCTCATTTTGCCAGGACCATTTTCTTTGGTCTCGTTTACTTTGACTGTGATCGGAGAACTGTCAGCGTTTGATCTGACATGCAGGAGCGCGAGTAAGAGCATACATTCCTGCGACACTGACGTTTCCTATTGGAGGAATGTGGGCAGCATTGCGTCATGTGACTTGTGACCAGTTTTTGGCTTTCAAAGATGTGCACACTGAATAGTTTACAGACTTGATGTTACCGTATGTACTTGTCTCTCCCAGTGATTCCTGTTTCCACACTTTTATCCTGGTACATGTTAGGGGGGGTTTCCTTAAGGAATTTGATTGTACAGTCTTTACCGCTTCAGAAAGACCTTCTAGCTTGTTTTTTTGTAAAGTATCTAAACATCTTCAGAATGGTGTAAGATAATCATTTTATTGAAAAAAACGATTATAAACTTTAACCTGCCCGAGAATGAAAAACCTCTGCCTGGTGAGGACTCTGTCTGACCAGCAACAATTCACCATTGTAAATGGTGTTTATACACATTCAGAAGTAATTTCAATATAAATATATCAATATAATTTAAATTTCAGTAAATTCATATTTTGTTTTAAGGATGTTTAGATATTTTTACTGGAAAAACTAAAAATAAATATTGACGAGAATGATAATTTGAGACGAATGCATTAAAATGGTCAAATACAGTGCTTTGCATGAACAAAGTCAACATTTACAGAAATGGGAAATCCATACGCTCTTAAAATGGTGTTACAAAAGGTTCTTCGATGCAATTTCGGTTCCCTAAAGAACCTTTAACATCTGAAGAACCGTTCTGTTTCACAAAAGGTCTTCAGATGATAAAACCGTAAGAACGAGATGGTCCCCTGAAGAACCTTTAACATCTGAAGAACCGTTCTGTTTTACAAAAGGTCTTCAGATTATAAAACCGTAAGCACGAGATGGTGCCCTGAAGAACCTTTAACATTTGAAGAACCGTTCTGTTTTACAAAAGGTCTTCAGATTATAAAACTGTAAGAACGAGATGGTCCCCTGAAGAACCTTTAACATCTGAAGAACCGTTCTGTTTCTCAAAAGGTCTTCAGATTATAAAACGTAAGAACGAGATGGTCCCCTGAAGAACCTTTAACATCTGAAGAACCGTTCTGTTTCTCAAAAGGTCTTCAGATTATAAAACCGTAAGAACGAGATGGTCCCCTGAAGAACCTTTAACATCTGAAGAACCGTTCTGTTTCACAAAAGGTCTTCAGATGATAAAACCGTAAGAACGAGATGGTTCCCTGAAGAACCTTTAACATCTGAAGAACAGTTCTGTTTCACAAAAGGTCTTCAGATTATAAAACCGTAAGAACGAGATGGTTCCCTGAAGAACCTTTAACATCTGAAGAACCGTTCTGTTTCACAAAAGGTCTTCAGATTATAAAATCGTAAGAACGAGATGGTTCCCTTAAGAACCTTTAACATCTGAAGAACCGTTCTGTTTCTCAAAAGGTCTTCAGATTATAAAACCGTAAGAACGAGATGGTCCCCTGAAGAACCTTTAACATCTGAAGAACCGTTCTGTTTCTCAAAAGGTCTTCAGATTATAAAACGTAAGAACGAGATGGTCCCCTGAAGAACCTTTAACATCTGAAGAACCGTTCTGTTTCACAAAAGGTCTTCAGATTATAAAACCGTAAGAACGAGATGGTTCCCTTAAGAACCTTTAACATCTGAAGAACCGTTCTGTTTCTCAAAAGGTCTTCAGATTATAAAACCGTAAGAACGAGATGGTCCCCTGAAGAACCTTTAACATCTGAAGAACCGTTCTGTTTCTCAAAAGGTCTTCAGATTATAAAACGTAAGAACGAGATGGTCCCCTGAAGAACCTTTAACATCTGAAGAACCGTTCTGTTTCACAAAAGGTCTTCAGATTATAAAACCGTAAGAACGAGATGGTCCCCTGAAGAACCTTTAACATCTGAAGAACCGTTCTGTTTCTCAAAAGGTCTTCAGATTATAAAACCGTAAGAACGAGATGGTCCCCTGAAGAACCTTTAACATCTGAAGAACCGTTCTGTTTCTCAAAAGGTCTTCAGATTATAAAACCGTAAGAACGAGATGGTCCCCTGAAGAACCTTTAACATCTGAAGAACCGTTCTGTTTCTCAAAAGGTCTTCAGATTATAAAACCGTAAGAACGAGATGGTCCCCTGAAGAACCTTTAACATCTGAAGAACCGTTCTGTTTCTCAAAAGGTCTTCAGATTATAAAACCGTAAGAACGAGATGGTCCCCTGAAGAACCTTTAACATCTGAAGAACCGTTCTGTTTCTCAAAAGGTCTTCAGATTATAAAACGTAAGAACGAGATGGTCCCCTGAAGAACCTTTAACATCTGAAGAACCGTTCTGTTTCTCAAAAGGTCTTCAGATTATAAAACCGTAAGAACGAGATGGTCCCCTGAAGAACCTTTAACATCTGAAGAACCGTTCTGTTTCTCAAAAGGTCTTCAGATTATAAAACCGTAAGAACGAGATGGTCCCCTGAAGAACCTTTAACATCTGAAGAACCGTTCTGTTTCTCAAAAGGTCTTCAGATTATAAAACCGTAAGAACGAGATGGTCCCCTGAAGAACCTTTAACATCTGAAGAACCGTTCTGTTTCTCAAAAGGTCTTCAGATTATAAAACGTAAGAACGAGATGGTCCCCTGAAGAACTTTTAACATCTGAAGAACCGTTCTGTTTCTCAAAAGGTCTTCAGATTATAAAACGTAAGAACGAGATGGTGCCCTGAAGAACCTTTAACATCTGAAGAACCGTTCTGTTTCTCAAAAGGTCTTCAGATTATAAAACCGTAAGAACGAGATGGTCCGTTGAAAAACCTTTAACATCTGAAGAACCGTTCTGTTTCTCAAAAGGTCTTTAGATTATAAAACCGTAAGAACGAGATGGTCCCCTGAAGAACCTTTAACATCTGAAGAACCGTTCTGTTTCTCAAAAGGTCTTCAGATTATAAAACCGTAAGAACGAGATTGTTCCCTTAAGAACCTTTAACATCTGAAGAACCGTTCTGTTTCACAAAAGGTCTTCAGATGATAAAACCGTAAGAACGAGATGGTCCCCTGAAGAACCTTTAACATCTGAAGAACCGTTCTGTTTCTCAAAAGGTCTTCAGATTATAAAACCGTAAGAACGAGATTGTTCCCTTAAGAACCTTTAACATCTGAAGAACCATTCTGTTTCACAAAAGGTCTTCAGATTATAAAACCGTAAGAACGAGATGGTTCCCTTAAGAACCTTTAATATCTGAAGAACCGTTCTGTTTCACAAAAGGTCTTCAGATTATAAAACCGTAAGAACGAGATTGTTCCCTTAAGAACCTTTAACATCTGAAGAACCGTTCTGTTTCACAAAAGGTCTTCAGATGATAAAACCGTAAGAACGAGATTGTTCCCTGAAGAACCTTTAACATCTGAAGAACCGTTCTGTTTCTCTAAAGGTCTTCAGATTATAAAACCGTAAGAACGAGATGGTTCCCTTAAGAACCTTTAACATCTGAAGAACCGTTCTGTTTCTCAAAAGGTCTTCAGATTATAAAATCGTAAGAACGAGATGGTTCCCTGAAGAACCTTTAACATCTGAAGAACCGTTCTGTTTCACAAAAGGTCTTCAGATTATAAAATCGTAAGAACGAGATGGTTCCCTTAAGAACCTTTAACATCTGAAGAACCGTTCTGTTTCACAAAAGGTCTTCAGATTATAAAATCGTAAGAACGAGATGGTCCCCTGAAGAACCTTTAACATCTGAAGAACCGTTCTGTTTTACAAAAGGTCTTCAGATTATAAAACTGTAAGAACGAGATGGTTCCCTGAAGAACCTTTAACATCTGAAGAACAGTTCTGTTTCACAAAAGGTCTTCAGATTATAAAACCGTAAGAACGAGATGGTTCCCTTAAGAACCTTTAAAATCTGAAGAACCGTTCTGTTTCACAAAAGGTCTTCAGATTATAAAACCGTAAGAACGAGATGGTTCCCTGAAGAACCTTTAACATCTGAAGAACAGTTCTGTTTCACAAAAGGTCTTCAGATTATAAAACCGTAAGAACGAGATGGTTCCCTGAAGAACCTTTAATATCTGAAGAACCGTTCTGTTTCACAAAAGGTCTTCAGATGATAAAACCGTAAGAACGAGATGGTTCCCTGAAGAACCTTTAACATCTGAAGAACCGTTCTGTTTCACAAAAGGTCTTCAGATGATAAAACCGTAAGAACGAGATGGTTCCCTGAAGAACCTTTAATATCTGAAGAACCGTTCTGTTTCACAAAAGGTCTTCAGATGATAAAACCGTAAGAACGAGATGGTTCCCTTAAGAACCTTTAACATCTGAAGAACCGTTCTGTTTCACAAAAGGTCTTCAGATTATAAAATCGTAAGAACGAGATGGTTCCCTGAAGAACCTTTAATATCTGAAGAACCGTTCTGTTTCACAAAAGGTCTTCAGATTATAAAACCGTAAGAACGAGATGGTTCCCTGAAGAACCTTTAACATCTGAAGAACCGTTCTGTTTCACAAAAGGTCTTCAGATTATAAAACCGTAAGAACGAGATGGTTCCCTGAAGAACCTTTAACATCTGAAGAACCGTTCTGTTTCACAAAAGGTCTTCAGATTATAAAATCGTAAGAACGAGATGGTCCCCTAAAGAACTTTTAACTCGATGGTTCTTTGTGGAACGAAACATGGCATTGAAGAACCTTTAAAGCACCTTTATTTTTAAGAGTGTCGCTCACAAATTTAATTTCTACTAGTCTTTAAATCAAAATTTTAACTTTTTGTATTCTATAAGTTCTATAACTTCTTGTAATAAGAAAGGCGATGATCGCCTCGTGTTTGTATTGAAGGCTAAACTAGCGGCTTCCCGGGTTGATCACTGATACCGAATGCCATTTGCTTATTTCATGCCACGGGACCAAATGCAATATGCAACAGGCTCTGTCACTCACTCCAGCCTAAACTTTGACTGAAAAATAAATGATATTTGATTTTTTTGCTGCAAATCACTGTATATGTCCACATCTCAAGACCAGCAAAGAAAAGTGTTTTTACATTTGTTTACATTGTTGCTGTATGCCCGCAAAACACACTCGCTTCACCTCACCTAACCTCTCAGCAAAGTGTGTATCGTGTTTTTAAGCAGAATATCTTCCCAAACTGTGTTCTGTGGGAAACTGAAGCTTCAAATGCCTTTATTGTAGTGTTGACGTTTCTTAAGGGCTTAAGTCACTTTGAGCTTAAGTATGCTTCAAGTAAATTATTTTTTCATTACAAGATGTTAACAGTATCAGTTGTATAAACTAGCTTCACACCTATTTTGAAGCAATCTATGAGTGAATGTTTAGATATTATGTTTTGGGAAAAAATCTATTTTCCGACTGTTCCATCCAAATGCAGATCTCAACATTTGATTCAGTACATTTTAACGTGTATTTAAATAGGGCTTGTACACATTTTTATCATTTAATTTTTAAAACAACAAAATGTAATTTTTTTATACAATTTTGGGGTCGTCATGTTAAGAAATGAGAACGCGGGTGTGTGATGTTACGGAAATATCAATTATATGGAATCAAATCTTGATGGTTTTGTAAATAGGTTTTCATTTTTTTTCAAGTATTGTTTTTTTTTGGTTTTATTTTTAAATAGCTCTGTGTTTAATTCATTCTGGTTTCACATACATGTATCGACAAACATGCTAAGAGTTCTGCGCTTTTGCTGTAAATGAAATCACGCCTGTTTCTGAAATTTATTGGTTTAATTGGTTTAGCCCCAGAATATAAGTAGATATAAAATAACTATATACATGTCATATTTTATTCGTAGAATATTGGAAGTTGTTTGGCATTTGACTCCGTTTCTTACCCTAAACGAACAACATTTGATGCACAAAGATGCTTTGATTTCAATGTATGTAGCTGAACAATCAGGGCCACATTTGTATATTAAGCATTCCAAAGATATTCATCTCACGAGAAAATGCTCTCTGTCTCCCCGTATATCTGTTATCTTGCTTTTAAGAGACTTTAGAGTTCCCAAAGAAGGTTCAGTGTATTTGACAGTATGTCCTTGCAAGCTTTGAAGGTGATGACGTTTGGGACGTAGCGTTGGATTGCACTAATGAAGCTCAGAATGTATCAGAATAGTCGTTTTGCCAAATGTTGTTTCTTCTTTAAACTTATTTGTCTCAAACTGCGATGTTTACACAAAGGCTGGGTCGTAATACGCAGTTGGATCCCTGTCAAGCGGCCCGGCCCAGGGGCGTGAAAACTGCGACTCTATATTTTTTAGGTTGCTGTCAATTATAAACTAGAAAACGGGACCTTTGCCGACTTGTATTTCAGATGCTGGGTAAGTGAATCTCACAAACCTGTAATGAACATGGGTGTTCAAATCTAAAGAAAATATATATATTTTGCAATATTTAAATCATTGAGATTTCTCATTAAGGATACTTACAGTAAAAAATATGATTTACATTCATTATAACAGTGTTGATACACCGTGCTGTATTGGTTGTACTGCCTTTCTTCGATACAGTATATTTCAGTTAACATCACATTATCAGTTTGTATTTTGGGATGAAACATGTCACATCACCAAATATGAAATACAGACGTTTATTTGTGAGATAAACTCGCGTACACATCCACATATTTGAATGATGCTCTGTACGGTATTTGTAGATGGTTAGGGTGGCATCATTAACATCTGTGTAGAATGTGGGGTTATTTTCGTCAAATACCTTTAGACTGACAGTGAATCTAACAGGTGTACATTATCGATAGCATTATTCGTTTCTGTAGGGGTCTAAAGAAAAGGAACACGAGGACATTTATATACAGAAGTAATGTAATAATAGCTCTGATTTGAAGAGAACTATGTATATCACTGAATCATCATGTGTTGTACATGTTTTTTTTAAAGTAAATGAATGAAATGTGTCAATCAAAATGTCTGTTTTTTTATAGTGTCTGTTCATATACAGCATTTGACTTCTTGTATGTACTGTAGGCCCGATTTTTATTGTACAGGGAATATTTAATATGGTTGGTTTGTATTTTTTTATTTGTTTGGCTAGTTTGATCCAAGGCCAGAGTATGCCAGAAGTAAATACACGACATGTTCTGCAGGAAGAAATAATGTTGATAATGTAATTGTTCGTAATGCATTTTACTGCCATTTACTCAGTTAGCGGACCACCACTAGAGGACGCTGAAGTCGAGGGATTGAAGACCGTGCAGAAATGTACAGTACAGGAATAAATAATCAACATGTTACGTGTATTATTGTGATTTTAAAGGTTGTCGGGGAACGTTTCATTAATTTCGAGTGCTCTCAAACAGTCCTGTTGTGTTTGAAAATATTTTGTTTATGTAAAGAGGTACTACCCTGGTATGTAAATGTATAAAAAAATACTATGAAATGTCTCTTTAGCGAGTACCGTGTGAGTACATAAAAAAGACCCTACGGGTCAAAATGACGATGATCCATCTTACTGATCTCTTGTGTCACCTACAATCAGATTGAACTAGGCTTGTCGTAATGTAACATTTTTAATCAAATTAATTACTTGCACTGATTCATTAATCAAATGAATCACAATTACCGGCACGTCAATCTTGGCTGAAAATGACCCCAACATCTGTCTGGCTTATGTGCTAGTTTCTCAAACAGAGGCACTTTTTTGCCCCAATTTTGTCATTCTAACGCTTTGAAAAACAGTTTTTGCACAGGTGCATTAAATGTGTTGATTATTTCAACATCATAATACTACAAAAATGAATTACAAGTTAAAAGTTCAGTGTGTAAGGTTTTGGAGGATCTATTGACAGAAATGTCACACATAACTACAGTCTTGTTTGAAGCATGCTACGTCATCGAGGCTGTCTTGTTTCATAAAGGTCGATCGGACACTCCTGTACGGTGTCTACTAAAGATCGGATAATGTTTCAGAGAAAGCAGTTTTACATCGATTCGTATATATGAAAACTTTCAGGGAACGGCCCGGAAATGTATTGCAAACACTCGATCGATCTGTACGTGCACAAATAGAAGTATTCAAGGTCATATCTTCTAAATGCTAATTCTGTTGGCGTCTGCAGCCCTACTCGTTTATTCATATAGGAAACATAAGCTGTGTCTGAGTTCGCCCTTTATATCTCCTATATCGTGCACTATTTTGGGTGTCCGAATTCTGAGCGAACAACTCATTCCCTACATTTGTTCACTACTTTTTACCCACAATGCATTCTGATTTTGATCTGACGTCAACTCGTTCACTCACTAATAGTATTTCCCATGATACAGCGCGAATAACCGTCTGAATAGAATCAGCTGGCGGAGAGTGACTGTTAATGCCATGAATGCGCGTTTATACTTTGTTCTTCTTGACACTTATTTTCTACTTTCTGAGAATAAAGTAATTAAATTAATGTTATAGACAGTGGAGCTTTATTTGAAATATATCAAATAATTGGATAAAGCGTAATAAATGTAATAAGAAAACGTGACAAATAAGGTTAAAATTAACTTCACCATTTTATTAAACTATCCATAAAGCCACACGGGCGTATTAAGCGTTATGACCAATGTTTGCGACAGTATACTGTCAGACACAGGTTATATTACGTCAGTGTCCGAAATGGTTCACTCAGGCTGCGTATAAATATCCCCACTTGCAGTCTTTTCACTTGACCACTTACTACTTTAATGACGTCTTTAGTGTTTTTGGCCCAAGTGTTCTAGTGTGTGTGAAGATCCCAATGGTGTTAAAAATAATGAAATCAAGAAAATTAAAAATGTATGTAGCATTTCTGACCCGTTGGACACACTTAGCAAGTGCAAACACGTAACGTTAATTAATGTGGTAGCATAACTTTTCGCAAATAAAACGTGCAACCTACGTTTTGCTACGAACTCATATGTAATATCTAATTAATTATATAGTCAAGTCATTTATTTGTATAGTGCTTTATTTGTATTGTATCAAAGCAGCTGTACCCAAAAAAGCAAAAGCAAAAGAACATATTTTAGCCAACCATAGAATAAATAAAGATATAACATTAAAAAGTAGTTGTATAGTTGTTGTACTAATACAGTAATGGTTTCCGCAACTTCTCGCAAACGTGATGCATGATGGGATATGCTTAGCCCTGAAGACTGCATGGAAGTGCGGTACTTCCTGTCGCGTGCACGTCAAGTGGCCAAGACCGCAAGTGGGGGTATTTGGACGCAGCCTCACTCACTTCTTCCCCATATAGTGAACTATTTAGCATTCGCTATATAGGGAATCGTGAATGAGTGAACGAGCGAGTGAATTCAGAAGCAGCTCCAGTCGTTTTTTTATTTCATGGGGACTTTAATGGAAGCTCTGACGTAACAGTAGGCATCAACTGACTAGCATTAAAAGCTACAATAACATCCACATGACCTGTTCTTGTCAATGGCGACTTCCATCGAAGCGTAAAACAAAGCTATTTTAATTTTATTTTATGCAAATGATCAGCGACTTTTGAGAACGACTGCCAAATGAGAGGGAAGTGAGTAGAGCTCATGTCATCTGTCAGCTAACATAAGGTAGTTCTTATATAAGTTATTACCGGAATGCATCTGATGTACCATTAGCTACTCCTTTACCTGACACTTCTAGATAATTGAACCATTGAGAAACAGACTTACACTGATTCCTGTGCATATCCGGCATTTCATTTACAAATAACCAAACCTTAAAACCTGAAGTGATAGTTCACCCTAAAATACAAATTCTGTCATTTATTCTCCCTCTTGTCGTGACTTTTTTCCGCAGAACACAAAAGATGGTATTTTGAGAAAACTTTGAAAGCACCGACTGTTCACTTCTATTGTGTGCACAAAGCAAATGCAAGTGAATGGGGGCCGGTTAAGTCTTCAAAATATCATCTTTTGTGTTCTGCGGAAGAAAGAAAGTCACAAAACAGCGAGTAAATGATGGCAGAATTTTGATCACTTTAACAATAATTTTTGCTGCCTTTCAGGCAGTAGTGTTTCCTATTTTCAGGAAGTGTAAAATTAATATAGTTTCATTCAGTTCAACAAATTGGGGAAAAAAAGCATTTGATATGCCATCGGAAATATTCGTACTGTTTTCATGAATAGAAATGTCAGGCTTTGACCACTTCGGGGCCAGACAGCTTGAGTTTTGTGAAAGAGCAGCCCTCATTTGACCTGCTCAACGTCCTTCATCTGAGCAGAAAAAACAGCTTGAGGATCTCTTTCAGAACAATATTCTGATGCTTTCGGAGACTGGAAAGAGAAGTGATATTTCTCATTACACAACTGTCATGACCGCGATGGGTGTGACAAGGACAGAGGACCCAGGTGCGGACAGCGGGTAAGGTTAACAGAAGACTTTAATATTCATACAAAACAAACACCCACGAGGGGGTAACAGAACAAAACAGAGGGAAACAATAACAAGACAGGACTTTTACTAACTACACTGAAACAAGACTAAAACTAACTATTTACATGAACATCACGACTAGACTAGACGAGACCGGAGAGAGCGTATGGCAAGCCAAATAAACAATAACTGCCTCTCTCCACATTAAACATGAGGTTCTGTCATGATCCTGCCACTATACCAAGAGAAACATGCAATGATGCGGCAGAATCATGACAACAACAGTTAAGAGTCGAGTTGTTTACAATAGTTACCGTAAACTGCCCCATGTTCTATGGTGCGTTTTAGAAGGCAGGTCCTGAAATGCATTGCAACAAGTGTTTATTTTGGAGGAATCGTCATTTTTTTCCATTCCCACTGTATTTACACGCTTTCCGTTGGGAGGTTGCATAACAGCAACACCATATATAAAAAATCACTCCAATTTATAAAAACCTTGCTAATGTTTTTTTTTGCATTCGTATGAATGTAATGCTTCATGGTTGTATTGCTCTCCACAGCCAAACAAGTAAAGATGCTGCTTCCTGCAGAACCCAAGCTCATAGAGCCCTCCATGACACGAGTTCCATTCTTCCAACGGATGTCTATGCGAGTGTCGCAACTCTGTTTTTCAACAGCTCTGGTTTGTGCTGGTCTTCTAATACATTAACTCCTGAAGCTTTACTTTCAATATGTATACTTATGGTTGTATTGTGTTAGTACTTGTATAGTACTAGACTAGTAATTTAGTCCTTTACCCATCAATATAAATGTAAGGGTTTTCTATCATTGTAAATGAGATATAAGGCAAAAAAGGCATACTTTTAGGGGTCACTTTGGTTACTGTGGATTATTTAAGCATATCAGATTTATGATTCTAATCGTGTCTCTTTTAGATGTCACCATGTTGAATTTCCGCATTGATTCTGCTCAATACGAACTCAAGATATCCCGTGATGGTCAAAAAGTCGAAGGATACGACTGGTACGTCCCATTCCGTAGTGGTAATCCAGAGCCCTTCACTTATTGGAAGCAGGTTCTGTGTGTCGAGGAGGTCAAAAGGCTTTTTGTTTAGCATTTTGCACTCTTAAAGAACCCATTTCCGGCCAGGAGATGGCGGCATTCACACATTAAAGCCTCAGTTTTCAAAAGTGGTTTGTACAAAATACAGTATGGCCCAAACGTGTTTAAGGATGAACGTCATAAAGGTATTCGGATGAAAAAGGCCCTAAACTTCTCTGTGGTGTGGAATTCTCATTCAATTTGATGGTGTTTATCTGCTGTGACTGAATATGTAAAGTGACGTCCCCTGTCTGATGTTTTAAGTCAACATTGAACTTTAATGAACCTGTTGAAAAGAACAGCGTATGCTGGGTTAAGTATGTGTTTGTGTGCTGAAACAACCCCCAGTACAAGCTGTGCGCTTAAGAAACACACCTTTACCTTTTCGGAGGATTTTGGTGTCAGCCATGTGTTTATTAATTTCTGTTTTCATAAAAAAATAGATTTTTTCTGTGTAAAGACTTTAAAAGTGTGGAGCGGGTGCTTTCTGATGAAATGTGGAAAAAATGTGTGAATATTTTCATTTTTAATATTATCATTTTGTAAGTGCGCATGTTTTACTTATTTTACCATTGAGACCACATTGCTGGGAATTAAACATGGTAGTTGTGGCAGAAACAAGCATTTAATAGCAACGTGACACTGCCGAGACAGATAGATCTTCTATTATTAGGTCTACTGTCTGCGACTGTCCGATTTCTCTTAGCAAAGCAGCAGTGTCTAAAGCAATATGACTTAAAGTAATAACTTTGCTAGTAATTTGCAATTTTGTTTCCAACCCAAAATGTTGTTAGAGAGGCCCAAGCTTTGATTGATAGTAATTCAAGGCTTCAGAACAAAAACTAGATCATTAAAGAATATTGCTACTCGAAATTCATTATCCTGCTAGTAACACTCCCCGTGGGAACAAATTAGGACGTGATGATGATGATGGAGAAAGTGTATTTTTAGTCCCTCTTTTTGGCAAACATAGCCTCTTGACAAGGCAGTTTGTGAAAGGTCGGGAACGTGGCAAAGTTTTGACAGTCCAGATTCATCACGATCCAACAGAGAGGAAAGGAGATGATCAAGGAGAGGAGAAAAGGGGTCGTGGGATACGGTAAAGAGGAAAGGACATGACGTAGAGGGTTTGGAGGGTCTCGGGAGGCCAGTTACAGCTGCCCAGATTGATGCCTGGCTGTTGAGTGATGTGGCAGTCGTCTGTGTGGTGGAGGTGACCCTGCCTTTGAATTAGAAGCCCATACCACAGTCATTTGACACCGTATGAGCGGCCCATATTTTATGGGCAAATGTTAAAAGTGTCAAAAACAGCACAGGGACATGACCGTAAGCCGTCGCTCTCTCAAAACTGACTTCCGGCCCTGGGCTGGACAGCATATCCATCTGAAGTCCACAGCAGTGCTGAATCGAAACATTTGATAAAAATGAAATGCTGGGTGAAAGATGGAAATATCTGCAGTGAATAAAAATCATGTTTGAAAATCCTTAATATTTAAAATCATTGTTATACAATACTTATAAGTAACATTGATACACGAACCTATATAGAAATGTTATTGTGTTACTGTAACTTATTGTACTTGTACTCTGAATAAATAGTTAGTTAGTTAGTTAAAGTGTGCTTGCCTAACTAAATAGCGGGTAATTAAAAGTACTTAGGTTTAGTGTTACTGAAAGTTTAGGGTTAGTACCTAGGAAGGACCTTGTAGATACTGTAGACAGTAAGTACACTGTAAACTTTGCTGTAGATTTACAGCAGGTTTGCTAGTAACTGACTGTAGATTTAATAACTGCGCAATCCTACTTTTCTTTTAGAACTGTTTTTAATTTGAGTTTAACTTCAATCAAAATGAGTTAAACTTCAATAAAAATAATTTTAACTCAAAATGAGTTAAACTTCAATAAAAATAATTTTAACAAAAAATGAGTTAAACTTCAATAAAAATAATTTTAACTCAAAATTGAATTCAAAAATCCCTTATGAAGCTCAATATACAAAGGACCGTGACGTCGCCCGGTATGGCGCAACCGGGGCACCACCCTGGAGCCTCATATGCGAGTGCCTGGTGGCCGGGCCTTTTTCCACGGGGTCCGGCCGGGCTCAGCCCGAAGGAGCGACGTGGGGCCGCTTTCCCGTGGGCTCACCACGTGCGGGAAGGACCATAGGGGGTCAGTGCATAGTGGATCTTGCCAGCCTGACAAGCGGGTCTGTATACGGCGCCACCATGGCAGCAGGATCAGATGGCTGCTTGTCGGAACTGGATTACTTATCCCTGTTGCAAGTCTTGTCTATGGTGTATTGTGCACATGTTTTTCTCCTCACCTTCCCCATGTTTGTGGATTTGGAGAAGGCATTCGACAGTGTCGAAATGAGCTTCCTCCACAGGGTGGCTGGGCGATCCCTTAGAGAAAGGGTGAGAAGCTCGGTCACCCGGGAGGAGCTCGGAGTAGAAGCCGCTGCTCCTCCACATCGAGAGGGGTCAGCTGAGGTGGCTTGGGCATCTGTTCCGGATGCCTACTGGACGCCTTCCCCGGAAGGTGTTCCGGGCCCATCCGACCTGGAGGAGACCCCGGGGAAGACCTAGGACACGCTGGTGGGACTATGTCTCCCGGTTGGTCTGGGAACGCCTCGCTGTCCCCCCGGAAGAGCTGGAGGAAGTGTCTAGGGTGAGGGATGTCTGGGCATCTCTACTTAGACTGCTGCCCCCGCGACCCGGCCCCGGATAAGCGGAAGAAAATGGATGGATGGATGGATGGAGTTCAACTTTAATCAAAATAATTTTAACTAAAAATAAGTTAAACTTCAATCAAAATAATTTTAACTAAACATGAGTTAAACTTCAATCAAAATTAGTTTTACTCAAAATTTAACTCAAAATATTTGTCTTGTTTTCTAGTAAAACTATTTAAAACTTCCTAATTAAATTACTATACATTTACATAACAAGAAAAGTGACCCGAGATATTTAGTCTTGTTTTATGAAAAAAAGGTACATTTATGTTTAAAACAAATTTTACAGAAAGTTACTGGGAAACCTACTCCACAATTACAGCAATGTCTTACAGTGCACGTACAGCATAGTATATATCGTAGGTAACAGGACTGTAAAATAAAATTCTACCGCATTGTCATAGCAGTGCAAATTTTTTTTTCTTTGTAAACCATGTTCTTTGATAAATACAGATATGATGTTACTTTATATAGAAGCTGCATTAGTTCAGTCCTCTTTCTTTGTGACGACGTGTTATGACATTTCATTGAGACAAACCCAGTAAATCTGCACACTGATTGGTTTGTCATCTCACTGTCACCTCACGTTTTGTGTTGAAGGTTACTTGTGAATAAATGAATCGTATTGTGACACGAGCTCATCCTCTCCATTTTCTGAATTAATTCCGCTGATGATTTCGCTCTGGGAATAAATCCTATTGCTTTCGCATTCTCGACGGTGGATTTAAGGCGACGCTGTCTGCATTGGCAATTGCTAATGAGCTAGCATACTGTTTACCCGTCATGCACAACGCACTGCTGCACACGGGGTGACGGCTGCCTGTTTTTAATGATCTTATGTGTCGTACACATCTGAGTCGAGGGACTTCTGGGCTCTTATGAAATGTGTTTAAGTTGAAAAGGAAACACGATGCGCAGCTGTTAGTGAAGTTGTGCTTAATGCTGCGCTTTATGAGCTGCTAACTTTCTGGCAAGCGCAGTAATGCTTCTGCAAGCATACTTTGTTCAAGTAATGGAACTCATGTCCATAGTATTTATACTGTTTGATCAAGGTCACTTTGATAAACTCTGCATTATTATCTGCATCGACACAACCAGTGGCGGCTGGTGAAAAATATTCTCGGTGGGGCTGTGCCATACTTTTTTGTTTCCGTAACCATCGCAATAAAATTTAACACAAACTGCAGGACAGCAGTGCTCAGTGAAATAGTCAGTAATTATTTAATGCCAATATTAAAAAGTTGAGGCATTCGTACACAAAAACATAAACATCATGATGCACAAACACAAGCCTTTTATTTGCATTTAAACTGAACTTGTAAACAATTGACTATTTCTACATATAAGTAACATCTTTTGGAAAGGCTGTTGGTGCCATTGGTAGTAAATAGGCAACACAATATGCATGCTGTCAGAACAGAGTGGAAAGTGGACAATAACATTAAATTATTATAAAGTTTATAGGAATTCTTACACTGTATAAAGGATGTATAATATAGAAATGGATATCAAGTGGCTGAACTCAAACCTTTGACTGGAAGAATAGCATAAAGTATTTTATGATCAAACTAAATGTAACTAATTGTTAATGTGCTCCAGAACTGCAACAATTGATTGATACAAAACATATATACAGTAATATTAGCAAACACACTATTAACATTTTTTAGAGTACCATATATAACTGAATGATTTTTATGCTAAGGTCAACTATATACAAAGAAACGTGTGTGTGTGTGTGTGAAGCTACGGGAGAAGCCGCGCATATACTGCTTCCCTTTTTCGCTAGCCTGCTGTTTGATTGAGAGGTCAGGTTGATCTGGGCCCAGCTCTTTCACCCGAACTTTCTCCGACAAAGTTCTCCTCTCAAACGGATCTTGGAGGAGAGATTTCACCGAGTTAGGGTTGGGTCTTGGAGGAGTAACGTCCGCGCTCGCCATTGTCGTTTAGTAAAAATGGCGCCCCTAGAGCCCAGTCCTTATTTTATCAGGGCTTGGGGCGATAAAATGATCGCCCTTCTTGGATTCTATTTAAGAACGCTGATTGGCTAAATTTTATGTCATACATTCATATCTTAAATTAGCAATTGGCTTAACTGCTACATAGACCCGCCTCCTTGGGGCGCTTTCTCTATCGCCCCAGAGCTGATGAAGCGGTCAGACAGGCAGAGGAAATGTTGCAAATATGATTTTGTATCATATTTTACATGTATTACTGGGTGCATTCCATATTTAAAACACACAAATATTGACATACTGATGTTTTTCTCATTATTATTACTATTTTTGTTTTAATTGTTTTAATTTTTTTTTTTGTGGCTTAAGGGGGGCGGCGCCCTAGCGCCCTCTATTGGCCGGCCGCCACTGGACACAACCAGTGACACGGAGTTACGGTTTAAGTTGTTTTGTATATGATTTATGGATTCGAAAAGATTTCTTTTCACAAGTCTAGTTTAATGCCGACCCAATTAATTAAAGATAACTGGTACCAGTTGACTCACTCAGAACACCATTTAAACCAGCGACTGAGCAGGATCGAATCTATATAGATGCTAACATTGGCGCTAGTCGCTATAGTGCACCTTATGAGATGAGGAAGTAAGGTTTACACATTGCACATCTCGCACCAACTTCTACAAAAGCTCTGATGTCAGCGGGGTGCTGAGACTCAGAACGTCACCTGCTGTCACAGATGGGACCCCTGTTCAGCTCTTTGGGGCCTGTCAATGCCTTTAATTCCCTTTGTCACCCAAACTGAGAAGGTTTTATTATTTGTTTGTTGGATGGCGAGACATGTCAGAGCAAACTGGAGGAGTTTATAGATGAAATCGTTCTGGAGGCAGGGCCGTGTCACAGCTTGACAGAACAAGAGATGTACGACTTAAGTGAAGGGTCAGATGGCTGCTAGAGTTGGTTTTGTCTTGACAGATGCTACCCGGTGGCCTTTGAACCAAGATGAGAACCAAGACCACATGAGATCAAAAATGTGAAAAGTGAATTTGAAATATTTTATTAGCTCATTTTTTACCAAATGCTGTGAGCAAAAGCCGTTTACTTTCGGTTTTAAGGTAAGAAACGACATTCAAATGTCACGAAAAGGCAATTTGGTTAATCATTTGTAAATATATGTTATTGAAAGTCATATTTAAATGTAATGTGTCCAAAAACACTGTCGAAATGATTCTCTGCATTACCGTGCGTTATTCGTTTTTTGAGGTTGTTATCTGAGAATGAACACGCCTGCAAATGTCGCAGCAGGCCAATCAGAATCAAGCATTGCAACGAGCCGTGTAATAAGAAGATCTTAACAAACATCGGATGTGTAAAATCTTTTAATTCAAGCTAACTTTATTGCAGTCAGAAGGACTTTCTTTTGACCGTACCGTTCAAACTCCGAAAATCTAGAAGTCTTCAAATTGTAGCAACCTGTTAGCAAACATGACAAATTCCACTGTATCCAAACACACCCTGACTCCTAGAATTGTGTAAATTTACAACTTGCCAGTTTGCTAGTTTTATTATGCGATATGCAATATTTTACGAGACAGTTCAGGTTGTCTAGATTTCTCTTTCGCTCCTGGTCTATGGACTCACTTATGCTCAGAGATCTCTTAACCTCTGACTGATGATATGAAAATGTGGTGGTCAGAGCTTCTGACACTAGGACACTGTGATTGTACATTAGTTATATATATATATATATATATATATCATCGTAAGTAATCGTTCAAGGCTATTTATCAATGTACAGGAATCTAAGTCAATAATGAGGTGTTAAACTACTGACTTCTTTATGGATTCACTGACCCTTGTATTTGCAAAGACATTGAGTTGGGATTTTGGGTGTATAAAACGGCATCTTCATGCTTCTTCGTAGTGGATGAAGGCAGGAGTCAGAAAGCAAAAAAAGTATTTTTGTCGGGTCAGTATTTATAGTAGCAGACTCTTTCTGTCTGTCTGTCACATTGGCCAATGCTGCAAATTAGCCGATAAACATTCATATCTGTTATCACAAACACAGACATGGTTTTTATAACACACTGCTAATGTGTATTAATAAGGAATAAAATATATAAAATTGCTGTGATGTTATGTTTTATTATTTGTACCATTTTATGTTTCCATTATAGGAAACAAAGTCTTAATATCAGATGTTTTATTACATGGTTATTGTTGACATAAAACATGATAACAACATTATTTGTAATTTTTTTTAAAGAAATACAAAATGTTATGAGTCAAATAAATGTTTATTTTTACACATTGTTTATTTTGTTTGTTTGTTTGCTCAGTTATTTACAATTCAATTTACTTTTATTTATATAGTGCATTGTTCCAAAGCAGCTTTACAGGAGAAAAACTGAATAACACAAAAGAGATAAAACACAGCACAGTGCATTGTGTTTATAGAACAAGCTAATTTACTCTAGTAAATAATATCTAATAAATGCAGTCTCCCGGTGGAAGGCTCTTCCAGAGTTTTGATGCTACGTGTGAGAAAGCTTCGGCCCCCTTTGGTGGATTTAGTTATTCTAGGTGTTATCAAAAGTCCAGAGTCCGGAAAGTGTTGTAGTAATTACATTACCCTATGTAAAGAATGGACACGGTAATCTTTTTTCTATCACGCTTATTGTCAGTACCGATATATTCCCCATGTAGACATGTATAGAAAAATTCATTTTCAAGCCGACTGGTTATAAAAACGTAAAAAACTTAAAATGGCACACACCCCCGAACAAAGGTCATGGTGCAATGCATTTCTGCAGTATTAAAAATGGCCACAACATGGCACTCTTGTAGCATCAAAATTTTCATTTTGCTTTTCACTCAATAACACCTATAGTGAGGAAGGTGAGCTTTTAATGTCATGCCAAAGAAACATTGCTTATCGCTCCGCCGCCATACTAAGAGATCATCATTGTTCCCAGACACATCATTGGCCCGACATGGTCTTCCTGTCTACAGCAGGTCCTCATAATCTCCACCATACAATTACATGGCACATACTCCCATTGGATGGCTCTGTGCTGCCACAGATACAGAGGACCATGGGATCGGTCAAAGACCTTGTTTTCATGCGAGGAATTCCCACAGATACCACAGGCATTCACAGCTATTTAATGGCTGTTGTATTTCATTGAGCAAGTGAACCTGCGGCTCTTGTCTTTGGAAGAGAGAGGGATTTGGCCGAGCACTGTGTGGTCTCGGTCTCTCGCCCTGTGAAACTCATTTGTAATGCTGGTGAAAGCTTTTAAGTCTGCGCTAAGGTTGAAAACAGGGCCGCATCTCAGAGGGATGAATCACTTCGGATGTGTTGGGTCCTCTACTCTCACCACGGTAATGCTTTATGTGATGCTGAAGACCCCCTGCCTGATGAATGTGTGCTTCCTGCGGTGACAGGAAGCTGGAAAAGCACTTTAAGCCTCAGTATTTACATAATACTCTAGCAGGCCATCCTGGGAACAGTGGGTCCTAGGAGATAGTACATCAACTGTTTTCTCTCTGAACTCAGAGTTCTGGGGAACAAGCTGTGCTAGAACTGCGGTTAGTTTTATGCAAATTGATGGTCTACGAATTACAAAGACCGGAACAATTTGGTTGAATCACTTAAACGTTTGACCCCGCGAAGTCCTCCCAAAATGCGTTTGAATCGTTGTAATGTGACTTTTACGCACTCTCTTTTTTTACGTTTCACATTGTGACCTTTGAGCTGCATATTATGTTATGTTCCTGAAGCTCAGTTGCTAGAGGATTGCGTTGACAGCACAAAGGTCCTGGGTTTAATTCTCAGGAAACAAAACGTATACCGTAAATGCACTTTCAGTGGGTAAAAACGTCTGCCAAGTGCACAAAAGTAATTACAAAAAAAGTTACTTTTGTCCGGGTAAATGCGGTATCACACAGAGCTTTTTGGCTTAACTTTCCTTTTGAAGACAAACAAAAGTTTACTGGGTTATGTCAATAAACAGGATATGCACATGTGTATGTATAACCTGCATTTATTGCAGTAATTGTGCAGTGTTCATGCTTCATACTGTATATTTGCATCCTAAACATTCCACGTCAATTCGATGAATTTTGTTCATTTGTCACATACAGTTATACACATGATACAACGTGTAGTGAAATGTCAGATTTTGTTGTATTAGTTGCTTGTTCATTTTCTTATGGAATTGTGTTTTTTTCAATAAGCCTTTTTCGTGTTGAATTGTTGGCACGATTCAGTAAATGCAAAGCCAAAGCTAGGCTGTGGAGGATATGGCTTTGTATCACCGTAGTAATCTTAAAATATCACATTCGCAAGATTCATGCCAGAGCAATCTGGTCTTTAGGAAGATGCAATGGGCTGTATAAAGGTGACACAACAATACATTTTTAGATAGGTGTTCGTCAAGCAGACCACTCTATTGGACAGTATATAAAGTATGAACAAACTAAATCGTAGTCAACGTTGACAAATCCAATTTATGATTAAGACCCAATAGCTTCTGTCATTATTCTTCAACAGACACACTCACAACGCCAATGCGCTCAAGGAAAATCCAGTTTTCCGCTGCCAATAACAACATTGTGAAGGCATTCATGTGTGCTCATTGGGTAAATAGGATCATTCCGAAGTGACTTCAAGGCATCACAGACACAGAAAGCTTTAAGCACATGACTCCAATGGCAACGCTTACTTGAATGTATTTCCTCTCAAAACAACAGTCCTTTGAGCTGTTCTAAAAGCCCTTGAGCAGTATTATCAGATCATAACACTTCCCAAAGCTCTCTGGGCCATTTCCAAGTATAACATCACTTAGAGCAAGCTCTTTTATTAAGAAGGCTTAAGAAAACGCTATGTTAAGAGTCGGATTACAGGCTTATATTTGGTACTTTGCTCATTCTCACAAACACCCTTCCACACTCACAAACAGCATGCCAGAGGAACAACATCTCCCATCTAGTGAAGCAACGTTTATCCCCCTGGTACAGGTTTCCTGTGAGTTTACTGTGAGCGACGATGTTCCCTCACCACTTTTTCTCGCTTGGCTTTTTAGAAATTAATTTAGTGTGAGCGGTACAGTTGTTCCCAATGAAATGGCAGTGCCCACATGAGGGACATGAAGCGAGAGAGAGGGAAGAAAGTGTTGTAAGCATAAGTGAGGAGGAAGCACATACCTGTGTAGTCATCCATCTTAAGCTTCTTGTCCTGGAACTAACACCTGTTAAATTATGCCATAATAAGAGCACATTTAAAATAATAACACGTTCCTATAGCTCAACTGGTACTGAGTTGGGAGCGCAAAGGTTGCAGGTTTGTTTGCTAGGGAACCTACTGCTAACATTAAGTCACAGTAAGTCGCCTGGGATAAGAGCATATAGCAAATTCCAAAATGTAATATGATTTGTGTAAACATAATATTTTTACATTCGCCTTTTGTTCTCGGAGTTTGAGTTAAAGATGTGATTTTTAAATCAAGGATTAGTTCACCCAAAATGACCATTCTCTTATCACTCTCGTCCTCTTGTCAGTCCAAACTAGTTGGACTTCTTTGTGGAATATGCGTAGGTACATTATTAAAGTATTAAATCATTTCAGGACCCGTTGGAGTTTGGAATGGTTTGATGCTTTTGCTGGAAGACCGGCAAGTAGAGCAATGCAACAGTTCAATCTTAAATGGTCATCGTAGACTACACCAAGGTTTCTCGCTGTTTTGTTCAAGTTGGTTGTTGAGCCTAGTTGGACGGTGAGTTTGTGCCACACATTAAGTTCTGATATAAACATATAAATAACACTGTACAGTTCAAAAGTGTTAGAAAGAGAAGAACCAGCTAACACAACTGGTCATTGTAATTTACAGCAATGCATTCTAGGACATTCAGTTGAAGTTAGATATCATGGGATGTTCCCTGTCAAAAGATTAGAAGCTAGACAGAAACTTGGCGAGGAATAGGAACTTGAAACACATTGATACATTCATCTTAATGATGGATATGCTGTCTGCAGAAAAAAACCCAGTGAATCTTTAATGATGTTGGGCACAGTTGGAAAGATCTTGCTATCCAGATGATAATTCAGGAGGGAGTTGAATGCTCTTGGCTCTTAGTCATTAAGCAGCATAAGGGCAACTTTGACCAGTTTGACCTTATAATGTGCAACATTCTTCTTTAAAACACTCTATAATGGGGGTACGAAATGAGGGCTAAGACTTGTACAGCCAATGTAAGAGATTCTACTGAAATAGAAGAAAGCATTGGTACGGGAGACCCATTCAGAATCCAAGGACGCATTTGCAGCTAAACAAAATATATAGTACAGACAAATCGCAATGAGACCCCTCTAAAATCTCAATCGCATCTCCTAGACAGCAGTGGAGAGCAGATGGAAACTTCTGCTTATGTTTCCTAGGCCTCAATAATTTTAGAGAGCTCAGCAATGTCACAGAGCTCAGATTTACAGGGTCTGCAATACAAAATTATTACGAAACATTTGAAAGGGAACCCAAGTGTTTCTTATTAATTCATATAATTTATAGCTCTAAAAGTTGAAAATAAAAACACACAATACAAATTTACAAATATTTACATTTATTAGTTCTTCTTCCTTTTTGTTAACTTAACATCCAGTAAATGCTTAAATGTACCTGTGATCTAAATGAGTCTCACAAGAAATGTGTCAATTCATTTTAGTTTGGTAGTTGAAAACATGCTTATCGCTGCTTGTATCAACAACGATAAGCTTGTTTTCAATTACACGTTTAAAATCTCTGTATGAAAGTTATTTTTTATTAATTATTTTGGATATATTTTGAATTTAAGGTCCAGATACTAAAAAGAGCATCACATAGTAGAGGAAATGTAAATATTTCTTTAGCAGGAGGTTCACAATTGGGCAATTCTGTGAAAATGTCAACCGTACCAAAAATGTTAGTTTTTTACCAAAGGCTTTTACTAGTAGCCTACATACAGTATATTATAATGGCTCTATTCAAGTTTTTAAAGCATTTGTTTTGTCTTTAGTGCTGGATTTTTCATAGTCAGCCAAGCGCCATTTTCAGGATTGTCACATCCATTACGGTACATATTCCTCATAAATGGGGTATAAATAAAAATATATTGGCACAATATAAACTAATTTATATTTCCTAGGCATCCCTTCTCCATTTTTTGGGTATAATTGCTTCAGGTTTGTGCATTTTAATTCACAGAAAACTTACAAAGTTTGTTGTCTCCCAAAAACGTGTCCTTTTTTGTCACATCCGCAAAGCATGTTTATTTCTAGGGATGCACGGGCCCGATACTAGACTCGTGTACTCATACTCGTACTCATAAAAATGCACCGATACCATAGAACGATACCTCAATGGACATGACTGACAGAAATGTGTTCTGAAATTTGCTTTGAAAGTTTGTCACAAGCACATAAAATGATTTATTTTATCATGATGTGTTTATGGCGGAGTTGTTTTTAATTATGAAGCTATTCTATTTTTATTAGTCTCACTGTGTTGTGAAAAAGTAAAGGCATCGGTACTGTCGTCGGTTTCGGCGAGTACCAGAAAATAATATTGGGGCGAGTACTCGGCCTTTAAAAAATGGTATCGGTGCATCCCTATTTATTTCCCTTTTTAAAGTCGAGCATAGACTGATATTTTTCTGATGTTTAAACTCTTATCAACGAGGGTTTAGGGAAATATAAACAAATGGTTCAGTATATTGCTAACAAAAACATTCCCTGAGTGTTTTTGTGTCACATCCATAATGCAAAATGTCAGATACATAACGCTGGAATTGCCCAACTGCTATTTCAATTTTCACAATTGACTGTTAAATTGTTGGTCTCCGTGAAATCACAACTGTCCATTCTTATTTTCCTGGAGTTTAATTTACCTGCGCAGGTATTTTTTTATTCATACCCCCTCATATTCCTTTATCAAAAACCTTATCCTCACCCTCACTATATACATCACAATACATAACAAAATCACTTCTGTTTTATGCCAACTTTAAGAGTTCCTTTAGAAACTTTCTACGGTTATCCGTTAAAGCTTCGATAGAAGATTGTGACTGCACAGAGATCTGGGAAGCAAGAGTTAACGCGCTGTCAAAAGCACACTTATGAAGCCTCAAGTGACGTTATACTATATGGTCTCCATGCTGAATCCCTCTTGGTCCTCCTTGCTGAGCAGGTGTCATGACATCCATCTTCACTTCACCTGGTACACATCCCATCTGGCCTCTCCTCTAAGAAGGGTAAGGCATCGCAAAGAGAAAAGTTACAGCTATTTACGCTTTTGCTCAAAACCACAGTGCATTCAAGGTTTGCGTTCTCCCTGGGAATCAAACCCATTTAATGCTTCGCCAGTTGCTTACATGACTTCAACTACTTCTTGTAAAATAACTTTAGCTTCTATTTCACAGCATGTAAGAACAAGAATTGTTACAGGAATTGCAACTCACCTCTTTTAACTACAGACGTGGAAAAAATGACGTTTCCATGTAATGAGCATTTAGATTTGTTGCCGCCATTCCAGTCCAGTGTCTGTTGAATCGTAACAAAAGGACTGACACAAAGTCATCCAACTCCAACGTGAAAGCTTGATACGCCTCATGGAAAAACACATTTTGTCTGGACTTTTCCCAAATACATTGATGTACAAATATGACTGTTGCATTGCTTAAATGTAAACATGAACTTGTTTTCCCTGCAGTATTTGAGGTCAGAAAAATTACAGACCATCTTTTCTCTTATTTTGACCTGTTTCTACAGTTTTTTGCAAACAAATGCAAATATTGTTATTAGTTCACAGAATTATTTTAAAATGTATCATTTAACCTAAACACTATTGTCAGTAAATCCAGAAACATTCAAAGTAATTTTGAAATGGTCTCATAATGTTTTCAGAGGATGGTCTCTTCTTACACGTAGGTGGTACACTTATGAACAAACGTGGAAACATTCACCAAGCACCATAATCATAAAAATGTCAGCTTTATTTCATTTTAGTTATTATACGATATTTTATTATCTTCCACGTTGCATTAGAAGCGATTTCATTGAACTGATCTAAACTAAAGGACACATCTACTGTGACGAACATGTTTAACTGTAACAAACAACTTTTTTCTTAGTTTATACATAATTCCTTACCCACAGTATTACATCTGCTTTTGCATTTACGTACATGTCAGGTGTGTTGGAGAAGCATTCAAACGATTCATTTCATTGTATTAGTACTTGTGTCCCTCGAGATCCAACCAGTTTTCTTGCACCGCTAGCGCTAAGGCTGTACCAACTTAGCTACATGAACTTCCAATTAGCAGATACATGAAACCAGACTAAACATTAAGGCAGAAGTTACCTTGGCAATGCCTGCTGTCTGTATAGGCGCTAATTTAGAAAACACTCCTATGGGTCGCATTTGATTAAATGGACAAACAGCCTATACGGTCCTATGGGCCGAAGGACGGTTTGGAACAGTCAATACAATGTGTTATCCACAATAAAGTCCCAGTTATAAATAGACATGCATGTTTTTTAATGGTCTCTTTAATCGATCCTGTGGATTATCCATTTTAAAGATTAGCATTTTCAACATCTTTTTTAACCCCGGACTGGTAAAATATCATCCGAAGCAATTTATGTTGGCTGTGGTCTTTTTTTCTGGCACACGGTCTCTGCGGTCTACTCACCTTCATACGGCAGAGCTTCGATCTGTGTTAAGGGAGTAGAAGCAATCACATCTTTCACAGTTGCGTTCAAGGCAAGTCAATAGCTAATGCGCCTGTAGAACCATGTGCGTGTCACAAAGATGGAGTTCTCCAAGGCCACCTCAGAAAAGTTGACAAAATGTCCCAATTTATAAATCTCTGGGAGAGGAGTTTGAGGAAACAAGTGCTCCGAAGTCCATTGGTCATGTTTCTCATCCAATATATCGTTTACTTACTAGCTTAGTTTGTAAACTATGTATAGGAATGTGTGTTTCATGACAGCATATAATAAACTGCAATAACTCATTTTGTCATCAATAGATAATGTTGTGTAGCTAGTTTATCGTCGCTTTGGAATTCAAAGATTCAATCTGAAATTTTTGTCAAAATTAAGTTATTCCCATATGCTTATTTACATTGTTTAATGGTATTATCTAGAGAGTCGAATACGTTTGAAGCTTGTTCTCTCAAAACTGCTCGGAATCCATATATAACCGTAGAATCCCAAGGCAACTATATAGAAACTATAGATTTTTAAATGTATTAAAGGTCTGAGCCTAAACTACATTTCTAAACCCTTTCATGAACCATTATTTCAGGGTAATTTTGTTGCGGACTACATGGGCTTCCTCTTTACCACGGCACCAGGCCTTGTGGTGAAATGAAGATGAAAGGGCACGGTGTGGTGTAATCAGATTGTCTCCTTTAGTTGAGTCCCGTATTCATCTTCTCTTGGCAGCCTGCTGCTATACAAACTCTGGCTGACATAAATCACAATTGGGCCCCAGTCAGGTTTCATTCCCACAGAGCCACTGGAAGCCCAAACTCAGCCCAGCAGAACCCCAAGCTTGGGTCAAAATCAACTCGGCCTGACTTTATCTACAATGGCTAGAGTTTTTTGTTCGAAAAAGAAAACCCAAATTAAGATGGATTCCTAGTTAACGATATCATCATGTTGCGTCCAGAGGATTCGCAGCGACTTTTATAACTGAATTCCTGGGTTAGAACTAAAAATAGACACACAGTGTCCCCTAATTCACAGCTTCTTTGAGTTTCTGAAACTGCACTTGAATGTCATCGAATATCACCATTACGGTTCTGTCCAAAGAGACTTACAAGAATGAGAAATACAATGAAGTGCTATAAAGTCATCATTTATTCAACCTATTATCATTCAAAATTCTATTATTCTTTCTTGTGTAGAACGTCTCAGTGGTTTTGTGTCCATACAATAGTCAATGGGGGCCAAAGTTGTTCGGTTATCAACATTCTTCAAAATATCTTCTTTTGGTTTCAGCAGAAGAACTAAACTCAAAAGGGTCTGGAATGACTTGTGTGTGAGTAAATGTTGAAATAATCTAATAGGAACCACATCGACTCCCTTGAGATGCCACAATGCTGTCTAATAGTTGTCATTTAGAATTTAAGGCCATAAGCATCGGTTGTGCCATCTGAACACATACAGCAGGCTTCTAATTTTCTATTCCATATGTGGTTTACAATTTGAGCCACGCACAGCACACATCTCCCTGTCTGAGGCCGTGGAAGCCAGAGGAAACATCTGCCACGCCGTCTGACCAAGCTCGGTCTCTGAGCAAAATCCACACCTTGGTCCCAGGCTCAATTTGGCAGTCACAGACTTTGAGCAAATCTACACTGACTCCTTTCCGTTGAACCGACTGCTTCCCATACGGTCCTTGACGGTGTATCAAGTACGTCCTTTGAAAAATGGATCGCATGTTGTTTTCGGACATAAATGTCTGGAAAAGAAACATTCCACATCCTCATACAGTTCATGAAAGTGAAAAAGGTGGTTTGGATGGATGGCTGAAATGGGGGTATTCCCCCCGGACCTAATTATGGAAATAATGGAGTGATGGAGGGAGGCCAACAGGATTGTTGTGTTGAGATTTGCGCTATAAACATACCCAAACTTTCCTGAACCTTTGCTTAGAACTTCTGTCGGACTGAAATATTTTCCCTTGTGTCCTTAGATGAATTAAAAGGTTTTGTTTTTCAGAGAGTGATTGTATTTTTCTGGACCGTGTGTCCTTCATGCTTGAATGGACAATAACCCAGGGGGTCTGCCGCTCGCCCATCCACTCTGGAGCCACTAAACAGAATTTAGTCAACTGATTAGAAAAGGCGTCTCTGTTTACTCACACGAAAGGTGCATTTCTGAAATAGACAACCATTTGCAACAATTGCAGCTCCTGTTATTATTTCTAACATCTGAAAGTACCTTTTGCCTGGCATTATAAACAAGGCAGATCTAAGCATAGAGCCAAATGTTAAGATCAATAACAGTCGAATCATTTGATGAATCACAATGCATCGCTGTATACGCATGTGTCGATAAACACGTAGCATACTTTTTAGATTTATGCAGCCTGAACAAATGGTACGTTTTGTTTTGCCAAACCACTTCGCTCATGTTGAACACAAGTGTTTATTTCAGCAGTAGTCTCCGCCATGTGTTTGATAGGAGACCACACTGGTCTTCTCCCTATGAGCTTAATGGGTCTTTTCTATTTTCACCTACTGACTGCAGGCAGATGGTGCTTACGCAGAACAAAACAGCGGGTACATTTCATCCATAAACATTAAGGCAGAGTTATCCATTGCCATATGAGTTTAAGAATTGGCATCAGATGAGCCGATAATAGTTTCAATGCAATACACAACCATTGCATTCACCAATTTTCCTCCCGTATAGATACTTAAAGGTATGTTAAATATACATTAAAAGATGTATTAGGGATGTCGAGAATGGTTAAACCTTTAAATGTAAAGCATTTATGACAACGTAAAAGACATTTAAAGAAGTATTCAAAGGAATTAATGATGATTACATAGACACACTAATAGAATGGGATGATTTGAAATAACGCACATGGATAGATATTAATACTGTGTTTTGATACAATATGTTACAATAAATATATTTAGTAAATGAAGATTCACGCAGAAGCACTTTGTAGTGAGTGTTTTCGAGCACATTTGAGCACATTATAAAATCCAGGGATGTCCAAGGGCCTTGAGGCTTAAAGAAAGCCATCATGTAGTCTATAGGGAAGCCTTACTCCACAGTTTATGGAACTCAATGACCCAGTTATATTGGGAAAAACGTGTATTACCATGACTACAACCTTATACGCTGATACAGCAAGGTCACAAGTTTGGCCAAAATTAAAGATGAGAGAAGGAGGTGAAGAAGATACGTATGAAAAGATATGCCACAGTTAGAAAGATTGGTTTATCATCTTTAGAAGTTTAGGTATAGCGGTTGATGTAAAGCACTGTATTTACAGATGTCTTCTAAGCATCTCAGTTTGTTGACTCGAGCAATGACGTTTGGGACCCGGAACTTTCATCCTGGAGATTCTTTTTGCAGCGAAAACATATCATTTAAGTATCATTTAACTTATGGGGCAAACGCTTTGTTTTTGCCACAGTTTATTTTGCTTGCTTAACGGATTATTGAGGACACTATCAACACATTGACTTTACGTAAAAAAATACATTTTTTATTTCTACACAACATCCTCAACAACTGCCTGTGCTTTAGCAACCCGCTAACCGACATTTTGCTGAATGCATGAATCACGAGGGACAAATATTTGACAAGTATTTACAAGCGTCAGTAACCAAAAGTGCTCTTTTCATCGGCCGAAGGTCGGGTTGTTTTTTTAAGTAAACGATAGCCTAGCTAAAAACGGTAAACTTACAGCACTGTGAAACGTGAGAAATGACTGGAGGGCTGTGAGAGGAAACGGAGGTGAAGGGTTAAAGACACAAAAAGGCACATGATAGTCGACAAGAGAAATCCACTGAATGGACACGTTGGTAATTAACAGCTGGCTTTTCTCCGGCTCAATTTATTATGCGGTAATCTTAGCGGTCCTGCCCCATGACACCTTACAGAATGAGATCAGCTCCCTGCAGATGCCGACATCTGAATAGGGCTCTTTCAGCTTCCTCTCACTCATTACCTTGTGTATGTGCGGATATTTATGTGTGTTTAAGCGTCAATAGTCGGTATGTGCCACACAGATATGCAAATCTTTTGTGTACCGTGTAAGCACTCAAAAATGACAAAGGTGGCAATCGTACCGATAGTGGATTGATTCGTGCATGGCAGTCAATATATGAGTGGACAGAGAAACTAAGGTGTTCAACATTTACTCATGTTGGTTTTCTTTATGTTGGGTGCTTACATTGGTTCAATGATGTTACAATTTGCATGCATTTTTTTGAGCAACATCTGTGCATCTACTGCGCGTACATGATGATCTTATCATCCAACCGTGTCTAGCGGTGAACTGTATTTAAAGCATCTAGATATTGTAGGAAGGACCAGTGTGTCTTTTTTTGGAGGATCTATTGACAGAAATGCAATTCGATTGACATAATATGTGTCTTCAGAGGTGACCTTACATAATGAAGCGCTATGTTTTTATATCCTTAGAATGAGCTATTTCTATCTACATACAGCATGGGTCCTCGTGCATGGATGCAATTGTGCTGGGAATATTCGTTTTGGTCTCTTCTTCAAACTGATGTGTGGCTTTCCACCGCTGAATACAGTCAAACACCTTTGGGATGTGGTACAACAGGACATTGGCAGGACATGACAAACCTGCAGGAAATCCAATGTATATAGTATATTGCATTTGTGTATATTTGCATTGAATGCACACAGCATCATACGCAACTGTTAAAATACATTTGATTTTGGTTCATTTGAATCTAATACTTACTAAACCTTAAAATAACCTTGTCAGATGCAAATTCTTGAAGAAAAACAAATGAATGAACGGCGAATTTTGCATCCACAAATGGCCCCATTTCATGAGAAAGACCCAGGTACTAGATGAAAAGAAAGACAATAAAACTCGAGGGAGGTGAGAACAAGGAACCGACAGAAGTGCAGAAGACAGTCAAGCGACACCTAAGGGCCCGCTTGAACTATTTCTACCTAAAAATAATTCAGAATAAATCCTTCCCTCCAGTACAGCTGAACAAATGATTCTCATCCCCTATGTAACCGCAACCACCTCTGTCAAGAAAAATGGACTCCACTAACATCACTCACCCTCTGATTGATGCGCCCTTCATGGGGTTTGTTGGGCGATTTGTTTGGACATGACCCATGTGGCTTGCTTACAAAAGGCCAACAAACCCTGACATCTATACCAGAGCTTAAAACTGTGATCTTTTCACTCAATGTAGAGAACATTTTTATAGATGGATAGGCACTGAGAACTCTTTTGTTGTGTGAGATCCCACAATGCCGCTGGTGACTGACTCTTTTGTGGTCTTATCGGCCCCGGTGACAGTTGCCCAGAAGGCTATGGGGTTGGACTCGATCGCTCCCTTTGGAAATGAAGGACACTGGCTTGCAGGATCTTTGTAGTTAGTTTATATCGTGCTCTTGGGAAAGGAAGCAGTATAAGACATTGTTTCGAATCACTAGTGTTAAATATTTGTTTGTAATAAAAACGTATTAAAATAAATCGGCATTACACGTCAACTCGGGGGATATGGAACTTTTTGATGTGAACAACCCTAAATATTACAATTGTGACTTGTCCTTCCCTATTTGCCATTGAACTGTCAGAGTTCCAAAAGAGGTCACTAAAATGTTTTGGTTCATCTTTCGTGTGTATTTTCTAAACATTTTGTGAGAACTAAATCGTTTTTGTCTATGCATTAACTATGCAGTTTCTCTTACCACGGTAACGCGGATCTGTTGTCAATTACTTTTTGCTACATGACCAGGCACTTACACTATAACAAATGAAGATGCTTCACGATGCCATGGAAGAAGCTTTTTTGTCTAAAAGCTTTCATAAAGAACTTTTGGTTTCACTAAAGGTTCTCTGTGGCAAAGAAAGGTCCTTCAGATTCTAAAACGTTATGAAAGAGACTGTTCTTTGACTTAATTGTTTCTATGGCATCGCTGCGAAGAACCTTTTAAGCACCTTTATTTTTAAGTGTGTGTAGGTGAAGAAGGATTGTGGTATTATGAATAAATACCATTTGCAAGGATTTTAAAATGTAAAACCCAAATCAATATACCTTTAGGGGGCGAACGAGTCCAAAATCAAATTTTCTTCATTGTGGTGAATAACAATAGAAAAAGTGCACCTGTGAATATGGAAATTATTTTGCATTCAAATGTTTAAAACTAAATAAGTTCATGAATAGATATTTGTACTTGTTTATAGTAAAAGTATTTTGTCGGAAATGAATAATACATAAATATTGGCTTATCGATTGTGTCGTAACATCCCTTTCACACATAGAGGTCACTGCGTTGGACCGCTACAAAAACAAAATGCGTACTGTCTACATATCTACAAGTTTTGCGTTCCCTACTAGCAAAATAAAAAGGCTTTTATTCATTCATGCTCCAAAGAGATTGTAGCATCCTGACCGCTTTTATTAATGTGTAGACTTGTATCACACGCTATTAAGTGAGATTTGAGTTTGAGACGAGGTCTTTTCTCGGTTTCCAGGTGGGTGAAGTTGGCCGCGCTTCATTGCTTTGCTCCTGCGAACGTTATCACCATTGGTTAAGTAAAGGCAAAATGGCTGGCTAAGGCATGTCCACCTTGCAGGCCAAGGCGAGACGCGCTCTTGATTGTATCCTTATCGTGAGGAGGTAAGGGAGATGAGCTTTTGATTGGCCGGGGGGCTTGGGGTGCGACGAAGATGGATTTTTGATTGGGTGAGAGAGCGCACAAGGTCCGTGCGGTCAGCCTTGAAGAGAGCGTATATCCCAGCAGGGACCGTCATGATCAATGTGGTCATTACGGCCCTTCTTTAGTTCGACTGGAGCTCTGCTCCGGTTTAGATGTATGGAATAAATTAAGGGGAAACGGGTTATAAAGAGAAGAGGTCAGTTTAACAGCAAATGCAGTCTTTTCAATATCCTGGCTGGAAGGCTTATGCCAAGTTCTGTCTTAAATTACAGATAATGCAGAGGAACGTCGCTTCGCTGTGCACATTTGGCACAGAATAAAATATTTCGGAATCATTTTACACCTACACGATATCGATTTCTTTCCATAAAAATACACGAAAAGTGTTTGCACTTTTAAGTAAAAGATACATAACATTGGTTACACGTCTTTTGTTATGCATTTTTTTTATACATTTTAAAGAACATCAGTATTTGAATTCATTGGTAACGTGTATTGCCAAAATTCAACGAAAATACAACAACATATGCCGAAAGTAGAATCAGGTTTAACATTTTAAAACATTGCAAACATTCTACCATCATTGCGCTTCTGCGCTGTCCTAAAATATCTTTATCTACCAATACAGCAGTAACCCTGAGGAGGATGCAGCAAAAGGTTTTCAGTTACCAATGCCATCGTAGAAATGCGCTGTTAGCATTCAGCTAATTTATTCAGAAAGTCTCGAATAACAAGCGGGTTGCTGAAATGTACGATGACATGATATCGCTACTATTCCAAGGCCAGAATGCGGAGTTTGGCGGAGAGAAGCCATTTGCATCTATCGCTCAAAGCTCTTTTGAATCTGGTATGAAATGAAGGCCCAAAAGGGAAAAGGCCTCGCTTTGTTCCTTTTCACCCTGAGCCTGAACCGTATTCGGATACGAGAATGAGTATTTGCTTGTTTTAATGGATGTGCTGTGCGGAACAACTCCAGATGATATGACAAAGAGAACGAGTGAATGAAAGACACAAAGAGACGGAGAGAGAACGTGAGCGATGCGGATCCATTTGGGGGAGCTGTAGGACCAAACACTAGAAACACTTATAGGAGAGAAGAGCTAGATTCAGTTTAGGGATGAATATTCTAACAAAAGCCATCCGGGTTATATTTAACGCAGTATTCAAGCTATTAAAATCAGGATTATTAAAATGCGAGTACCACTAATGTTCATTTGTATTACCCTAATGCATCCTGCTGTTTTGTTTTGTTTTGCTTTGCATTGATTTTGAATCCCCAATAGTTATTCTCATTAGGTTTAACATTAATATAATCTGTAATATTAAATAAACAACAAACTTTCCTGAAGAAAATAGTGCTTGTGTACAAGATTCCCCAATGCTAGGTTCAGTTTCCGCTGCATTGCTACTGTATGTGTTTTCTATTCTGGGGTTATTCTTTACTAGACCGAGGATTTCTTACATGATGTAAATACAGTTTATGGATTTTTATTGGACCGTTTTATCGTCCTTTAAGTAACATTTTCTCTCCTATCATTTCCCGTAAATATGAGAAATGGTGTGTATTTAGTACTGCGCAAACCCACTGAATCTACAATGCAAATGTGAATCAGCACAGGTTAAAAACAGAATAACCAAAAAACCTTAGAAGAAATTAAGAATCATTTCAATCCATTAAAACGTAAATTGTTTAGGGTGCTTAAAAAATGCTTCTTATCTGCTTTGAATTTGAAATGAAATGGGACCAGCGTTGACATGTTTGTCAGATTCACCCATATTCATTTCACCCGATCTTTTCTCATTTTGTAATCTCGTCTTTCACTTTGTATAAACGAACATTGCAGATTCATTGTGTATAGTGGAGGAAATAAAAAGGTGTGTCGGCGAGTAATCTGTCGCTCTCTCCCCTTGACAGAGTCGCTCAGATAAACCGTGTCCCGAGGGCATGTCAGTTTAACCTTATCAGATATCAACCATATTTGTTTCGCCCATGCAGTGGCACAGACTCCCCGTAGATGAACCGAAACAAATTTAGAAGAAGAGGAAACGAAACTTCGACAACAAATAAGAAGAGAGTGTTGTGAAGCATCACACATTACTGGACGTACCGTCAATAGTAATAGAAGGACAGTTTGGCGGATGTGTTGCTTTTGGCATTTTAAATGCTCTTGTCAAGTCAACAATTTTCATTGTTACAAAGCAGCTGTACAAGAAAACATCGACTATAAGCAAAGCATATAAGGTTCAAACACAGGGAAAATATCAGACAGACTATAAATTCCTATTTGCAGTGTTAGTGAAATAAAACTATAAAATTCTAGCAGAATTTCTCCATTGGAGGAGTAAAATACCTCAGAGGGAAACCAGGCCTAACCAGGGGATTTCTGTCTACATCGCACGGTAAAATGTTGTGCAAGATTTTGTTAAGCCGCTTTGCAACGATCCCAAAACTACAGCATTATAGAAAGTGCTATAGATACAAATGTGAATTCAAATATTAAGGATGCAGAACCCTTGCTTACAGAGGGTGTTTATCCCGAGAGCGTTCGGCACTCGAAACATTTTTTTACCTCGCCTAAGAACTCGCTCTAACCATTGAAGTTTTAAGTAAACCTTGTTTTCGCTCAATTAAACTTTCAGTGAACTGAAACTCATTCTCATTTGGTTAGCCAGAGACGCGACAAATGCAATATGGTTAATGGCATCATTTAGCAGAGAGCCGGGGTGCACGCACGGATGGGGCTCACTGAAGGAAAGAAAGGAAAAACATTACAAAGTGTAATTACTTTAAGCACCATTAGGAATGCAATAACTTAGAGAAAACAAAGTCCGGCTTTCTCTCGCATGAATTGGACAGTGAAAAAGTATGAAGGGTCCTAACTTTGTCTTTTTCACATTAATAGACTTGCTGGCTATTGTCAACGGGCGGGCTAAAAGGACATCTTTATCTGCCTTTTCCACTATTCAAGGATAAATCGGTTGATCAATAATGCAGTTTTGGGTGTTTGCTATAGCCTACGCATCGCCATTACTATTTCTCATATATTGTGTTAGTAATACGAATAAACGTTAGTAACGTGTAACTCGCCCTGTACCGTTTGTGCTTTGGAGATAAAACCTCAAATCATTTACACCCATACGGCGGATGATCCCAAAATTCTGCAATCTCACCGTACGCGAAGGCACCACTGAGAACACTCCGCCCTTTGCTTAGCTAAAACCAGTCCGGAGCCACTAAGGTACGCATGACTCGTGACGTTTTTTCTCCATGTAAAGATTTTGTGGTTGCGTGACATTTGATAGTAATAGAAAATGCTCTCCAGCAACCACAAACGACCTTTGGTTTGTTACACCATGGAATAGTGATCTAGAAAGTGATGAAATAATAAAAAACAATGAAGGCTCATGGGACATTAGGCAATGCTCTCTAAATGTCCTCGTGATATTGTCTTGGTTTTAGATCATTATAGCTCTATACGGTCCACAAAGTGTTTGCTGTGTGATCTAAAGATGCTTTCATTGTTATCACTAAACAGTGAATTTGAGGAGGCTTGGAGTCGCTTTTAATGACATTGTGAAGGTGTTAAAGATGTACAGTACGGTATGTTGGAAGGTGTACTGTACATTATGTCCAAAAGGCTTGAAAGATCATGATCTCTCAGAATATCCAATGAGTTTTTGATTAATAACAACTTACACGGTTATTATATTTAATACACAAGCTATGACTTTATTTCTTCTGCAGAACACAAATGTCGACATTTTGAAGAATGTTGCTAACCAAACAACGGTTACCCGTTGACTTTCACTGGATGACAAACAGATGCTGCGTCAAATATTCTTTATATTTAGTCTGTTATATAAAATATGAGTTCTTTTTGAGAGCACTAGAGTTTCCACACATGTGAAATGAGAACTTATAAGAACAGCATCAGTTACAAGGTAGTGAGGCTAATCTAAATAAACCAATTTGCCAGGGAGCTTAAAGACCGGACTGTGGATCAACGGAAAAAGGTCATGTGGCTTAATAAGTCAAGATTTGTCTTATTTCAAAGTCATGGGTCAGATAGAAGTGCCGGAAGCAAACGCATCGTGCCCGCTTCACAAGCTTTTGAAAGCAGCGTCGTGTTCTGGGGTCGTTGCAATTCGACAGTTCTAGACACAGCAACATCATTTAGTAATAAAATAATGTCAGGACCAGGGTGTAACGTTGATGGATCTTTTCCCTGACGGCGCAGGCATGATCCAGAACGACAATGGGGAGATTCATGGGGAAACAATGATTCGGGAGCACGGGGAATCATTTTCACACATGAAATTGCCACCGGATGACCTTAGCCCGATTGAACGGCGTAAGACAAAAGTGGTTTGTGAATATATCCTGTTTCTTGAATGAATGCAACTCGGAAATAAAATGTGAAATAACAAGGTTGTGGAAACATCACTCAATGAATCCACATTGAAATCAAAGCTAATAGACAAATATAGGTTTCTTTCCAAATTTACAGTTAAAATGTTTAGGATATTGTATATGATAGGTTTGGTTTCAACTCAGCTGTAAGGCCCCGGAAACTCAGGTGCGTTTTTTCGCAGAAAGGACAGACAGAGTCCATTCAATCTGTACCGAGTTATTTAATGGAAGACGCACGTCAAGGCGCAGATGTTACCACTGTTACAATGAGCTGTCTCCAAACAGTGAGTTGAGAGCTTGCAGACAGCTGTTTGTTTGTCTTTGTGATGTCTCCAGGGAAGTCTCGCAGAATGAGACGGTCTCAGTGGGATGCAACACACAGAATAAATCAATAAAGACGTGGAGATGCAACAGCCAGGAGGTAAGGAAATGGAATTTACTTTGTGGATGGAAGATGAGAAAATTACCCAGCTTCATTGGCATGCTGGTCCAGATAGAAGCGTAATGTATGGACCATATCGAAACTGTGAGCGGAACGAAGGATGCAACGCGGGGCTAAATATCTCTCCGTCTCACTGGCGGGAGGAACTTATTTCTCCACCACAGCCATTTTTTTCTAATGAGCCCATTGTAGGGAGCTCATTCGTGCACACATTTGTCATGGCAGGGCTCTGTTTTAGTAAATGCCTTTGAGAGTAACATTGAAACATGGATGGATGCTGCACATTGTAGCAGCTCTTGACAGGTTCTGCGTTCCCAAGAGTTGAGCGATCAGATGTTTTTGTGCATTAAAAATGCGGGAGAAATTATTAAAATAATAATGATGTGCAGAGAAATAGGGCACGGAAAATGAATCTTTATATTCAGCAATGTGTAATATGCGGTAACTGTGGTTCAAACAAGAAATTGGAATACTATATTAAGTTTGCGGCTATGGCTTTAAAAGTGCTGAATGCATACAACTTATTATAATTATGAATTTAAAATGTTTCTTGGTATCTAAAACAGAAACATCCCAACTTTAACTTAGGACTTATGATAAAACGTTGATGACACAAAATATTGTTGTTATTGACTGTTTTCTACATAAAATCATTTCTAATGATTTCTGAACGTATACATTCTACATATCTCTTCAATATTGAAATCGTAGTGAATCGAATGCTTCAAATCTAACTTTGATCCTTGTTAGATTAGACTTTTTACAGACCGAGTCACATTTTTCAAGTATAAAAATATGTCCCTCCAATTCTGAAATTGTATAAAATTATATAAAACTATATTATCCTATTTTAGTATGACGTTACGTTTACTTAAAACTACTACACTTCCATTAAATGGCTAGTTTTTAGGTTTTCACACTGGGAGTGTACCGTTGAATAAAAAATGCACTACAGCCATTGAAAAAAGCATCAGTTCACAGTGTCACACAGTAAAGTGGCAGGTAAAACTGATCACTAGCTGTAAACAAGTTCTGTACCTAAAGTTTACCACCGTTACACCTAAAGCATGCTTTAAAGACCGGTTCTGTCAACCTTGCACTGGAGTTTTGGGTTCCTCGCCACCGTTTGCATGGCCGGGGAGGGGGGTGCCAGAATTTTATAGCTTTATTTAATGAACACTGCATATAGGAATGTATAGTGTGTCTGATATTTGACCTGTGTTTTGACTCGCATAACCTTATATGTTTTACTTCTAGTCAATATGTTTTCTTGTACAGCTGCTTTGTAACGATGAAAATTGTCAAAGCGCTATATAAATAAAGCTGACTTGACTTTAAATTCATTTTATACGCCAAAACGTGGTGTAATTTACAAACCTAAAATCATGTAACATACAACTGGTACATTGATACCCATAAAGCATACTTAAAGATGAGATTGGATGCATGTCTTGATCGAGATTATATGAACGCCAATCTAACGGTCAAATGTCATTCCTACTGCACAAGTTGCTCTCGTCTGTGAAAACCACGAACAAGGATGACCGGTCTGTGTTGATACGTTCCTAGATTCCATGCCATTTTACAATCCACTATGAACATGCCAAGAAGAGTTGGCGTGGATATCAAGATTTTCTAGGGTAATACATTATTTGCAGCTCGAGAGTTTAAACAAGGACAAACAGGACAAGTAAACAAACTTCATTTTAATCGGACAGTCTTTATTTACGTTTTTTACGTTATTGAAAGTCTTACATCATGTAGCCTCCAAGATGAACTATTTCAGGATGATATGTCAGTCATTGAGTTCATTTAAGAAACTGCATTCCAGCATAGAGTGACACTTTAATGAGAACACTCAGCACAAAGATGAACAAATTGACACGAACCATTAAAACATGCAAAGTATCCACATAACCACTGTGGTCAATGATGTAGCCATAAATGACCAGCAGCTGCCAGGCTGTGTTCAAGTGATTCAAATGGGTTGGGACTATCTTTGGATACACAGGACTGCTGGTGTCACAGTAAAAGCACGGCATGTATTGGGTTTGCTTGGCTCTAAAGTGTGCTGCAAAAGTCAAATACACAAGGCTAATACACGACAAATAGTGATCGTCACACAAGGAGAACAAGCCACACTTGTGTGAAATATTACCAGTACACTTCTTTGACATGACATAACTCTTTCTTCTAGTCAACGAAGGATGTGATCAGTGCGTTGCGTGCAAAGTAGCTATACGGAGTGTATAGGCTCTGCAGACGGAACATTGAAAATCCACGCCATCAAGGTAGAGCTCAGGGAAACAAAAAAGGGCATAATAAAGCAGCTGACATGCAAAACGGTGAAAAGCAATTTCTTTTTGCTTTTCACTGTCTATCATAAACTCTTTCCTGATACTGAGAACAATAAGAACCTTCAGAAGAAATAAGACATCAGCATTGGTGGCAAACATAAATTCATTACAAAGGGATGAAAGATTCCCAGAGGCCAACGCTACAGTATTTTCATTTACATTCTATCTGATGGCTAAAACCAGCCGTACAGACACACTGACCCTGCAGTGACATTGCGTAGCTCTCCATGTTTCTAGTGTGGCTCACTAATGCTACAGTACATTCAGATGCTTGAAATGACTAGGAAATAAAACCGACCGTCTAAAGACCAAGTAAAAATATATTACACTATATCACACAATCTCTGTCTTTTGAAAATAGATACGTAGACATTGGTGGGAAGTGCCCTATCTATAGTTATCGTAAAGAAATGTTCATAAAGCAGGTTTCTTACTGACCGTGCGGAGATGTGATTTGAAGTAGGCTACATGTCGAATGCTACTTCGTGCTTTAACAAAACTGTTTCGCAAAAAGAACAAGTTAATTTGGTATGTTTGCTTCCCATCTAGAAAGCTAAATAAAAGGTGCTACATTAGGGAATGTGTTTTTTTTCAATCAACGTTTGGATTGAACTAGCGCTACTCAAGACCAGCTTGATCTGAGGAACACAAATGCTGACCACGCCGACAAGAAGCTCTCAGCAACATCATGCAGAGAGAAAACTAACCAGCAACTTCACGGGAGAAGAGTAATCGTGATGCCTAGAGGAAAAGGAGATCTCTATCTTTCTCTATCCAGATCTAATAAAGCTTTACAGCCTGCATGAAGACACCATAAAGATGCTATTCTCTCCATCTCCGCATGTTTCCACAGCTGAAGATGTCTTTATGTGGAGTATCTGACTATAACAGCGTTAGAAACAGCGTGAAATTGTGTTCGGCTGAAAAGGTTTTGATTCTTCGCGGTGCAGCAGGAGGTTTCTCGGGTGACGTCTATATTGCACAGAGAGCGTACGGGTCTTCGAACACGGAATGTTCTTCGATGCCTCTAGCAAACAGCATAATCAGCTGACAATGGACCCTGAGAGAGAGAATGGAAGAAAAAAGAGAAAGACTAAAAATGGCATTTTTATCAAGTAAAACTTGACATTAATATAATTTATTGTGGATTTTTATGGCTATGTGTTCTTAGCGGAAGCTAGGACGCTGTTAAAGTTATTCTGTGCAATCGCTTGAGCATTGCTAGGTGGTTCCTAGGATGTTCTGATCGCTGCTCTGTACGATATCCTGGCCTCTAGATTTGACTCCTGTGACCAAAGATGTTTTGTCATTTCATTGGACGGCAGCCAATTATAATGTCACCAGTTCTGCGCCACTTGAGGCGATGTGTAAATGCAGTGACAACAGAAATAAAGCTTGCGTAGCTAAAATCGCCCGTGTTCTCGAATTTGTGTGTTGCGCTTTGGTTTAATAATCAGAATTTGTTCAATCCCCAAGCCGTCAGAATAATGATACTTGACTTGCCGTATCGATACACGCACGCCTGTTCTGGTAAGTAATAAAAGGCACGTTGTGTTGGCTAGCTAGTTTTGTAGTAAAATCTATACGCCGCTGGGAGGTTTGGGGCCGTTTAATTTCCTCTAATACCAATCAATACTCTGGAGGTGAGTTTAGCGCTCGGGCGAAGGCTTTTTTTCTGCAGTGGTATCATCATCAATTATCTCAACAGGTTATTTGCTTACTCATTCGAGAAACAATTACTGGAGCTGAAAATGGAATAAATGAATGGACTTCTTTTTTAATTAAAGGAGGTGAGCCTTTAACAGTGAGAGGGCCATTAAATTAGGAGCGTTTCGTGGCTGCGCGTTGTTGACAGAAAACAATGGGGCGTAAAGGAAATGATGCGTTCAAGAAAGCTGTCATGCCACAAAGGAGAAAAACAGCTCGTCTCCACAAAAGAGAGGGACTTTACATAACGTCTTTTCTTAATGTTCAGGAGGACAGCTGTTTAGCCGTTTTGTATTCTGGTGCTCACGATGAGCTTTCCTGTCTTAGAGAGAGAGGACAGTGCAGCTAAAGCTAGAAGTTATAAACACTTTCATGACGGTATCCTCTTGACAAACTTGCACCGCTATGTTTATCTCTTTAAAGCTTTCTTATGGGCGTGTGGCCACACGTTTGCGGTTTAAAAAGCTCAGTTCAGTATTTTTTCATCTCAACGTTATCGCTACATAAATGAGAGGAATAGTATTGGCGACTTCCTTGTTTTTCTTAAATGTGGAAAAAATATAAATAAACGAACTGTATTTTGCGGAACGGCATTTTGACCGAGGGGGGTGTGTCCTACCTGACTTGAATGGCAGAGTGAGGAAGGATTTCGCCATCGCAGTTCCAGTTGCTCTGGGCTTGGACGCACCCGCAAGCTCTATGTTCCCTACAGATCTGACTGAGAAATCGCTTGCTTCCCACACCACTCTCTCTCAGATCCACCTCCGAGTCACACTCCTGATATCTGGGTGTGAAGTGGAACTGTCTGACTCGGTACACCTCCACGAAAGAGTGATCGAACTGTGCAAAGAGATAGAAAAGGAGGAACACTTTAAATTAGGTGTACATTTTTCACGATCTTATATTCAATAATCTAAAGTAGGTTTTGGTTAAATACTGTTTTTATAATAAGTTTGGAAATCTAAATTTAATGGAATGTCACAAATTGGTCAAGAATTGTATTTTCTACAACACATTAATAGGTGGCTTTCTGGTCATTCTAAAATGCATGGTCGATAAAATGCATGTTCTTTTTTGCATTAAATTGTTTAAGCTTTTTCTCAACGGCTCCCTAAATCCATCACATCGACAACGATCTGTGAACTGCGTGCATGTTTTAGCTGATACCCCTGGAAGCTTTATTAAGCAAAAACCCAACTGGATGTTCATGAAATGTTTTTCACTTTTGCGGTTGAGTAAATCAAAAACATTCATGAATTTGTCTTCTCTTGAGTACAAGTCACTATGAATTTTTACGGACATTTTTGAAAATTCATTTTGATGTAGCGATCGGGTACCTGGTCGTCTTTATTGGTGTGGCGCAGAAGATGGCGCAGGAAGTCTAGGCGTGAGCATTTTCTCACGAGGATGAGGTCGGTGGTTCCGTCTGCGAGGTGTGCTGCCGGCGACAGGCCTTTAGGACTGCGAGGACAAGCGCAGCTCATGCTGGCAGCATTGATGGCCAAGAACTTCCCTCTGATTGCGGTCCATTCGTCCTGGCGCTCTAAAATATAAAGACGTGATGCTTAACACTGCTGGATAAAGCTTAATATTAAATGAGCCCTTCTCCTCATAAACCATATATGTACACATGTGGATATATGCGTAGTTGATATAAATGTGTCCTATGGTGTCACAGCTTAAACACCCAACAGTGAAGATAAATCTCCCTTATGCCATTTTATATTATAGGCTAAACACAAATATCAATAATATAATCTATTATAATATTAACTATTTGATTTCTAGTTTTTTTGCTAGGTCTTTGCGGTCTAAACGCGCTCAGGAAATCATCATGCACAAATGCCAATTTGGGACTGTGAGGGCAGGGAGTGTGTCTGTAAACAGCACTTATCAGTGCTCAGGGTAAACACACAGAATGCTGGGTAGCCGAGGTGCCAGTTGTTTGGAGGGTGCTGAGAGACAGAGATAATATGCCGTGCGTGTGCGTGCGTGTGTTTAAGCGATCAGTCCGCCGGCAGCTTGAACCATTTGGCCTAATGTTCACAAACAGCATGCAAGGCAAGCCGACAGATGGGGGCATTACAAATCATGGCTGGAAATGCAACTCGTTGGCCTGTGCTGTGGCGTGGTAGGCACATTTATGACAGAGCAGATATGAGACCTTCTTTTCTACGCCAAGCTCGGTTAAACAGCGGGACACAAAGGATTCTCACCAGCATCAGGAAGATTGTTTTCATCTTTGCCGACCAGATTGTCGGATGAGGATCCCCGACAGATATTACACCTGGAAGCCAAAAGGAAACGTTTTCAAAAGTGCTAGTGCTGGCATTGGTTACACTATAAAGACCGGAAAAGATCTTGCCCCCTTCATATATACTAAATACAAATAAATAAATGAAAAAAAAATGAAATATACCAAGGAATGGCTTCAGCTGGCATTTTTACAAATATGTATACTCACAGAACGACCCGATTGGAATGATGCTGTGCAATGCTACTTGATACATCGGTATATGTATAGACAGTATTTACCCAGATCTGCACTGAAAATTGTCTCTGGGTGTTCCCGAATTTCCTTCAGCAGGTAAAAAGGACACAGTTCCCTCGTAGTAGCGATGCGACAGAAATGTCTTTACACCTGCACCAAAAAACATGTCCATTTAAAACTGCACGAGGATCACGGTTGACTTTGGTCAATTCCCTGCAGTGATATCTTGCTTGCCTGAGATATCGTAGCGGGCGGGACCCATCCAGCGCTTTCTCTCGCTGTCTGTCAGCACGTCCCCGTAGAACCCGTAGCCCAGCAGTGACAGAGAGTAGCGTAGAAAGGTATCTTCGTTGTGCACAGAACAGACGTCCATCGACTGAGAATCACCTGCGCGAAATGCCCAGACAGATTTAAGGAAAAAACAAGCTGATAACATCAGTATTCTGTGCTGGGAAACGTGAACAATGAAGCACGCCGAAGCAAAATGACAGCTCTTTCTCTACCTAAATGAGTTGTTTGAAAAGCTTTATTTCCGTCCGGGTGTTACGGTTGGAAAAGCAATGAGCCACTCAAGTCAGCGATTTTATCATGGTTAAGGGGCTGTTAGGTGACCTGTCAGGAAAATGTCCGGGTCATATTTCACCCCAATATCAAAAGAAAACGAAAAAATAGATATTTTGCGTAAAGAAAACGAAGCCTATTTTAACACCATTGGGGTGTTTCCACAGCATTTACTAAGCAGCTCCATCACCTCTTTCATAACAGTTCTGCACAGGTATAAAAAACGATATTATGACTGTAAACAAAACTCTCAATGTCATGTCATGGTGTTTTAAATGACTTCATGTACTACGTGACCTTCGACAACACTACACCATTAGACAAACATCCTGTTAAGACTATATGCATGTTTGTTTCAAAACAATACAAAAATCATCTTTAGTGCGACGCTGTTGAACTTCTTGGAATGACACAAAGAGGAAATTATTTTTTTTGCTATCGTCGTGGTGTCCTCAAAGAAACGAAGCAGTTTTCCTGCCTAACAATGCAAGTGTGCGTTCTGAAGTGTACATGGTGTCTGGCATTCGTGCAAATACGGCCTCACATGACCAAACACAAAAGACACAAAACATTATAAAACTGACTTCATTCTGATTTGAGAAGTCATATCTGAATCAGTCGAATTATATTTGAATGTGCCCAAATAAAAATTCTTTGGAAGAAAATGCTATATATACTGCTTGCAGACTTTTTAATAATGGTATAGATGTACTACGGCATCAATGGTAAAACAGAGCCTGCGCTATCTGACAGGTACAGGCAAGAACCCAAACCCTATTAAGCGAGCATAAACAAGCGTGTTTTGGCTCTGGGATACCAGTCGGGAAAATGTCACACATACATTTATTGCTAGACACGCGTATCATAATGCAGATATGGAGCTGTCTGCTTACCCACAATGATGTGCAGTGCTGAGGTGACGGGGTCGTTGGAGCCCACCGTGGCGTAGCATATACAATCAGTGGAACCTGTTTCAGAAACGCATTCCGTGGGTCAGGGGTTCAGAAACAGCCTAAATCCATATCTCATAATTCACTCTGAAGGTTAACGCATGAAAATCATTCTTTCAATTTCAATTTCGGTGGCATATGGGGGCAGCAGCCATCTGACTTTCAATTGCCAACGTTAACTAAACATCAGAAGCCAATGAAGTTCTTGGTCCGTTCAAGCCGTGCGAGAATCACATTTTTCGATCCTCTTTATATAGAATAAAATGACTGTGGCTGAGGCATGGCAGGCCACTTTTATATAAAGAGATGAGATTTTAGATAAGTTCAGGCCTTTTTCCATCTCTTATCTATGCTCGCTGATGGTCTAATTCTGCTTCCTTAAATTGCTCATAACCACTATGAGGCTGAAGGTTTAAAATGACCGGCATTGTAAATATTGATCATTTCACCTTGCATTGTTACCACGAAGGTGAAAATAAATGACAATATAGTTTTGAGCTTTTGAAACACTTAAATTTACTAAAACGTTGATGCCAAAGACAAAGTACTGTGCTGGCACTATAACTAATTATTGATACAATATGTTGAAAATATAGTATTGGCGCATTTAATGCGGTATTGAATATGATACTTCAGGCCAAAATATATTGGTTTCATCATGACACATTTATTGCTTTGATGCAATAATACGATGGTGATCCTATATCATAGTCAACTTTTATTCACAAAATGTTTGAATCAAGCTGTTTTGAGATGTGTCGTAATCCGGAACCCCGATAAAGAACGACCAGGAGCTGCTCTTGCAAACTGTCCATGTATGTCTGGACAATGCAAGATAAGGCTATAAATAAATTAAATTATACACGCTGATTGTGATATCGATAACAACGTGGCCTCATAAACTCTTTTAAGAGTCTCCCATTGTCAGGATTACATGGCAGGCAGCGATATCAGAGAACATGATTTGACAAGTCGCAGTCATTAAGTTATCAAGGGTTGCCAGAGATCTTGTGAATGATGCTGTACAGTGCATGACAACAGCCTTATCTGCCTGAGCTTTTTTTTTTAGGTAGGTCAATTATTAATCAAGTATTGAAAAAAATTTCTAGACTTTTCATACATCGACTATCAGCTGTCTACTGCTTCAGTACTTATAATAGTGCACTTCTCAAGTTTGTTTGCTGTAAGGAAACATGTAATGACCAATGCTTCCAGACACGAAAGCCTATTGCCAGAGGAGTACATTAATAGAAGAGATGAAGTCTATGCTACAGAAATGCATTTACAGATTTGTGACGGTAGACCAACCTGCAGGAATGATTCCAATCCGAAGTCTACATGGAACAAGGGTGTCCTTCATTGAGTTCTCGTCCACGCCTTCATCCCTCTGTGTACGGGAGACAAGGCCATGCACAATCTCACTGAACATGCCATCTCCGCCGACACAAACCACACTGCAGGCAGAGAGAGAGGACATACAAATGGATTACACTTGACCAACGTGAAGTCTGTTTTAAATATGTCGGAGAACAAATGCCGTCTAAACACTTTTCAAAGTTCTGGACACAAGAAGATACATTTTTATTTTGAACTCTGCCTCTGGCCTGTCATTGATGCAGCCACCATGTTGCATTATTGTTGTCATTTCCTGATTTGGCTACTGTAATCTGCTGCAGTGCTGGATCAACATGCATTGATGTACATATGCATCCCACGCAGGGCAAATTAGGAGTCGCTACACAGCAATCGTGATCTCTCAGCAGGACACCTACTTACCCATCATACTTCTTCAGATCAGCCTCTGTCTTCAAGTGGTCCCTGGCATGATTTGCATGCTCTGTAACTATAGAAACAGAAAGGAAAAATCATTGTTAATGGGCCAAGACAGCGAATCTGAGTAGGGGGACACCACTGTTCATCTTAAAAATTAAATTAAAATTTTCTAGTGCCTTGATGGAGACTATCAATCAAACTACTCCAAATGATATAACTACGATGATAAACAATCCCTGATACATTTCATTACCGGTTCTTCACCATCGACATTGATGTAAAACTGTAACTCTGAGGTATGTATTGTAAATGAAGGGGGCCTAGGATAGAGCCCTGTGGATTACACTGATGATATATGCCAACGGTGATCTATGGAGCTTATTGAACCATCTTCAGAACATCTTGTTTGGTGCCTCTAATGATCTGGTTTGAATGGAATTTTTCCAGCCAGACATGCGGTTACCATTTACAAAATGTTTGTGTAGTCGTAAAATAAAACCCTTAAGCAACTGCTGAGTAAGCCTGCAAGCCTCGTCTCTCACAGCCAATATTCACACTAAACTAAGGTCTTCATCCCTCAAAACTAATACATAATGGATGTCTTTGCATTCCTATGTTTATTGACTATCACAGTTTGCATTATGGCCAGCTCTTGTGATAGATGACGCTGTAAATAAAATCATATTCTTGGGAAGGGTTGGCAGGTGGGGCCATTTGCCAGTGGAGATCTATTTGCAAAGCATAAAAGCTCATTTTTTATTTAAATGTTAATGCAGGCAGCTGACGGGTCCTCACCAATCACATCAGTTGATATAGAAGCCTGGGAAAAGATGGGTGCCACTTTGTGATCATAAATCTGTTTACCACGTTGTTTTCCTCCGTAGGGGTTGATGTACACCAGCAAGTGCTTTGGTCGATTGGCTGCAAAATGCAAGACACAGGTTGAGCATTATAAGTGGCTGTCAAAACTGCTTCATTTATTTGCTTTTAACGAGCTCCATCTAATGAGAAGAGAAAAAAGTCAAGAAAGAGACAAGTCAAAACTTTTCAAAGGTCTGGTACCTAAAATATTAAAACAATTCATTATACTGATCATCATTATACTGAATGTTAAACATACATTTTATATAACAACAGATTTAAATGAAGAGTTGTAGTCAACAATGAACTAACATGAATAAACAATAAACAAACAGTATGTATTTGTATTAACCAAGATTAATAAAGATAAATATATTCTGTTAAATGTACTGCTCATTGTTAGTAATGTTTTGCTTTTAAAAATATTCCACAATGAATCTGTTATTATACTCATGCAATCACATTTTTCGAGTCAAAAGGAAAAACAAATTAAATGCACACTACTCGATATGAATTGGAAGAACCGGTCAAAAGGACATACTTAACAATGCTAGCTGTTCTCTGATAGTTTGTACCCAGAGCAGACACAGTGCCAAATCAGGGCAGTGAAAGGTCACTTCGCTGCACCGCCAGCAGTGCTGCCTTGTCCTCTCCACATATGAAACTATAAACCAAAATAGATGTAACAACATTACTTCATGATCTAGCATAAAGACGACATTTATGATCAATTCAATTCAGATAACCATGCTACAGTAGATCAAACTTAAGAAACAAGCACCACGTCCACTGTTATCAGCTAACTGATAAGGGCTGGTGTACCTGTGAAAGCGTGCTGGAAGGAGTCCACTGGACTCTGAGGAACCTTCTGCCATTTCCCAGTGTTTTTACTAGGAGACTCATCATCTTTTTCCTGAACAGCTATGATCTCGCACATTGGAACACAATGACTACCTGTATAAAGAGAACCAACAGGTAAACCACAAATAATGAGAAAGTAGCACTGTTCCAAAACCTAATGAATTTATATAGTGCTTTCCACAATTTGGCTTTACATACATTTAGGCAGAAGTAACAGTAGTAAAGAGATATAATTATGGAGAGAATACTTCTTCCGTGGAGAAAACCACAGAAGATTTGCTATTTTGCAGTTTTCTCAGCAGGATGTTCATTGATTAATTCACCTGAGGTTTCATAAGTTTGTAATCTGACATTTCTATTCACAGTACTAGGAAGCGCTATGAGCCTAAAACCTACTCAGCTCCCCTAAAGTCGGACTGCCTACATAGGTAACTATGTAGTAAGGTATCCGAATAATCACAGAACCAATCACTTAACACATTTAGATAACTAACTTTCATGCAAAACATAAATGGCATTCAGTGTTTTATCTCACAACCTTGCTTTTAATGATCCGAGTTTTGTATTTTAAGCAGTTACGTTTCAGTATGAAATTAAATAAGTTTGGGTTTATTGAACATCCCTATTTGCTTTCAATGCATTCTGGCCTTCACCATGATAGATGCATGTGTTTCTGCCTTATAACTGAGCTAAAACAGGGTATCTCAGGAGGCAGCCTTAGCCTACATCTGCAGGCAGCGTACCAGGTTTGTAACTAAGGGACGCATCCGGTGCAACGCACCTGTTTTTTGCTAGTTTCAGCCAAACGCAGTTTCATGTCCTGCGCCACATTGTTTAACTAACAAATAGGGTTGGGCAATGCCTACCAAATTGTCATTGGACATCACGATGGACGAGGACATAAGGGGCGGGGCGAGGCAGAGGTTGGGTGAATATCAGTTTACTAGATGGCCATCCGCCAAAACATTAAAAGAAATTATATCAGGGATCCAGACTGCGACAATTTTCAAGACAGCATGAGCATTTTTACATACTCGCGCTTGCACGACCTGCAGATTTGGAATTTCTTCCAGTTGTTATTTCTTGTGGCAAGACGAGTAGATCTTGAGCGCAGCGGTGTGAGCAAGCGTGTGTGATAAGTCAACTGCACGGTTCACACGTCACTAATATTGTGCACAGTTCAGGTCGTCATTTACAAGTTTTCACATACACAACCTGAGCACATTACGATTCACTGTTTGCTTTCAGTTTCGCAGCTTCCAGATCATACTCGACAGCGTATTAGTGCAAATGGACAAGCTCGACACATGCGTAGAATGTCATACTGTGGACCCGGCTATCAACATTTGTATTTTGAATGTGCTGTATGCATACATGGACGGGATGTGCGGATGACCGTGGTCACTCCTTGATGACGAAAATTGCATCATGCAGGAGAATCACGATGCCTGTGTCGTGCACCCCTGCTAGATTATGCACTCCCTTCAGTAACACGTCCGTCCGAATGGATGATTCTAACCCCTCCCCTCCCTACACCTAACCCCTCCCCTAACACCTAACGCATTATCTGGCAGGGTTGCCTTTCTGGCCACAACACCGGCTCGACATCGCCCCAACATCGTGATGGCTGTCAGCCATTAGCGATGGACGATGTCAGTCGTAATAGCAAATGCACTTGCATTCATTCGTGGTCCATGGGCATGCCGGTCTGATACCAGGTGTGTTCAGGTGCACTGTCCAACTGATCTGGTCTAAAGCCGATGGCGCAATCTTTTTTTGGGCTATTTAAAGTGCACAGCAGCACACAAACGTTTTAAATATGAAAATTCAAAGGATTTAAATGTACAGGATTATTATTGGGTACTTAAAAATAATTAAAAACGGCACGTGCCGTAGATGGTCGTCTTCTGCGCAAGATTCGTTTCCTCTTGGGAGAAGTGTACAGTCTTTGCCATGTACAGTAAATAGCGAATGCACCGAGGTGAAAGCGGCACAACATGGGGGATAAGACTCTTATTGGTTTATTTCACGTTACGCCCAAAACACACTCACAACACATTATGAGAGTAGGTTCAACTATCGGACCATGTACCTGGTACCTGGTTTTTTTCCAGTCATTAAACCAGCAAAAGCGCCCTGTGCCTAAGATCATACGCTTAGATTGTTAAAATAGGGCCCAAAGTCTCTTTGATATCCAGAATATAGGAGACGATTGTGTTTGTAAAAAACAAAATAAGGACTGGTTGGGCTAATGTTTACAAAAATGCTTTGAGTTTTGAGATTTTCTCGGAACGTGGTGAAGTTGGCAGCTTCCTTTTGTTTGCGTATGCAGCAAGACACTATGTAAATGTCAGTTTCCATCTAATCAAACCATCTGGGATTTTTGCATTCTGACGGCCTGTGCCCAAATGACTTGAGTCAGCTTGTGTCATGTTACGTAATGCCTCCAAGATAAACCCACGGGAGAGGTATGACCTTATTGAAAAGATCAGAGAGTTATGTAGACTAAAATGAAGTATGGCTCAAGAAACTTTACTTAAACCGTAGACGTACCGCATTCATTAAAACTTTACAATGCTTTTAAATTAGATTTTTATAGAGCACAATGAAACCTTATTCGTAATCAGATGTAGTCATGAACTTGACAGCACCATAAACAGGAAAAACAACCTGATAAAGGTTTTATGATACTTTTATATTAGTATGCTATTGTACAATGCTTAAATAAATCAACCCATTAGAGTTATAAACTTCATAAGGAAGTTGCCTGCAATCATCATTTTCCACAAAGCTTTTTGACATCTACTCAACTCGTCCAATTCTAATACATACATCATAAAAAAATATCTTAAGAACTGTTGTTTCAAATTAAATATTGTATGAACGGTTTTATTTTCTTGTAACCATGCTGCCGCATTATGGAACATGTCTTACTACAGTAGTTTTCGACTTGAACCGTCCTCGCATAAATGTTAAAAAATGACAGAAATTCAAAGCCTGAGAGGTGTTACTTGAATTGAATTGATGGTTTCTCGAGGGGTTAAGCGTCTATTTATTGTACTCATGCTGTCACGTTTCTGTGTTAAATAAAGTAAACTGTTAAATAAAGGCAGCAAACTAGATTACAGAAAATGCCACTGAAAAATCGTTTTTTTATTGACGTTTGGAATGTACAGTAGCTAATGTTTGCGATTATGTTGCTCAGAAAAATGAAACATTTGGTCAAATGAAGGATTTTACTATCAGTATAATATGACTAGATTGTTTTCCTCCTTTTCAAGGTTCCCTCCTGTCACATTTTAAACATATATATTGTGTTGTATTGGACACAAACAAATCTCTTTTCGTTTGTACAAGAAGCTAACAATTTAGCTAAAGTTGAGCATGAATATAAATGACCAATACACAAATTTGCTTACATCTGTATACCATTCTATTTCAAGCATTTGACTATATTATTTTCACTAAATGATCACAGCTGCTTTCATAGTGTAAAATATGAGCAGCATCTTTTCATGTATAAATCACCATCTAGACAAGCTTGGGATTTGGGAGCCAGGGTGGCAGACTTTACCATAAAAAGCTCAGCTCCAGGAACATACTCAAGTGCTGTGTTTGAGCAGCGTTACACAGCCTTCGGTTTTATGTGACCTTTCCAGCAAAACTAAACATTTGTTTAGTATGAAAGGCCTCTGCACAAATAACGTCTTTTGTGTCCCCTCTCCTCTTGTTTCATGCGCTGAGAGAAAACTAACTCGTGGTGAAAGGGGTTAGATTACACAGCAGATGGGTGAAGTACATCGCATTGGCTCTTCACAGTCAAAACCGATGCCCATATAAGACACCATGCTTGGTATCTATTGGAAATGGAATACGGGATTGCATACCAAAGTCATTCACATCATCAAAACATTTACATTTGGGCAATAGGCACAGGCTTTTATGCAAAGTGACTGTCATTATTTATCTGCGTTTCCTGGAAATCAAACCCACAACGTTTGCATCGCTAAAACAATAATCGGCCAATTGAGCGAAAGGAAAACCACCAACACTAAAAGCAAAGCAGAAATTATAACATTTACACAACTTTGGATAAGCACCCCTGCCAATCCTTGCGGCATACTAACTAACATATGCAGGGTGGAAACTTGATTTCAAATGCATGGTGGCCTTGAGGAAAACATCCACCTTTAAATAAGAGCCTGCTTTGTGTAATGGATCTTGGTATTGGAGGTCACCTAGTTCTTGGATCCTCCACAGACGTATTGCGTATCATGAGCTCACGTGCCTAAGGCCGGCAGACTTATGCAAAATTACCAAAATGACTGACGAACCACCCAAAAAAAGGTAGTCAAGCTAAAAATGTATTATAATATTAAGCAGGAGAAAGAAACTGGTAAAGTCCAATTCCTCAAGGTTATCAATAACCCCATGACCTTCCAGCACAGCCCCATAGAATGTCACACACTCTTTACTAACTATTGTAAAATACATCTACTAATAATAGTGTGCGCGTACGTATTACCTAACTGAAACATCCCGAGTTTTCTTTTAAAGGAATAAATATATGAATGAAATAATCGTCTCGTCGCAATTATTTGATTGTTAATCCTAAGAAAACAAGGCCATCTGCAGCGTTTGACATCCACCGTCCTAGATCTGCACTCGCCGTTACGTTCGAAAGATCTTCATCGTTTGAGTCGAATCAGATTTGTACATTTTGTGTTTATTGAGTTTTATTAAAGTGATTCCAGATCTGCTCCATCCACACATCATCCTCGCATCTCAGCCTTTTCTTTTAAGGTCACTCTTGGGGAACGCAGTTATTTGTGCATCTAGATTTTATTCATTGTATACATTTATTGTAATTAATCGTTATAATTGTCAAAGCCAATTAATCGGCATGATGGCAATTAATCGTCAGCCAAATGTCATCATCACGACAGCCCTTGTCTGGAAACACACTTATTATATATAAATATATAAGCTTAGAAATTTTGCTTTAAGTTCTCGTCAAACATTACCTTTACCACGAAAGTCCGTCTGAGCACGTGTTCATTTTACCTTTAATATATAACTTTTGTTGCATCTGGGAAACTGTACAGCGGTGCGGCGCGCGGTGGACCACAATTCCGCGCGATACGCACTAGGTAGGGAAGACAGCTCACCGTGTTTTGAGACACAAACAATCCCAACAAAGAAAAGAAGCGCATGTCGCCTGTGTCTTATATCATATGTGTAACTCACCAGCTTTGACAGCTCCACACACAGCGCGTCCGGTGTGTTTTTTGGCGGTTTGTGTCTCTTTCCACGCGAGAATCGCGCAGTTTAATATGACCTCATAAGGTCTGCGCTGAACAGAAAGCTCAGAACACAACAGACGCGGCTGCTTCTCCATTTCTGACGTCGACAACGGACACGCATTAGTTATCTCGCTTTCATCTCCGCGCCGGAATCACATCGTACATCGCTGACGTTTCATATCATTATGAAAATAAATAAAGTCGCGAGTCTGTCTCTTGTGTTTCCCTCAGCCGTTTGGCTACATAGCGGTTTTTTTCTTTCCGGTCAAAGTGGGAGGAGCCTGAGCGAATGCGTCACGCTAAATGCGTCTGTAGGAGGTGACTGACACGCACGCTGACAAACATTTCACATTACTTTGTGTTATTATACATACTGATAGGATTATTATTATATGAGATGTTTTTGATTCATTCCCTTTACGTGTTATGTTACGCTATTTCTGGACCATGATTCGTGTGTTATTCTGAATGATAACACACTGCAAGTGTATTTTTTCTTTCTTTACTATTGTTGTTATTTGATTATTATTATTGAGGTTTTTTTTTATAAACGATCAAGCACCGTGTAAACAATCGCTTTGGGATATCAGTGTCCCCTTTGCAATGTAAAGTTGACAAAAATGATTAATTACGAGACAATCATTCAATGAACGCTTTTTGTATTTAAACGGACCTTTGGTGTAACTTATGAATATTATAGAAAATATCGTGCCGGGGTTAGACTACGTCTTTCGGCGTGTCGATTTATTTACTTTTAATTGGTTATCCAGCGGCCACTCACGAGTCGCGACTGCCTTCGACCAATCATATTTGCACTCTTCTGAAGTGGGCGGTACCAACATGGCGGCCTTCTGAGTTTGCGAAAAGAAACTGAGGTGTAAATAAACTCTTCGTGCACGTTTTGCGCATTTTGTTAGTCGTTCTGTAGATTAATGAATGAACGATCGACTGGAGCGCAAAGGATGTCGGGTGACGGCAACAAAAAGCAGTTCTGGAAGAGAAACACAGCCAAGGTTCCTGGGAAGTGAGTGACGTGTTCATGCTAATGTTTGTATCTAAGCTTTATGTGTGTTGGGTTGTAGATATATTTGATAAAGCAATGTTTTAACATTGCAAATCTTGTCAAAGGAGGTTTTAATATCCAGAATGGCAAGTGTCAGTCAAATCGGATCTTATTTTAAAGTCTTTACTCATGTGATATGAGTTAGCTGAACAGCTGCATTAATAACTATACAATAACTTCGTGTTGATCATGTTAAGAGTCTTTTAATCCCCGTAATCGCGGTATGATCAGATTTGATTATTATATCTGGTATACTGATCTGATCCAAGACATTTGTTTTAATAATCTGTTTTAAGAAGTCATGTTTTAGCTTGTTAGCTGGGTCCTGTTGGGCCTCTTGTCAGTATTGAAACAAGCTGTGTAGGTACAGAAATAGTGTGTAAATGTATTGATAAATGCTGGTAGTTCTGTAGTAATAAAGCCTGGTGATATTCTGCCAGGTTATTATCATTATTTATGCGGCATACTATTTCAAAGAGTATTGGCACTGCTAGCATAACATCACATATTGAAACTAGTAAGTTTGTATTAGCACCTATTGTACTATTGCTCTTTTATGACATATCGCTCATTGCTCCCCGAACTCTTTTTAAGTCGCTTTGGATAAAAGCGTCTGCTAAATGTAAATCATATATCGTTTTGGAGATTATTGTTAGAGAATTAATTTGCATTAAAGTGTTATTTTTATATATACAGACAACGTTTTGACGTATTACAAAAGTGTTTATTGTAAGACGTCTGTGGTTCTTTATGGAGGAAAGAAGTTGTATCGAGAGATGTGAAAGTATAACCTTGTTTTGGCACTTTTCTTTTCTCAGTATCCAGCATGTGTATGGAGCCCAGCACCCCCCGATTGACCCTCTGCTTCATGCCAAGTAAGCAGACTAATATTTGACTAAGATTTTAACAGATGCTCGTGCTCAAATATGTTTTAAACTCTGTTGAGACAACCCTTTGATGCTTAATTGTTTAAATACCTTTTCTTAAAATACACCCACTTGTTCTTTAAATTGTACATTTGTGCTGCTTTTCAGTCGATGCTGAGAACCTAACATTTCTCTGACTGACTGAAATGTTCGCTGAATTTGAATCTATGCTAAGCAAGCATACTTACGGCTGCAGTCCTTTTCACTTACGTTTTAAACATAGAAATGCAGTTATTTTCTTTGTGGGTTGTGCTTTGGCAGGGCCTGTGTCCGAAAATGTTTCATTTGAACAAGTAATATATCTGCCACTTTTGTTTTGACCAATGAAAATGTAAATGTTTTAAAATAAATTACTTTAGCGATGTCGCCTTAACTGTTCAGCGGAAAAATATATTGAAATGTCGATATTAACTCTTACGCTTAGGCGCAACTTTTGTCATTTCAAACCTCTTGCTTCTTCAAAACACAATTGAAGATATTTGAAGAATGTTGCTGGTGACCGAACAACGATGGTACACATTCGCTCCTATTGTACAAACACGGAACCAATGGGTACCGCCATTGTTCGGTTACCAGCAAGTTGATTAATGTTCTCAAAATAGTTAGCGTAAATGATGACAGAATTGTCATATTTGGGTGAACTATCCCTTTAATAATTTGAGATGTTAACATGATGTTTCCCAGATGATAACTTTCCGCTAGCTTAAATGCTACCATCTATTTAAAAGCTTCATTCCAAAAAGAAACTGTTCAAATTTCCTGTGAAACCGACCCTGTAAAAGGCGATGCGACACGACAAAAGACAATAGAACCCGTTATTATTTTACAGTTTGTCCACACTAGATGCGGTACGATGTTCCCATTAGAACAAGCCGTGTGCCGCGTCCGGTGTAGACACTGTGTTCACAAATTTTGCATTGTTTTCGCATTTTCTGTTTACTCACCTAAATGACAATAATTCTGTCAACACTTCTGTTATGGTATGCCTTTCTTAAGTTAAACAAGTTGTAACAAGTGTGGATATGATACATTACACATCACTAATACTAGTATGTACTTAACACTAATTCTAGAAGAGGTGTTACCATAATGAATCAGCCAACCCTGCCCGCCAAAGTGCCACGTGAAAGGCATGACTCAGCTTAACTAAGTGTATCTTTTGCAAAAATATATTTAGTTGTTTTTGAATCTATTAGAAGTAGTAAGTACACAACGTCGTCTTTATTAGTACACACCAACATTTGTATCTTCTTTTCCTGAGTAAAATGGATCCCAACCTTAAATATAACTTGAAAATATAAACAAACATCCTCATTGTTGTGGAAGGCAATGTGCACCATTTAAATTGTGAATAAAAAAATGTGATTTGAATTGTTAAGTTGAACTATGATATGTTGTGTATGGCAGGGATTCAGTGACAAAAATACTTTTTTATTTATTTATTAAAAGTTAATGTATGTGGCAACGTTGATAAAGTGAAATATAAATGTGATAAGATGTTTATTTTATTCTTTACAAAACCAAAATGTATTATTAGCTTAATTGTATGTACATTTTTACAAATCGGAGCAAAGAAATTTGACTATAATTCTAAAATGAACAAGCAACCCTTACTCGAGTGTAAGACCCATGCATATTTTGTGTTATTGTCCTCCTCCTATTTTCTATTCAACCATCCTGACTTAAACGAAATTAGATTTTTTTATACTGTATTTCTATTTCAGCCTGATCAAAGCTGGAAATAAACCTCCATCCGCTACTACACCAGGAAAGCCTAAAAAAGCCACCACCTTCCAGGAGTTTGAGAGCATCACCAGCGATGCTTGGGATGTGGGTGATGACGACGATGAACTTCTCTCCATGGCAGCCCAGAATCTTAACATTGAGGTTGTCATGGAAACAGCCAATAAAGTTATAGAAAACCACAGCAAGCTTCAAGAAAAACGACAGCAGCAGATGGACAAGAGTGCTGAATTTGATCAAAAAGAGGAAGGCCATGAGGAAGATGAGGAGGAGCCAGAAGAAGACGAGGAGAGAGAGCAAAGGGCTGAGATGACAACACGCCTTTCATTTAGCTCAGATCTGCTTCCACACAGTGATAGCAGACTGGTGAAGTCACATAGTGAAGCACCTGTTGGGTCACCTAAAGGTGAGTAGTAACAATGAAGCAACAGGTTTTCTGCCTGGCTTGTTCCTGTTTGTCTTTTCTTTGTTTTTAGTGTTTGCTTTATAAAACATGCTTCATGCCATGCAGAATCTGAACCATTAAACACATTTTTCCATGTTTGAAACTATTACACACAACTCTGCAAATATGTCCCATAAAACAATGCAGAGCAATGCAATGTTCAAAACTAACATAGATTCTGAAAAATGAGAATTTTAGTGCCTTGATAACGGTAGGTCTGGGCCGAATAAATGCATACTGTTGTAACGAAAGAAAGTTAACCGCAACAGATTTGTCTATGCGGTGTATACTGCGTTATGCAACCGAGTAGGGATGGTTAACTCGCATGCCGCACTCTTGCACGAGACCGAGTGTGATGAAGAAACACGGAAGAGTGTATAACTACATAACTGTTGTAATATGTATTTTTTCTATGACATCCAATAATACAGGTTTTTGTTTAATCTTCTGGTAATGCCTACCTCCAGAGAAGAGGTGCAGTATGTTATTATCATGAGCCGATTGGCTGATGACACGTAAAGTATGTGCCCTAGCCTCAAACTTTTACTGAGCTTTAAGGTCAGACCATCAGATCCATTTCATGCTTTTTACAGCCATCTGAAAATGGGCGTTATTATACTGCATGTACTAATGTAGACAACAATTTTGGTTGGTTTGTAGATGTAGGACCTGCTGACAGCTGCTGTGCCTTAGCTTTTAGATGATTTGCACAGAAAACCCCTCTTTGGAAACCATCACCTGTTTTTTTCATGCGTGATATACAGTATCTGTTTGTGCATGTAAACATTCTCGAAGGTTCACGCCAAAGGGAGTTTTTCTCCAACAGAAAACAGTCAAAACACTTTTCCTGAAACGCCTCTTGTAGTCCTTCAATTATATTTTGTGCGTCGTGAATTGCGCTGTTGTCCCGAGGGTCGTGCGGATGTTTTAAAGATTGCATTGGAAGTCAAAAATGGTTCTTGCTTCATTCTCTTTATAAATGATGCTCTTTATGTTGCTGCTCTTAATGCACAAATGCATCCAATAATGAAGACCCCTTAGAAACCTGAATGGAACGTGAAACCAGCCTAATTATACAGTCATCTGCAACTTTCTTTGAATCCCACGTGGTCCCACGGAGAATCGGTTTAGTGTAAATAAAGGCCAAAGGCAAAGATTAAAATCAAGGTTGTATGTTTGAATTAATATGCGAGATAATAATATATATATACAATACATAATATTACCACGTGAATATAATGGTCTCCGTGCAGCAACAAGATTCCGCGCGGTGCGATCTGACAGCATACCTGGAACAGTCCGCTCTAGGGGTGTGTGCAAGCCAGTCTGCGCGTCGCAGCATGGAGTAGAACACACCAAGAGTTTATGGCTCAACATCATGTCAAGCGAGTGGTGTATGTGACGTGTTAATGGCTGATTTGGTATGGTGCTAAGTTTTGCCTGCTAGAACTGAAATCCCGATCCCACCCTCCATGCGACTCGCCGTCGTCCGAAGCACATGAAAGCACACAAACCAGAAGCTCTTGAATCAATTCCAAATTCCACGTTACAGTACAAAGTGAATAATGTTACTACAATAGCGAACACTGCTAACATAAAGAACAACAAATTAGATCAGCATAGTTCCCGTTAGACTGTCGTTGAGCCAATCCATTAAGGAAATAATGAAATCCCATCAAATCGAAGCATAACGTGTACCTACCTGTCCAGAAGTTAACATGGCAGCATCTTTGAAACTCTTGACTCCCATAGCTGCTCCCAACGTGGAAAAGCAACATCGTGCCGATGCGATATAGGCAATGCGTATGGTTTTATGTTTATAATCTGATTAGGACCACATATGGAAGTGGCTCACATCAGATTTTAAAAGATCAGATTCCTTGTGGTTTGGTCTGTTCACACTGAAATGTAGTAAACAGAACCCAGATCGCGGTCACGGATTTTGATGGCAGTGTGAACGTAGTATAAAAACAAACCTGTCTTGCCCAGGCAAACCTGTGTCGCTGAAGTGTCAATAATAGTTTTTACTACTCGCTTTCAGTTTATGTACTATGCATTTTTTTCATAGGGCTGACATTTCTCAGGTTTAGCAAGTATAACAAAAGTGTATTTATGTTAATAATGCCATTGTGGAGTGTGATAAATAAGGAGACGGGAGACGGAGATGCGTCGAGTCAACTTTACTCCACTTAAAACAATAAATCGAACAGCGAGTCAGAGTAAAACTACTACACACCGGTAAACCCGGAACTCCATAACCCACACAAAAACACACCCCCTTAAAGGAACAGTCCCTTGGTGAATGTCTCTTTCCTTGTGGATCACCACACCATATTCCCTGCTGTTCAGATGACGGTAGATGGAGTCAATCTTGAGTTCAGACTGGTACATGGATGCCGTCTGCTGCTACCTGTACCAGCACTGACAGACAGAAGTCTCCATCTTTTGTGTTGCGAGCCTCGAAAGCGACGGATGACTGTGAAAATGGACTTCCTCTGTTGATGTTTATCGCCTCTTTTGGAATAGCACTTTTGTTTTCACATTCAGGCTTAGTCATGCAGTGTCATTTCTGAAGGGATGATAAAAAACATAATTTAATATTAAAAACATTTACTTTTTTATGTCAGAAAAACCTCTGAATGCCTCTAATAAATAATAACAATTACATGCGTAAACGTGTGCAGCAGGTTGAAGTGATACCTAAATACCAATATTATTGAAATTTCACAATTCTAGATACCAAAGCGAATAGTCATGTTGCTTTCGAACTATTTCATTTTAAAGGGATAGTTGATACCCTAAAATGAAAATTCTGTCATCTTCCAAAAAGGAAGATATTTGCAAGAATGTCAGTAACCAGACCTCACCACCCCTATGGGAGTCAATGAGGGATGAGATCTGTTTAGTTACTTGCATTCTTCCAAATATCCTCCTTTGGGTTAAGCAGAACAAAGAAATTCATACAGGTTTGCTACAATCTGAGGGTGAGTAAACGATGACAAAATAGACTTGGTCTCTTTAATTAAAGGGGCCGCTTGACACGGCTAAAACGAATATTAGCATTTGTTTTAGATGTAATGCAATGTGTATACATGATTTAAGGATGTTTGTATCTCCTCTTTGCTCCGCCTCTCTGAAACGTGCAGATTTTTTTCATCGCTCATCGCTCTGAAAAGCCAGGGTGTGCTATGATTGGCCAGTCAACCAGTGCGTAGTCATTGGTCGAATACTGCAAGAATGTGACGAAAACGTAACGCCTCTTACCATATTTGGAACATCAGGTTCCAAAGCAATTGTACTGAAAGGTACGCGCACCCTTAGTCAAGTCATACCACAAATTCATGTAGAATTGTGGGGGTGTGGTTACACGAGGCGTTTCAGGCAGGTCTGGGTGAGCATTTGCTTTTAGATCGAATGCATCTTTTGTATTAGCCGCCATATGACCCCTTTAAGTTTAATGGGCTGAGAATAAGGAGAAGGCAGCCAGTACTGTGTATATGGTCATTAAAGCAGTGTTTTTTTCTCTTGTGTTTTTGGTCAGAGGTGGGCGGAGAGTGGACAGGACTCCACAGACAGCAATCACTTCCTCACAGGCCTGTGATTCCACTGGTCGCCCGCATGGCAGATCAGAACACATCTGGAACGCCAGCTATGACAGAGAGAGAGGCTTCGCGACTTGACAAATTCAGACAGGTTCTGGCCGGGCCAAATACTGATCTGGGTAAGATACTGTCCGGTTTCTTTATTAACCTTAATAAACCTAAATCAAATCTGCTGTCGTAATATTGTGTGTGTGTGTGTGTGTGTGTATATATACAATCACCTAAAGGATTATTAGGAACACCTGTTCAATTTCAAATAATGCAATTATCTAATCAACCAATCACATGGCAGTTGCTTCAATGCATTCATGGGTGTGGTCCTGGTCAAGACAATCTCCTGAACTCCAAACTGAATGTCAGAATGGAAAAGAAAGGTGATTTAAGCTATTTTGAGCATGGCATGGTTGTTGGTGCAGACGGGCCGGTCTGAGTATTTCACAATCTGCTCCGTTACTGGGATTTTCACACACAACCATTTCTAGGGTTTACAAAGAATGGTGTGAAAAGGGAAAAACATCCAATATGCGGCAGTCCTGTGGGCGAAAATGCCTTGTTGATGCTAGAGGTCAGAGGAGAATGGGGCGACTGATTCAAGCTGATAGAAGAGACTTTGACTGAAATATCCACTCGTTACAACCGAGGTATCCAGCAAAGCATTTGTGAAGCCACAACACGCACAACCTTGAGGCAGATGGGCTACAACAGCAGAAGACCCCACCGGGTACCACTCATCTCCACTGCAAATAGGAAAAATGTTGCCTGGTCTGATGAGTCTCGATTTCTGTTGAGACATTCAGATGGTAGATTCAGAATTTGGCGTAAACAGAATGAGAACATGGATCCATCATGCCTTGTTACCACTGTGCAGGCTGGTGGTGGTGGTGTATTGGTGTGAGGAATGTTTTCTTGGCACACTTTAGGCCCCTTAGTGCCATTTGGTCATCGTTTAAATGCCACGGCCTACCTGAGCATTGTTTCTGACCACGTCCATCCCTTTATGACCACCATGTACCCATCCTCTGATGGCTACTTCCAGCAGGATAATGCATCATATCACAAAGCTCGAATCATTTCAAATTGGTTTCTTGAACATGACAATGAGTTCACTGTACTAAAATGGCCCCCACAGTCACCAGATCTCAACCCAATAGATCATCTTTGGGATGTGCTGGAACGGGAGCTTCGTGTCCTGGATGTGCATCCCACAAATCTCCATCAACTGCAAGATGCTATTCTATCAATATGGGCCAACATTTCTAAAGAATGCTTTCAGCACCTTGTTGAATCAATGTCACGTAGAATTAAAGCAGTTCTGAAGGCGAAAGGGGGTCAAACATGGAATAAGTATGGTGTTCCTAATAATCCTTTAGGGGACTGTATATTCACATTTATATAAAAAACAATGATGATAAGCTTACACTGTGTTACACCGGATGCAACGTGACATGACAACGGGTTGTTCTTATTGGTTTGTCATTTCACGTTGCGCCGCATCCAATGTTGACAAAATGAAAAGTTTTGAATGCGTTCTATTGTATGTTATCGTGTTGCATCGTACCACTTCCTGTGTAGACATGGTGTTACTGTTTCGAATTGGGGTAAGGTAAAGGAGACTGTAATTGCTTTAAGTCTCAGTGAACCGGAAGTTGCGATTGTTGTGACACATTTCCTTGTGATATGGAATTTAAAACAAGAAAATTTAGGGTGCATGGCTTGTGTTTTTCACTGCGATTTGATTGGATGTATAAAATCAGCCATTGCATTTTGATATGGAACTGGCTGCAGACTGACAGTTGAAGTAGAGGAGTAAACGGATGGTCTGCATCAGCCTTCAAAGATTCTATTCCATTTGATTCTATACGATTCTATTCTATACGATTCTGTTCTTTACGATTCTATTCTTTACTATTCTATACGATTCTATTCTATACGATTCTATACGATTCAATTCTATACGATACGATTCTATACGATTCAATTCTATACGATTCTATTCTATACGATTCTATACGATTCAATTCTATACGATTCTATTCTATACGATTCTATACGATTCAATTCTATACGATACGATATGATTCTATACGATTCAATTCTATACGATTCTATACTATACGATTCTATACTATTCTATACTATACGATTCTATACTATTCTATACGATTCTATACGATTCTATACTATACGATTCTATACTATACGATTCTATACTATACTATACTATACTATACTATACGATTCTATACTATACTATTCTATACTATTCTATTCGATATGATTCTATACTATACAATTCTATACTATATTATACGATTCTATACTATACGATTTTATACTATACGATTCTATACTATACTATACGATTCTATACTATATGATTCTATTCTAATTACAAAGTAATGTTATTCATCAGCAGAAAAGTGAGAGAAGAAATGAACAAAAACATTGTTTATTTGGCTTTTTTAATTTGAATAACGAACACTATTAATTCATACATTATACGCCAGGGGATTTATTTATTTATATAAATATAAAATGATTTCATGTTGACTTCAACAGTCTTAAAGCTCTGCATGGCTTTCACATTGGCTGAGCAAAACCTCTGGGGGCTTAAACAAGACAGATCCACGAAGTCCTGACAGTGTAGATGTTGACAGGCCTCTGGAAGCGTCAGTTCTGGTTTTGGTTGACTGGCTCTCGGGGTGTCCCTCAATCCATTTAACTGCTGTTGCTGTTATTAGATATCTAAAATGACGTTAGACGTGCAGCGGCAGAATTAAATATGAATGAAATCTATAATTAAACTGGGATCTCCACCAGCATGATAATGATTTCCCATCCCTCCACAAGACAGGAGACCCTCTTCTGTCAGCGAGCGATTGTATCTTAAAGCTCCCCCCAAAAAATCACTTTATGAGCGCAGTTTGAGCACAGTTCTTGTATTGACTTCTTTCCTACTGAATCAAGAAGTTTGGGTATTAGAACTCTCTATTTTTTTACGTTGCTACTAACCCTTAGGGGCTGGTAATATTCTTGTTATAGAAGACCTTCTTATATCTTGAAGAAATGTATAGGTCACAAATTTTTTATATGATAAATGAGCAGTATTTTCTGTCGGTTTTCAAGGAGAAGATCATCTTTATGGAGTATACCCAAGTCGATGATATAAAAGATGAATGAATGAAATTGCCACAAAACTAGAATTTTGATTTGAAAGAATTCTCTTGTTTTTTGCGGAAATATTTTTAATATATTAATATATTATGTTATATTATACAATGTATACTTTAGATAATGTATAAATGTATAAATGTAATAATGTTATAATTAAAATACAATTTGTTCCGATAAGGTATCAAGAGAACCTTTATTTAAAAGCATCAAAATTTTACATTGTTGTTGTTTAAAGCGTCTACCGTAAATGATGTGGTATCTTATACCGAACGCTAAAAATGTTCATTAGGCCAAAATAATATTATACTGCGTATTGTAAGGTTACCTACAGGGAGGGGTTTTACTTTTGGCAAAATTACTAATATTTAAAAGTGATGCTGTATGAAAACAGCCTATTTTAGAAAAGGAACGCTAAATTGAGTTGATCTTATGGGGAAAATGCAATAAAACAATCTTTTCTGAGAGTTAGGTAGTCTTTTTTTCAGCACAGGAATGATGTGTAGCAATTACATATGTCGGAGCGCTGTATCAAAGACATGCACAATAATGAGCGTAAAAAGGTCATGATGAGAATAATAAAAAGTCGTTTTCTTGATGTACAAGCTCTTGTTTCTGAAGCGTTTGGCTCTTTCACTGGCTGTATTAATGAGTGCCTGCACACTGACAGATGTGTTTTTAGGAAGAAGGCTTTAGTCAGGAGGTCAGCTTTCACCTCTCTCAGAGAAAGAGAGACTGCCACAATCAAAGGAAGCAATTACTCCTGATGCTGGATACTGTTACCATGACGATGCATCACCTGCTGTCGAACCCCTCTCCACTTCCAGTGTACCCTTTCTCTTTCTCTCTCGGATGGGGGGCCGTGGTGCTCTCTTGCCAGTGTTACCATAGCCAGTTCTTTTACCAGCCCTCAACATCAAAACCGCAAATGCAACCGGAGACTACTTCATTTAGTTTGGAGGCATTTCGATGTACGTGTTCATGGAATTTTGAAGCACGGCGCTGCGTGTATAAGAAGGCAAAACAACAAGGCCAAAATCTTTGTGGCTGGAAATCGACAAACAAAAATAATTGATTTCTCGATTTCAAAGGTTCATTTAGGTGAATAAACTTGGTACGAGTCTTCAGGAAAAAAGCTGCAAAATGCTGCTGACACGACACATTTTGCCACGATGCATAAAAATAAAAGGTTCTATTCGTAGAGACAAATAGTAAATAAACCAACACATAAGAAATCATATAAATAGGATGGTCGTTCTTTACAGGCAGATTGTAAAACAGCTGCGTGCGAATAAAGCGAATATTTCTCACAACATGTTTTTAAACCCGGATGTCTGTTTAAAGCTGGAGAGTTCTACTTTGAGTCTCTGCACCGTAAGCAATATACGTACTTGCACGTAAAAAAATCAAATAGAGAGAAGACAAGAAAGAACAGACGCTATGAAAAATGAAGTGAAGAGACTTAATACCTGAAGTTTAAACTCATCAAGATCATCTGTTGGTCCTTTCCACTGCAGAAATCTGCCATATGCGCACGTGCTGTTACGCATGTACAGACTCGTACTAAACACGATTTCTATTAGGTCATCTTGAACCCAACTTTCGTTCGTCAAAAGATCGCACGGCTCAGAGTGAAAATGTGCACAGAGGGCAAATTGTGCACTTTTTCGCCAACTTTTTCCGTCCAGAAAAATGTCGCCAGGCTTAGGCTGTTGTACCCGCCTCCTGACGCAATCCATACGAAAGACAAAGCAAATTTATAATGCAATCAATGAAATGCAGGCATGCAGTTATTCTGCAGTCTCGGAGGAAGTCTCTGCCGCGCTCTCCCCAGACACCTGAACTATATATCATCCACCTCAACAGCCTGTGTTAATACAGTGAAGTATCTCTTTACTTTTTAGAACTGCATTAGTCTATGAGACTGCCATGTGCTGCTGTGTCCTTTATATAACTGTAATTTATGAGCTTTAGAGCTAGAACTAAACTTTTAACAGCTCTGAAAAGAGACATTTACGAGTATGTCATCTTTTACAGGCCTTCCCTCCTTTAGTGAACTAAAAAGCTCCTTATTAGGAAGGTTATGAAAACGTCCTTGTTGATTTATGATAGTCAATTTCTTTTCGCATTAGGATGCGTAATTCACAGAAGATGTCATATTCTGACCCTTGTTTTCTAAACTAATTGGATTTAGTATATTCCATATAGTAGATAAATACATAGGGAAATAATCCCAACAAACAGACATTTATGCAGATTTTAACAAATACTTGTATGAACTCTTTTGAAAAAGAAAATGTATATAAATGTGTGGTTCACTGTAAAACTTAAGTCTCTATAATCTTTGTTGTCACTTTAAATGATTGTTTCTTAATCCTCTTTGTAAAACATTCTGTTTAGTACTTTACTTACAACTTTAGTTTAGCTAGTTCTGCACAGTACCTCTCTGTGCTCAGTGTCTGATATCCTGAAACAAAAATATCGGCAAATAACAGAGGAAGCATTTTTTTTCGGCACCAGTTTAGTGTCGGTCTGCTCTGCGTCCATTTCTCCTGTCTCCACACTTCGCCCCGCAAGTCACGTGACCAAACGGATGCCTTGTTACGTCCACGAATGCACTTGTTTCTTTAATATTATCGTAACATTTTGCCGTCATGCAATCGCATAGCCTGACATCGCGATTGCGATATGATTAATCGTGCAGCACTAGTTGAAACCTGACCTGACTTGACAGGCTCCAAAAACAAGCACAACGTTTCGTAAGTCATCATGTTTTATGTTCTATATTTAGTATTTTCACGTCTTCCATCGAGGAAGCAGAGGCTGAGGGTTCAGGGCTGGACTCGTCCATCACCCAAGCGGAAGTCACTGAGGTAGTCAAGAATCGGGGGTGGATGAGATTCGCCCTGAGTACCTCAAGTGTCTGGATGTTGTGGGGCTGTCTTGGCTGACACGCCTCTGCGGCATCGCGTGGTGGTCGGGCACAGTGCCTCTGGGATGGCAGACCGGGGTGGTGGTCCCTCTTTTTATGAAGGGGATGTGTTCCAACTACAGGGGGATCACACTTCTCATCCTTCCCGGGAAAGTCTAGCCAGGGTACCGGAGAGGAGAATCCGGCCGATAGTAGAAGCTAGGATCCAGGAGGAACAGTGTGGTTTTCGTCCGGGCCGTGGCACGCCGGACCAGCTCTACAGGGTGCTGGAGGGTTCATGGGAGTTTGCCCAACCAATCCACATGTGTTTTGTGGATTTGGAGAAGGCATTCGACTGAGTCCCTCGTGGCGTCCTGTGGAGGGTGCTTCGGGAGTTTGGGGAGTATGTTCTTATGCAGAGCCCTCCATATATGGACAGCAACCAGAAGGGCTGGCGATAAAACGTATCGCATTTAAGCTAATGCGTCAAACGTACGACAGCACTCGTCATTTTAATTGAAAAAGTGTTTGACGTATTTGCACTGTTATTGTTAAAGCTATATTCCTCCGACTGAAAAATTCACGCTGTGTTGTATTGATCCTCCATTGGTCACACATCTCGCGTGATAAAAATGAGTTCACCAAACTTGACCTTTGATCACAGCAAAATGTGAAATTCACACGCTTATGAAATGGACGTCAATGGAACGAAAAGTGACAGCAGAATTAGTCCTTTACCAGCCCTTTAACACCGTGGTCCGTATTCGTGGTCTTTTTATAGACTTATGTGATTTCTTCTCCCCTAATATCACTGATATATTTTGTTTGCCAGCAGACTGGTTTAATTGTGAGTTTAATTGACATAAATCGTGTTCTCTGATGGGTGTTTTTCATTTTCTTTCCTTGCTTTTTCCATTCCTGTCTTCGCAGACAGTCTAAGATAAATCATTGGTACATTTACTGTACTTCAGAAATATGGTTGAAGTGGCGGAATATGTTTTGTCGTCTCCTGAGAGATTATAGGGCACACGCTTCCTGCGTTCGTCTATTCTGAGACGTTTTGTTTAATTCACTCGCGGTAGTGTTTGAAACACACAATGGAGCACTAGACAGCCGATGCACACAGCACCTGTATTATAATCTATAGTGTGTTCTGAAGAAGCCATTTTCTTTTATGAAGAAAACATAATGGAGTGCGCTTGGTGACATTTCTTCCCCTTTTACCGGTGAACTGCAATTGAAACTAAAGGAATTGTTCCCTCAGAAATAAAAGGTTGATCATGATCCTCATGTCGTTCTTATCGCGTATAAGTTCTACAAGAACACAATAGGTCATTTTTTTAAGAAAAACACTGGCCGTTCTTCTCAAGTATGGACTGTATATTATGTAACGTTAAAATCGTAAGAATAATACAAGCACTGTAGGGTTACGTAAGAAGGAAAAGTCACATACGAGATCTCTTTAATATCTTATTTATCCTTGACATCAGTGAGATTCAATGAGTACATTTTGTCCCCGCATGTCAGATATTGATCACTAGGAATATACCGTGAAATCTCGCGTGTCAATTAAAAGAGATCATCATTTTACACCTCCATATCTTTAATGTATTTCAATGATACCTTTTAGTATTTTTTATGTCTTCCAAGCAATTTTAGGGGAAACGTCTGGAAGTAAGTTGATATTTCAATAAAACAACAGAGAACTCCATCAAATCTCACGAGTTAGGAAAGAACGATTTTCACTGTTTTTTTCTGTTGTCAATTTCGACGTATACTATATTGTGGTCTGTTTCTAAAGCAAAGCATAGTGTCATGATTCTCTTCGTATCCCTATTTACTTTCATTTGTTGAAAGAATCGGCTTGACTATTCCTCGAAACATCTCATTTTATGTTTTACGGCACAAAAGAAAACCGGATAGCACAAAGGCGAGCAAATGAAACGGAATCTTCATTTTGGCTGAACTTTTGCTTTAATGCTGTTTTTGTTGGGTTTGTTCGATGAGCGATAGCCAGCTGTGGGTTTTAGAGAGAATAGTTTCGTGGTAATAGCTTGCATTCAGGGAAATGGGATGCCTCGCTTGAAAACGTTCGGTGTAATTTACAGATCTATTGTGAGGACCGTTTGTTTATTTCCTCTCACCCACATCGTTTTCAGAATGAATGTGTCATTATGGAAGAGATGGAGGGATGTGATGCAGGATTCTCATCGATGATGAATATGATTACAGAATGAGTTTAGCACTAACAAGGGAAAAAAACACTTGTGAAACCCGAAAGGGTATGAGATTAAGATATAATCAGCCGGTGTTTTGAGAATGTGGCTGCGCTGCTTTTTCGGAGCGTGTTTTAGAAATGGGCGGTGCGGAATCGAATACCACGGAGTACAAATCTACAGCTAGTTTGAGTTGCATAAAAACAAATCCAGGTCATATTCGAACCCAAAATGACCCATACAGACACCATTTTTTAAGTTCATATCCACCAATGTTGAGTCACTTTATACCGTGTCTAATATTTATTACTGCAATCTTAAAAGCTTATTTTGTTTTGTTTTGGACATCAGATTATTGTCAATAGTCATTTTTATTGATGTCATTTAGCAATTGTTCTTGCTGTATTACGCTGCAACTGTGCTTTAAAAAAAAAGTACAACAAACAAACTTATTGAAATGATGAAAATAAAACTATTTTCAATGTTTGTTTTTCAGTACACTTCGATAACGTGGAGGGAAATAATTGGAATCAGGAACAAACGATCATTATGTTTATAACACGTATACAGGTTTCGATTTCTTTATGAATATCATTTTGTCGTTCTTTTGATTATGGGATGAAGCAAGGTTCTCTACAGGTTTTGTGAGAGTCGCCTCGCTGCAGGCCACAGATGCTTTTCAGGTGTGCTGTCCAGATGAGCGCAACCTCTTTTGAGGTCACCGTCTCCAGAGGGACGGAGACGGCGACAACGAGAGCATGAAATAGCGTACGTCCAATCGGCCTCTCTTCCTCTCTCCCCCATTGTGAGATTAATGCCACGTGGAGGAAATATAACAGATAGTTTAATTAAGTGCCAGGGCACAAGATTCATCGACTCATTTCTGGAGCCGACAGCGCAAATGAGAGTTCAAAGGTGCGAGCCGAGGAGACACCCTTGAGTGGCTCGGTGTTTAATGAATTGAGCGCTTTTCCTATAAAGTTCCTCCATAAAGCAGCATGCACATTAAAGCGCGCATTCAATGTGTCAGGACAACCTGCCCGGCTTATATACTACACCGGCGCTTGTACCTGACCGGAGAGAACACGCTCCCGTGTCCTCTGCAGTAATGCTTTAGCTGCGCTAGGACTGCGGAAGCGACACGCATTCATTAGACCTGCGAGGGCGTCCTTAATGATGATATATAACTAGAATCGCCCGGATTTCTGCGCGTGTGTTCTTTCAAAATGAGATGCCGCAAAGGGTTCACCCATAAATGAAACTTTTGTCATGCTTGCATTGGAGATGTTCGGAATATGCATGACTTTTTTTTGTCAAACACAAAATGAGATGCAATGCAGAATGCACTGAAGGTGAATGCATCTTCTAAAATATCACATTTCATACTTTTCCGCGTAAATATAAGTCGTTATACACAAGAATGAACATTCTTCTCCGGTGGCCCTTCACAGCAACAGCACGCCGTGATTTCATTTCTTAATGTCACTGTGTTTTTATTTCTTTGGGTTAAAAGTGTTTGACACAATTGTATTTGGTGATTCTTTAAAGTGGGCAAGGTTTGCCTTTGTAATAAGACGGCTGAAGGACATCTGCTTTATTACCAGTATGAGACGGAACTTTTTTGATGCATCTTATGAAACCTAGTTAAAGAGGAAAGAGGTTTTGGTCTCTTTCGTCTTCTTCTACGCTCTTTTATTACTGGCAGAAGGTTTAGGCCTTTTATTACGGTCAAATTTTCTTGCTCCGAAACTGTAAACCCAGATGAATGGACTCCAAAAACGTATGGAAACTTGAAGAATTGAGTTCATTTTGAGTAAACATAAGAAGAGTACAGTTCGTTTTTCATTATTCCATTTTACATTGGCTGTTGTTTCTTTATTTCAATTGTCAATTACAGCGGTAACATCATCATTGTAATGCCTTCAGATCAAACTAAGACTTCTGAAATCTGAACAGATCTTTTTAAACTAGACGTCGCACACTTGCAGACCTTTTGAAAGTTTCAGATAGTAACACACTTACTGATCAAATCTGCAGACCGGCGCAGACTTTCTGCAACAAGTCCAGACTGGAAATCTGGGCAAATTCTGAGCAAAAGTCTTTTAGTGTAGTTTAGCCTTGAGGAAATGCTTTACTTATCGGCACAATGTTACCTTCCGAAATAACAACAGAACAGAAGGCTAAACATTTAGCCTCCTCCTCTTCTAAGCTTTACTTCCTTTATCCAGTCCGCACAAAGCATGCTGGGAATCACTCTGACGCACTTACACTTTAAGATATATTAACTTTTTCACAGTTTTGAGTGCAGTTCACTTATTTTTAAAGAGCGGATTTTACTGTCCTGGAAAACGGTGCGTTTTTAATAGGTTTTTAATACCTCTTTCCCACTCCGTGTTGTCTCCGTGGTATGTTGAATGGCACTCAAATGGACAGCCCACCTTCCTCTTTGACGAAGTGATACTCCACACTGTCTCTGTCTGTATTTGGCACTTTTAATCCTATTTTCTCTGTGTTTCTTTGCATGATTCGCAAAAGAACACGCTGCGTGTTTTACATTCGAGCGGCCACAATGCTTTGTCTTTGCTAAGTGCCGGCGATCTGCAATTGTTTGATATTTTTATTTCATCTCTATGCAAAGTAAAGTTGGTCACGTTAAAACGGATCATACAGGTTTTGTAAGGTATTGTACCAGATACCTGAAAACCGATTTAGAGTTTGTCGTGCGGCGCTTTTAGTTGAATGTTCGTGAATTATTTCTGTAATTTAGTGGATAGTCAAAGATTCCCTGAAACATTTTCTATTTGCAGAGACCGTTGTTGTGATATACTGCGAGTGTATTTCAGATAACCCTGACAGTTAGAGTCCTTTATTTATCCTGATGCGGTTGAGAACGTGTATAAGACCTGCCTCTGTTCAACACAGAATAAGATACTTTCTGATGGTTACCGATATTCTTCAACATTTCATCTTTTGTGTTCTGCAAAGTAAAGTTATACAGGTTTGGAATGACAGGATGGGGAGTAAATGAACCTTTGGGTGAACTACCGCTGGTTATAGTGTGCCGTTCAATGTCAGGCGGTCTCTGCCTGTCCAAGCGGGAGGTTCTTGACCAGAATGAATTGCAATGAGGTCTGACTTTTTTCAGCGTCGACCTCTAACCCTTACGATTAAACGGGTTGGTTTTCATGTTTTTAATTCTCGACGAACATTTTCACAACAGAATAGTTCACACTGTTGTTCATCCGCATGGGTCGGTCCATTTGCTGAATAATGTGATGTTAATGAACCTATGGCAGCCACATTATAATAAGGAACGTTTCAGCATTATCGCCGCTTAGGTAAGAAAGGTCTATGTGGTCCATCTAAAGCAATGAATCAATTGACATTGAGGAAGAATTGATGCCAATTTTATAGCGCTGGGAAGAAATTTGGCTAATAGCATAAACTTACGAGGTGTCTCGGCAGATAGATTGCCTTGAGAAATAATAAATGATGTGTGAATAAGTAGGCTATATTTACATGACTTGTTTTTGCATTATTCATACACTTCAATCTTCGTTTTTTATCAACAAAGAAACCTCGCAAGAAGGATTAAGCGCTGTAATAAGAAAGGTTAGATTTCACAAAAATAAACGGTTTAACTCGAAGCCCCCTGTTGTATTAACGGCACAGTTTGTCTATTGTATGGATCATGAACTGACCTCCGATTTATAGTTTAGATTTATCTTTTATAAACGACAAACAATGGACGCACAATGGGTTCTGGCCTATTTTCAAAGCACTGAAAAGCACATTTTGACGGTCGCCATCAACACTTGTAGTCTAAAATTGAAATATAAAGGGACATTTATTATGAAAGCGCTTTCTGCGCTCTTCTGAGGACTTTTTATTCACTTTAAGTTCTCTTTTCTGTAGTACGGACATGCTGACTTGTGCTCTGCTGCTTTTGTGAAGCGCGCGGGCAGAAGCCGTGGCACAAAATAATGACTCTCCGGTCGAGTTAACAATTATCACTTCGGTTGAGTTATAAAGTTTCCATCACGGTCCGTATTCCTTTCTTATTATTTAGTAACATTTGTCAAAATGCCACAGTTTGAACAATTTCATTCTCTTTTCCTGTGCTGTCCGGACTGCTGGTGATGTATAACTACTAGTATATTTGTGCAATATATCATATTTTTTATTTCACCTTCTTTATGTGATTTGTTTTTAGAATATCCTATCTTTATAAGGGATTTCGTAACCATCATCTTGTGGGTTGCCAAATAATACAAATGTTATATCGTCTATGGTTGTAACAAATTTGTGCTTCATATGTTGAACAAAATAAGCAGTTTCGCCCCATTTACGAACACTTCTTTCTCTTTTTAGAGGAACTTCGAAAGTTGAGCTGGTCTGGAATCCCCCGGCAGGTGCGCCCCATCACGTGGAAACTGCTCTCAGTAAGTAGAACGATGGCAGCGTCCAGTTCTGCTTCGACCGTCCAGCACATTACTACAGCACACATCCAATAAAAGACTAATTAAAGAATACATAATACATTCTACATAAATACACATTTATAAGCCATTAGGCTTCTTGCTAATGACTTTCCTAGAAGCTCAGAGGTCCAGTGAACTAAAGACTCTTTGTGTATGGAACCGCTAGAGGTGGTGAGTGTTCAGAGACTATTTTTTGCATTTCTCTGGTTATTTTTGATGGATATATTTAAGTGTCAAGAATCTATTCTCTTACACTTACATACATTTAATTAAATGTAATAATAACAGGGTCGTCAAAGAAAACGAAAATGAAATCTAATGATAATAAATGTGAGAAATGCGGTTAGCTTTAGTGTCAGACACGATTAATGACACTTGCGTTCAGTCTCTTTCTCCGTCACATGCGCCCCTGGTTACTGCAGTAACTGGACCCTGCCTGAGATGACTTCCTGTAATCTAAAGCGACGCTTGAGAACGAGTAATTATGGCATCGGCTGAACACTGTTGTTAGAAAGTCATTCTTCAGGCAGAACGCTTTTCAGAATAATAACCTTGACATTTAGCAGACGCTTTTATCCAAAGCAAATGGATGAGGAATTCATTTTCTTCCTTTTGGTCGCATTCACCTGTTTTTATGTCATACATTATTATTGTTGTTGATCTTTTAGTTTTTCGCATATACATTAGTCAAACTAAATCACGGAACGGTTATAGGGCCGAGGTTTCTTGCGTTCACGTCCTTGTATAGGGAGACGCGGATGCTCCACAAGCAACGCGTCCGGAATACTTAGTTTCCTTTCTGACCTTGTATGTGCCCATTCTACTCTTTGTTCACACAAGCGTGATCCTGGTGATATTTTGGTGATGTTCTCACACCGGTTTGCTCTTATTTTTAAAACGTTTGTGTTAATAAGGGATCCCTTATCTGTAGCAGTCATGACCGTGTGTGTGTGTCAAGAGCTAAAGGGATATGAATACATGTGCCTGCAATAACAATCGTGACGCATTCCTTGGAAAGTTGAGCCTAAAAATGGCATGAAAAAATGACACTTTCATCTCTTTTATTAACTAAACGCCAAAGCTGTGTGGTTAGTGTCATTGTTTTCAAGACTATTTCATTCATTTGTTTACCTAAACATTATAATACTGTTGTGATCATCCCGTGTACTGAAGTCTTGGATCACAAAAGGAGAAATTGAAGAACTGCTGTATAATGATCGGTCATAGTGACAAAACCCTGTCGAACTTCTAAAAAGACCACCATAAAAGTAGGAGTGCTGCGCCATTCTGAAGACAAACAATAGCAATGTACCAGGTATAAGCTCTAAATTCACTTCTGCTTAATATTACATCAAGCCCGCATTCACAATTCTAGATGCTAGTGGGTTTGGCTTTTTGTGCGGTTTCACCCTCTGACACAGGCGGGCAGGATTCTGCCCTCACGCCACACTGATAGATGAAGGGCCACTCTTAACCAGCATGGCGCTTAGGGAGGAGTTCTTATATGTTCGACCCAATTTAGACAAGTTTGAGGTCTCGCAGACGTCCAATTCACCCATCCGACCTTCATTTGCCTATAGGTAGCACATCTGTCATTTTGACTCGAACCCTGGACGGCAGCCCCATTCAATCAAACCGCATCGATCCACACTATTGAGCTGCCGCTCAGGTGCGTGGCTTGTGAGTTCATCGCTATGTGTGTGCATTTTAGTTTGAGCAACTGTGAACTCATCCTTTAACAAGAGTAATGACTGGCGGAGGGTGGCGTCACCATTTGAACGGGCGTTTTAATGCGCGATCAATTCTGCGCGTCCTGCTGATGTCTCGGACTGCCAGTCTCACCCGGGTCGACACTTTCCTAAGAAGAAATCATTTATGTTTTGTCACTTGGCTTCGAGGAAAGATACAAATTCAGTTTGCCTTGTTCCTGGAATTGATTCCTAAACTCTATTTTCGGGAAGGGTGGTGGTAGCATATGTTGTCAGAGGCTCAGAGCAGATTTTCTCGGAGGGATAAGTAATATCAGGGGAAATCAACAACTTTGTTGTGTTTGCTAAGGCAAGCATAACCGTTATTATTACTAATACTTTGTGGTTTGTGCACGGTTCGGGCTGTGGACATTATTTCTACCTTCATTCAGTTGCTATTTCAGGAGAGCTGTTCTGCCATGTATTTTCTTATATATTATTTAAATGCGAGCGGTTTAAAAGGATTACTTAAAAGCATTTACATGACAAACCGTTAATAGCTTTGACCAATAGGTAGTGCCATAGTAGATGGTATGGTCAAGGCGGGGTGACTATCTCAGCAACACTTTTGGCTTGACAAAAAACTTCTTACCGTTTCATTTTCTTTTGGCATCTTGCCATCTGATTCATCATTTAAAAGCTGCTTGGTTTATCGAAAACCTTTGAAAGGACACATAGATTGGACAAGAGTTAAAGAAAATAGTACCTTGGCCTGTACCATTTACTGTTTAAAAATGCATTTGGCAACCACAATGAGCAAGAAACCGTGGTGCTTGGCTCATAAGCAAAATAGCTTTGTTTATATCCCCGGACCCAGTAGGTGGTGACATACTAAGGCTTGTGTCAATGTGACAAGTTGTACGACGATACAGCTCAAAGTTTATTTCTTATTATTGAAGCGCGACCTATCGCGTGTGCAAACCGATTGCCTGATCGTAACGTTTCTTGGACAGACAGATCAAATAGCTTCATAAGATGTCAGTATTTTGTTATGATCTGACGAACTTTTGTATGGAATGTTGAAGCGTTTTGGACTTTTAAAGATTTGGCGTTTGATTTTATTTAAGGACACCATTCTTTGATTTAGCGAGGTGACCATGGTCACAGGGGTCTTCTCGGGTCTTATTTCTGCACAGCAGCATGATCAAATACCCTCAAGCCCCCCACTGTCTTTGTTATTTTCAAGTTCGACAACAATAACTGCTGAACAATTGACTTTTAGTTTGTTTAAAAGTACAGTGCGAGTTCCAAAATAAGATTTTGTAGGCGTAAGAAAAAAGCGGAGAAAACAACTTACCGTGTTTACCTCTGCTTTTTTTGGGGAGTGCAAGATGCATTTCTCTCCCACCCACATTCAGTGAAATAGCACACGGTGGGCATTAATAAATAAAGGGATAAAGCTGTGCGAATGATTAAATAGTGCTTTCTGTCTCACTAATATGAGGTGTTTGAGTAATGGCGTCCCGTCCTGAGCAGGTGCGAGAGTTGATGCAGAGCCAGCACTGGACACAGACCTTACGCATGTGTTCATCCAAAGCCAGCTGCCGGGAAGCATTTATTACCGGCCTGTTGTTCTGGATTTCTGCACCTGCTGTGAACAATGCCACGTTCTCTCTCCCTTTTGCGACAAAATGAGAACAACGGCTTCATTTCATGTTTATTTCAACTCATGCTGTGATAATACGGGGAAGACAAGTGTTGTTGCTTTTGTCGGTGTCATTAACAATAACAACAGATTTCATTTCTTAATCTTTTTAAGATGACAGCATCGTCTTTGCTCGTTTCCCAGCACTCCAAACCAAAACTTGCTATCTATGTATTTAGAAAAGAATAATGCTTTGGATAAAAGCGTCTGCTAACTGACTAAATGTAAATGTCTTTCTCTGGTTCTAGAAATTCATTGATCAGGTGCTCTGCATTTATGCGTATTAAATGTTCATACATCATTTCAACTTTTATGTGTGGTTCATGGTTTTATCGTAAATACTTCTTTATGTTAAGTCAATTTTTAACACGGTTGTACATATTTAAGTAATCCGGAATACAGGATTACCTTTTCATCCACACTTATTTCAGCTAAAAGAAATTATGAGAGAGTTTTTATTTTTGGCTGAACCATCCCTTTAAAGTCCCCATGAAACGGAATTGCGATTGATTTTTTTTTTCGTGTCCTGACATATCCAAGGCTTCTGAAAATATAAAGAATGTAGGGCGGGGCTTTATTTTGACCTTCCCTTTCAACGATTGGTTTGTTTAGCGACTGACACAGGGCCTGGAGGGGAGGGCTTAAAATACCTGGCCAATGGACAGTCAGTATAGTCCTACCCCATTTTTGTTGCTTATGTCATCATCGTCCGGTGAAGAGTTGTTGTTGAGAGGGGAAAGGGAGCTTAATGTTCATTTGCATTTGTAATGCATTTATAATGATCACTGCAACTCTTCGATTTCATGGTGAATTTAAAGTAATTGTGAGTACCCTTGTACGTGAATATTTTCCAAAATTTTGTCGTATTTTTGCTTTACCAACGTTGTTTTGTCATTATTTGATAATGTTGTAATAATACACAGACTGTTCTGGTTATTTATTTTGAATCATAATTCAGATCTTAAATCTTATTTCTTCAAAATATTTACAGCACCAGATCTTTGGACCCCACTGTATATATTGTGGTCAGTAAATAATGGGTCCAAATTGTGATTATAATTTTTTTGTAATCTGAATGTTACCCATAAGTCTATTTGATTTAATTACATGTACATACACTAATGGGCCGTACCAAAGAGCACCGCTTGGCACACATACATCTTGTCACAGAGCTCATCTGAGCGTGGAAGTAAAAAATAGCCACATGGGGAAGCGTCTTCTGTGATAAATGGATTTCTGTGCTTGTAGATTTTTGTGCAATCAATTACTTTATCAAGAGACTTTCTTTTTTGGGCCTGAACATCTGCCGTGTTCTCGTTCTCTTGCTGTGGAAGTAATAAGTGGAAATGTAACTTTAAATGTGACTGATATCTACTTAGTGGCCACAAACTCTTGGGAAACTACAAACTTGGAAAGAACTTTCCCTTAAACTCTTGAGATCCAACTCCGGTTAGATCAGGTAATTGCATACAAAGGTGACTAATTTGCATATGCGTGACGTCATCACGTCGTGTTTGGTCTAGTTTTGGCTCTTGAAATCTGTTTCCGATCACCTTACATTTTAACACCACTGAATGCTATTTTCACATATCATCCGTTCTGTTGTCGAGGATAAAATCACGACTCTATAACATCTCCTGATTTATAAACGCCACATCGTCTGACGGAATCACCATACGTTTACATGGAAGAACGGATGTATGAGGTGATTTTGGCTATATTAACCTTAACTTTAGTGTTGTTGCGTTATTATGAGCGCTTTTTTATTTTAAATGCAAGTGATGGTTTTATTGCATGAGTCCAGTTTGGTTATTAATTCAGCTTCTTCTGGGACATGTATTCAGTGTTTCTAGAGAAAACAGACCAACTATTGATATCTGAAAAATGATAATGATTGTTTTATGATTGTTATCAATGAAAAATTCTGATGATACCAATATAATGTTTTCTATGCAATGTTTTATGCTTAACAGAAGATACACATACTAAGCACATATACAGTACAACAGATACATACTATAAGAAATGAACTGGATTAAGATTTGATTCACGTTTTTACCCAGTTTTTACTTTGGCGTATTCAATTTCTCTCAAGATCAAGAAAGTAAAAATCAAGTGCTTCACACGTTTCCTACCTTTCTTTTAAAACAATACATTTAAAAAATCACGAATAACAAAACAATAATGCTATTTTGGCATTAGAATTGCTATTGTGACTAAAAAGCTATAACACTCACCGATGGAATAACCAATACAGGCACACAAAACAAATTTTGGAAATCACCCATAATGTTAGTTTAGGAAAGCTGTGGCACACACTTACAATAGATTTGTAATAAGCCATTGCATTCATAGCGATATTAAGAAACGGCGTCTTAATATGTCAGCAGTCCTAGTTTGGTTTTGTAGCCGCACGCTAATAAAGATCAGTCGTCTGCCCGTTTTTAGCCTTCTACCCTCTTAGCTTTCTTTCTTGTGTCCTCAAAGGGGTACCTGCCTGCCAATGTCGAGCGGAGGGAATGCACACTGCAAAGAAAAAGGCAGGAATACTTCGGCTTTATCGAGCAGTACTACGACTCTCGCAATGATGAAAACCACCAGGACACCTACAGACAGGTACCAGACCCCATTCACCCCTACATCCTTCCCGACACTTTTCATGACTGAGGTCAGATTCCCATGTTGTTAGCGCTATCAGGGACGCTCACCGGCTATTTTATTAGGCAGGTCTAACATCTTTCCTGTTGATGCAAATATGTGGCATTTAGGCACGACGGCGTGCGCCTCGTTCGAGACCGTCCCTATGTTTGAGGGAACAGCCATTTTCTCTTTTCTTGGCTACTTTGTACTAGATAATATCGCCAAACACTGCGTATTTATAGTAGGAGCAATGCAGTTAGGAGGTAAATCAGAGACGCAGTCAGATGGATTCAGCATTTCCTCTCCTCGGGTTCTTGTGATCTTTTTCAGCTCTTCACAGCCTTTGTTAATTCTACTGTTAATAAATACTTGATCACTTCAAAGCCAGTGCCAGGGGTTTAATGGAACATGGTTGAGGTTTTTGGTTGTTTACACTTCCAGATTGATGTGTTGGCAGCAGCGGTATGTTAGCTGTGCCAAAACACAATTATGTTACGAGCTCACAATGTTTAGAAATGCCACAAAACAGATAGCCGTCGATATTTAGATGCAAATGAGAGACGCAACAAAGATGACACGGAACATTTGAAGCTCCAGTGATTTGGCAGGAACGTGCGAAGATCAAGCTGTCGCTGTCACTCTGATCTGATAGATGTCTACATGATTTAAGACTGACATGTAATGATGTCACATTCACACGTGTCAAACGTTTTGTATCCTCACAGGCTTGCTTTACCTAGGGGAAGTGTGTCCTAGAGCATGTCAGGGTCATTTTACAGCCCAAAAAGATAAACTATAACGCCGCGTTTGTTCTCATCAGTTAATGCATTACGTCACGTGAACTTACAGTGAGAGCAATGTCGTTTTTCAAAGATATTCATGTTATAATGCAACGCATTCTGGGAACCAGGAATCCTCGTAACCTTTTTCAGTTTTTTTGGTCTAATTTTGGATCCCAGAATGCTTTGCATGAGGCTGTTATGTATTTGTTTTTTCCCTTAAGGATAAAGACTTGTTAATGTTTAATGATCATTTATCTTTGAACACATGTAAATGTAGGAAATGCTGCCAGTGATACTGTAATTTCTACAGGAATTCTTTACGAGTGTTGTTTTTTGCTTGTTCATATTAGCTTTTCATGAACTTATTGTTAACGTTTTCAACGTTATTGTTAAGTGTTTTTCTTATCAGGAACATTGATTTGTATGATAGCATTATTAACATGACAGGTGAACATATTACTGCCTGCATTTCTTTATGCGCCAATGCGAAAAGAACAAAACGAGTGTTTGGGACTGTTCTGTTTTTACATCGGTAAGCTGCAATCTATAACTTTTTTGGTAAAAAACTAAAAAAGGCATCAGTACAAACAGTCCCTTTACTTTGATTTACAATGGTAAGCTTAAATCGTTGATTTATAATTATTTTAGCTGTCGGGTGGGATTTTGTGGGACGGTTCGATGTGACGTAACCTGCATCTTCATAATTCAAATACAGATGGCTATAGAAAGTGATCGATTATAGCTTTAATTTCCCTTGTTCGTTTAAAATCTTTCTTTGATAATGTTCGAGTAAAGTATTTCCAGTGGCTAATATTTCTTAAGCAAGGACCATATTGTGAAGTTCTTGATATTTTCCAGCATCTATGTGTTTGTGTCCCCTTTTCCATGACCTTGCACATTCTTAACATCCTTATTGTGTATGTATATATCAATATGTATATGCTGTTCTTTCCCAAACCATCAGATTCAAATAGACATTCCCCGGATGAGTCCGGAAAGTTTAGTTCTGCAGCCCAAGGTAACTGAGGTAAGAGGACAGATGGACCTCCCCGAGGCACCCCACATGCTACAGCCCACCTGTCACCCTACCACATGTCACTCAATTACCATCGTCTGTCTGTCTGTCAAACTGTCCGTGCAGGCAGCCAGCTGTGTCTCGGTCTTAAAGTGTAGGAAGTTGAATGCTAGAATACAGGAATCAGGTGCTTCGGTTGCTCCTCGGGCACAGCCTCAGATGGCCAGACTTGTTTCTCTCCGAATTCTCTCGCCGTTCCGATCCGTCCTAACCTGCTTGTGCTCCTTTTTGTGTCTCTTCTCTGCAGATTCACATTGACATTCCGAGAACTAATCCTCTTATACCTCTCTTTCAACAAGCTTCTGTGCAAGAGGTGAGATGTTGCAACACCCACTTCACTCAGCTTGATGCGTTAACTTTCACAAACTCACACCTAGCCTTAAAGGAACAAAATCTGTCATTTTTACACCCTTAAGGGCCGTTCACACAGAACACATGCAACCCGGCGCTCCGCGGTGAGCTTGCCCCACCTTCGGGGTCTTCCGATCGGTCTGGAACTGCCATCGATGAGCAAAATTATTTTAACTTGACTTGGCGCCAGGATGTGCGAGATTTAGCGCAACTGTCAAACGTATCCATCTGGCGCGTTTACATAGACAAAGCGAAGGAACAAGCAGCGGGATAAACATGTGTCCTGTGTAAACGGCCTGTTGTATTTTTACAATGCTTTATCATTTAGTATTTTTCCGTCGAATTTTGAAGATTATTCACATAATAAAAGCGATTGGAGGCTTGGTCTGTCAAGACTGCAATAGACGGGAATCCATGTACGAAAAAAAACTTTACGAAAGCTGTACGAACCCTGGTGGAGTGAATCGAGCGCAGACACACTGTGTCATACGTTCAACTCATGTTAAGCATGAGAAGTCAGTACGTTTAACTGCGCAAAGAAGTCAGAATGCATTCAATGGCTTGTTTCCCCACCTTTAAAGACGCTATTTGTTTATTTTCCATCTCTGTTAACACGAAACCCACAACAGGCTACAAAAACGCAGTCATTTGGTTACTCTTTTGGCATTGCGAGGATCTTTTAACGTGCCGAGCGAGTATGTTTGCAAGCAATGCCACCAGAGGCTGCTCAAACATCGGAGTAACACATAATCAGACTTAAAGTCGTCCTTGCCTGATACAGTTCATTATATCTAGTGCAATGAACTTGTTGGACATGAATTTCCTCTGCAAAGAGAGATCTTTGGACCCATTGTGGCCCTGAACTATTCCTTTCTCTGCCCTCCTGCTGCTTTTAAAGAAATTTGCATTTAAAAGCACCGCCTCAATAAACAGGAGCAGGGTTATGAAAATCAAGCGTGTACTGAAGAGACCTGCACTCTGGATGTCTCCAAACCAAATAAATGGATAATGTATGCGCTCCCGGCACTTCAATGCACTCCAGCTCTTTCATTGATTTCTTCTGCCTGGTTTAGTGTCTAATTTCCACTTTCTAATAGACTTCTGGAGGAGAACGAGTTCTGGCCATAACTTCCTCCAGGAGACGAGTGCGGGCGGGTGGGTTTGAGAATAGGAAGGAGGCAGGGGATGTCAGATATGTGGAGAAACTCACATTTCCAGTCTTAAGTCTTTGATAAATGGAGCTTTGATCATGGAGGAGAACGCAGATGAGAAAGCCGCGCCGTTTGATCGACAGAATCCCGACAAACAAGCGCGAGGCGCCTTGTGCACTTTTATTGTTTAGAGCTCAACGTGAGAGATGAGTTTATTTGGGGAATGACAGATACATGGCGCCCTGAAAGGAGACGCGACGTAGACCGATGTAAAAACAAAGACGCTTCCGTTTTCCCTCTCGTTTCAAACTTTTAAAGCTTCCTTTAATATGAACGTGCCTCACGTGAACTCATGACCTAAACCTGAAACTAGGCCTTTTCACGCTTAATAGGATTAGTTAGTCTGGGTCATACTAAGAGGCCGTTTCCGTGAGACTCGTTTTCAAAAGTTTGCGTTTACAGTCCCCCAAAAAACATTTTTGTGTAAATAAACAGCCAAAATGCATAAAGTTTTCCATATTTAGTTGAAAGCGCTCTCACGCGTTTTGCTGTTCGGGACTTTAAACGCAAACTTTTGGAAAAACGGGTCTCAAAGCGCACGCTTTTGAAAACAAACGCCATTATCGTTTCCGTGTAAAGACTTAATGCGCCGATTTTTAAAAACGATGACGTCATGCGTATTACAATCTGTAGGCACGCGCGAGTATTGCCCAAACAATAATGACGGCGTCCATGCTGCATGCTTGTGCCACGTGACATACTTATTATCATTTCTCCACGGAAAGTAGATTTACTGCACAACTACAACCAGTAGAGACATAGTATTTATATACGCACTACTATAAACACACATACACGCCAACAAAGTGTATTAAAAGCACTTTTAGATTAAAACCGTGTATGCGGATGTGCACGTAGGGCTTTGTTGCGCAACAGCGCCATCCACTGGCCTGGCATGCATTATACATTGTGTTTATTCGTTTTCCCGGATCCATGTAAATGCAGATCGCTTTGATAACGCTGTTGTGTGTACGTGAAACTTTTCAAAATCAAAAAGTGTCAACAGTGACGATAGGATAGATACTGCTTTTCACGGGCTTCCGCATAGGTGACAAAAATGTCACTCGTCCTGAGACCATTCCAATTCACACATTTTCTGTCACCATGAAACCTAGGGTTAAGCAGAGTGTGAAAGTCCTACTGTTTGTAAATGTGTCTATAAAAAGGTGTGACCTTGCCAAGTGGGACAAGTTCCTGAATCTGTGTTTTTTGTTGGCCATTGGACAACATTCCTGTCAAACATACATAGTCCTAACCCTAGCTGTTCTCTGTTGACTATGTGAAATCTAACTACCTGTGCTACCTGCACCGTTTCAGAAAATAACAGGTTAAAGGAATCGGTAACCTAAATTTTGAAGTATCTGTTGAAAATAAAAATATTAGCAGTGACATCAATTTTGTGTTTTGCAAAGTTTGCTGCCTCTCTTATTTGTAGATAATATTTTTCCACATGTTTTTGTGGTAAACTGGGTTGAAAGTTAGCATATCTTAAGCGTTTATTGGAGAAGAGTTTGGTTCCAAAATGAGATTCAAAAATCATGTTTTTATTATGTTATCGTGTTTTTATTGTTTTATTGTGTTAGTTAGCTGTATTTTTTTATTTGTACTTTTTTTGTTATTATTAGGGCTTGAATCTAAACAAACCAACTTCAGTTTGATTGATATAACACAATAAATGATAAAAAAACATGATTTTTGAACCAGACTCTTCATATATGCAGTAAGTCATCATTTACAATGTTGGGCCTTGTTTTTTATAACCTCTGCTATTCGCTCTGGCATGCTGGATATTAGCTTCTGGGTCAAACCCTGACCTTTCTTGCCCTTATTATTAGCACGTGAAATTCGCTTCTTTACAAATGCGGATTCGCGTCATGAAAGGGGCTTCTGCCGCCCGCTCGCGGCCCTACGCAGATTTTTCACGTCATTCGCGCCGCCTCATTCACGCGAATCGCACCGCAAGTAGGTCATCGCATCTTTGCATTGACTTAACATGTAAATCGCACTTAACGTTTGGTATGAACACACTATAACGCCAAATGATACACATTGCGTTTCATTTGGTGTTAGTCCGTTATATTGCGTTTCATTTGGTGGTAGTCCGCTATATCGCGTATCATTTGGTGTTAGTCCGCTATATCGCGTTTCATTTGGTGTTAGTCCGCTATATCGCGTTTCATTTGGTGTTAGTCCGCTATATCGCGTTTCATTTGGTGTTAGTCTGCTATTTCGCATTTCATTTGGTGTTAGTCCGCTATATCGCGTTTCATTTGGTGTTAGTCCGCTATTTCGCATTTCATTTGGTGTTAGTCCGCTATATCGCGTTTCATTTGGTGTTAGTCTGCTATATTGCGTTTCATTTGGTGTTAGTCTGCTATATTGCGTTTCATTTGGTGTTAGTCTGCTATATTGCGTTTCATTTGGTGTTAGTCTGCTATATTGCGTTTCATTTGGTGTTAGTCCGCTATATCGCGTATCATTTGGTGTTAGTCCGCTATTTCGCATTTCATTTGGTGTTAGTCCGCTATATCGCGTATCATTTGGTGTTAGTCCGCTATATCGCGTTTCATTTGGTGTTAGTCCGCTATTTCGCATTTCATTTGGTGTTAGTCTGCTATATTGCGTTTCATTTTGTGTTATAGTGTGTTCACACCAAACGCGAATGAAGCGTTAAGCGCAAGTGATTTACATGTTAAGTCAATGCAAAGGTGCGATGACCTACTTGCGGTGCGATTCGCGTGAATGAGGCGGCGCAAATGACGCGGCGCAAAAGACGCGAATTGCGCAAGTTGGAAAATCAGAATTTTGGCAAATTCACGCCGCGTAGGGCCGTGAGCGAGTAGCAGAAGCCCCTCCCATGATTCGAATTTGCATCTGTAATGAAGCGAATTTTTTACGCGCGAATGATGCAAGTAAACTCAAAATGTTCAAGCGCCCAACTACACGCGAATAGCGCACGTTTGGTGTGAACACTCTATAAGTCAGCTATATTGCGTTTCATTTGGTGTTAGTCAGCTATATTTAAGTTATTACTTAATCAAATCAAGCCAGCTGCAGTTTGATTGATATTGCTTGGATTGCAAAATACAAATGCACTTAACCCAATCCCACCCTCAATCCCTGGCCTGACCTTAAAACCATTGCAACCATATTATTTCAGTGGTTTAGGAACACATCCTGCTTGGCAAGAACACGGTCACCATATACAAGCAGACAGCGCCCTCTAATAAGACATGCTGCACACAGTTAATTCCTCACCTTGCTGTCTGCACTATTGAATGTTGCCATGTTAATGATTAAAAAGCTCAGAAGGCTTAATTGATTTTCTTAATTGATTGCTGGCCGGGGTGGCTGATCCCACTGTGTCTCTAATTAAAACAATTTGAGTGACCTTGTAATCGCATTCTGATAGAAACAGTAACACTTTGCATGTTATGATACATAAGTTATGTATATACATTGTCTTTCCTATGCATGTCTGTTACTATATATTCTTTTTTTTGCCTTTAGATCTTTGAGCGGATTCTGTTCATCTGGGCGATACGGCATCCAGCCAGCGGTTACGTTCAGGGCATCAATGACCTCGTGACGCCCTTCTTCGTTGTTTATGTTTTCGAGTATATCGGTGAGTCGATAACCCCTTTACGATACCAGACGTATAAAGGTCCCATATGTATGTTACAAAGTTATTCCTTTTTTGCCCCGTTGTTCCCTTGGTGTTATGCCAGCGTGGGCGTTTTACCAACTGAGATAAGCCCGATGGCATGAATTTATTTTCGTTTCTCGGTCTGAACTTCATGATATTTTTCTTAACCTGCCCTTTTTAAGCCCCCTCTTTTTAGACGCCACTCGGTGTAATTACACTCAGCCCTTTCCCTCTTTTTGACCTTTCCACCTTTATTGCATAAGTGCTTGATCTCCACTAAACTAAACAGGCAGTCCAAAGCAGCCTAATGATTTTGAAAGGCCCGGTGGGTCTTTTGAATGAACTTATGAGACAGTTATAAACTGAACCATGGAATGAGTGTAGGCGCAGTGTGTATATTCTCCCAAGCACTGCAGAAGTTTTGGTGGATGGGAACAAATTGTTCTTTTGATTCTAACTTGTTTTGACTATGTCTGACTCTTGAGGCCAAAGAAGGGTACAGCATTGTTTGTTCAAGTTTAATCACATTTGTCTATATTGCCAGAAACATTCACATTGTACAATGGGAGCCATTGTACATATAGAGTATGATGTGCCATTTAACCTGAATGTAAGCAGTTGTGTTGAAGGGCTGTTTAGATCGACACTTGGTGGAGGTCACAAATCCCTTTGCTGTTGGTTTCCAGCAGGCATTCCTATTCAGCCGCAATATCTGACTGCATCAGTTAGCAGAGAACAATCTACGCTATCATTGGTAGTCACAGCATCACACTCTTTATGCACTTTTTGTTTTCTTCCAGAACTCTACCAGAACATGGTTGGACCAAAGTGTTTATTGCTTCCTTTAGATTTTACTGTCGTTTTCCCCCAGCACACTTATACCAAAAATGAGTTGCTTAATTGCTCTTTGGCTGAAAGTTACACTGTGTTTCAATTCGTTTTGTATGCGTGGGTTTTCGTATATCTGCATATTTGTTGGGAGACAACAAGATCTTCAGTTCTCCCACCATTAAGTTGTTTCGGTGAACTTTCTCTGAATATAGAGCAGTGTTTGGAGGAAAATGTAAATGTGAGTGGGTCTGACTTTCTCAACCCACAATTACCCACAGTTCCACCCGGTGCAATAAGGCATGGTGCCATGTGTGACAGACACTCCTTCAAAGTGCTCTCTTTGAGCCAAGTGCTGACTGCTAAGGCCAAACTGCAGCAAAATATCATAGTTCGACTGTGGTGAGAGACCTATATCCATCAATGCCTTTGTAACGCTGCACGTTCAACGCCAAGAATGGTCAGTTTTGTTGGCAATGCATCTTTGGAAGTGTAGCTTCAACAGCTGCTCAAAAGTTAAAGTAGGTGAGCTATTTTTTCCCTAATTTCTTGTCTACACTTCAGACTGCCAACACAAAAGTGCATGCTTTTGACATTTTCTATAAAAGGGCAATTTAATTAAGTACTCACGCATGTGAGTTGTTATTTCATATGGAACGAACGCGACCCCCAACCAGTGCAGGCTGCGTGTCACTTGCATCGCTGATGTTTCCCGCTGCCATGGACAATCCAGGTCGTCATTGACAAGTTAACCAGTTAAGTAGCTGTTTGCCTTTGACGGATTTCTTGAGCTCGAGGACGACCGATTTGATATACGAGACGTTTAAAACGAAACGTTCAGGATACGTCATTTACCTGTGGATTTCTTGAGACATCGCTGGATCTTTTCAGATCCGTTCACAGCAAGAACGAAGGACTTTTATTTGACGTTATATTTACATGCGTTGTATGAACATGAGGTAAAGTGTCCCTAACACACCGTTAATATGTCGTAAGAACGTAATGACACAATACCTTTCATTTAGCCTTAAAGGGTAACACTGTTAACAATTAAATATAAGCTTTTTGACACAATTTCTGTTGGCTCAAATTAATTCAGATTACAGTAATATACAGTCAAACCAAATAATATTCAGACACCAGATATAATCTTTTTACTGATGGATTTTGCACTAATACAGTGTTACACGGAGCTACCTACCCCAAACTCATTGGTAGAGGCCGAGGGCTCACATCCACACAGAAAGAGAGTGCACGCGACGCTACTCACATCAAACAAGTCAGGAAAGAGAGAAGACGCAGAAGCATTAGTTAATCGATCAATGATACAGTCATTATCACGGATGGTGATGCCAAATATACTTGGGCGCCCATTAATGTACCTGCGTTAATGCATTGTATGGGAAACACTGGTACTTAAATTAACAGCTGACAGCTATTCAACCTAATCCATTGATGCTTTCTGACATTATCAAGATTAATTTGTTCTGACTGAGTTGTCATATTTTATTACCATTTTATAAATTATAGCGCATAAACTGTGATAGTGTGAGAAATGTTGAAGGCGTTTGAATACATTTTGGTTTTACTGTACTTTTAAAGTGGCGTACGTTATTTTGAGTTAAAATGAGCGAAAACCAATTATTAAACAAGTATGTGAAAGAACGGTGTTTAAAACTGTGTCACTCCCCTTGCGGGATTTCACCACGGAAAGCTTGTAATAATGGTTTGTAATTTGCCCTTGTCGAGTCGTCTTTCCCGGAGATTTGGGGTCTTTCGTCTACGCGTCATTACGTCACATTTGTTATAGAGGAACCGGCTGCTAGCCAGCACGTGGATGCTGTCATATGAGCCTTTATGGTACCTGAAGGTTACAATGACCAGCATCGCAACGACCGTGTAAACAACAGGCTTGTTTGACTTCAAGCAGCGCAGCGTACAATGATCGGCACGTTAAGATTAGAGCAACGCGAGAGAGAATCAAGAGCCGTATGCTTTTTAAGTAGCTCACTCCGTAATGATATAGATAAACTCATCTATCCACACGAAGACGTCCTTGTTTTTCCTCGCCATCAGGTTCTTTTTGAACTGGCCGGTCTAGTAACCAACTGTCATCAACAACCAGCCTGTATGGATGCGCGTACAACTGTTTACATTTATGTGCGCATGCCTGAATGGTCGGGCGACATGCGTTTTCGGCAGTGTAGTGTAAACGCAGATTTTTTCTGAAACGCATGTGGAAACGGCAGTATAAGCGAGGATCCTTTTCGTTTTAAAATGCAACGGGCTAATGTAAACAGCACCAAAGTCACTGTAGATGAAAGTGTACGCCAGATGCATAAAATGTCGAAATGTATATATGCCTTACAAAATATTTTCGTAATGAAGCGTTTTTCAAAAGCTATGAATCGATTTTTTTCTTTCATATTTCCGCAAGCACTGAACATTCGTTAACGTGAACGGCTACTTAGATGTAAAATAACCTCACCCTGTTTGATCAAGGTATGTGACGGTTTCAATATACCCACATGTACCCAAAAATAAAGTTGAATATACAGGTTTGTGGCTCTTCATTTATTTTTAGAATTCAACATTGTAATCTGATGTTTATGATCTTGTTTAGAAATATCTTTTGGATTTGTGTTAAATCTTAAATCATTGACTCGAATCGAATCGAGAGTTTGTGAATCGGAATAGAATCGTATGGGATCATCAGAATCGATACCCAGCCCTAAGCGGTAATACACAATTCGTTGCTGAACGTAGGCTGGTGTTTTTAAAGCGAAAGCCCCCATTAAGTGTGGTGGAGTATGAAAGAGTTGCGTAATAATTAATGACTTTTACCAGATTCATGTGATTTCTTTAAACGAACAATCGTTCTTGAATTAGAAGCCGGTCAGTCCGTTGTTCGAGTGTACGTTGCTGTTAGGGCTTTGCATTATTAAACAATCATTTTCATTACGCCAGTAAATAAATGCAGCGGAAGACAAGGAAAGTCTTCATTGTGCATTTCTACTCTTGAGCACAGAGCCTTGAAAATATATTTGAATAGCATTTGCTCCCTAACAAATGAATTTGCTAATCAGCTTTGTAAGTCGTTGCATTTAGAGTGCCAGGGCGTGATGGAATTAAACCACTGAGGTTGAATTCAGTGCTATCGATTCGTCTGAAGGAAATCCTCTTTATGTTAGTCAAGCCATTGTGCAGCAAAGCTAACTCCTGAAAATGTTGATTTCTTTCAGAGACAGACATTTGACAAGTGGGGCAAATTGGAAAGGTGGGTTTGTCTTGCGCGACCCTTCCCTTACATGAGGTTTATCTAGCTTTATTAGTACTAGTATTGGCAAATAATATGATTTTATTCATTATTTACTGATGTTTGTATCTACTGAACAAATATGATATATTGATCATTGTAAATAATCCAGCCCCGGCATCTGATGGACTCTACTACATAAGTGGTTAACGCACCTGTTTACGTTAAAGGGACGATAAAAATCAAACTTGACGTAATTGATTCAATTCAATCCCTCGTGTCATGTCTTTCAAACTTGCATATGACTCTTTCTTCTGTGCACAACATATATTTTGAGGAACGTCTCGGCAGTTTTGTGTCAAAAACAACGGAAGTCAATAGGGGCCAGTGTAGTTTGGTGAATATCGCCTTGCAGAAGAAAAGTCATAAATGTTTTGAATGACAACATGATGATCAACATGATGCTTTTCTCTGCAAACTTTCAACAAGTCTGAAAGTGCGTGATGTCTAGTTTTAGTGTAGTTTAGTGTATTTCAGCCTTTCAGAGTCACATGGATACACTTGCTCTTTTCTCCTACCCAAGCTTGTAGTTTGAGCGCGATTCACTGAATTGGAATTTTAACACGGCATTATTATATTTTATGATTTGTTTATTTCATAAATATTGTGATAAGCAATATGAGAAGTATTGTGATCGTGTTGTGAGAACTGGTTTCTGGAAAGTAAAATCAGTATTACGATACTATAAACTTCTCAAACTTTTCCAGCAAGCTGAACGGAGCTTGTAATTACAAATAAGATAATTTGGATGTATAAAATGAAATTGTATTATGAGGTTATTATGCTCCTGAGAGGGGGTACTCGCTTTTACATTCATTTTCTCATAAATGTAACATTTTCCAAATCTGTCTTGGCTCTTATTCTCAGTACAAACAAAAGCTTAAAATCATAGCCATCTTCTAATATCCTCATTCATTATTCTTTTAACCAGGTGGCTTCATTTGCATAATATCTGAGCTTCATGTGACTTTTCTATCAATAATTTTAATCTACAGTGCTGTTCTTCATGAAAGTAGTCATCCAATCGGCCAAATGCTTTGTCCTGGAAGGGATTGTTTCTTTGTCTGTTCCGTTTCTACTTGTCCTCTGTGTCCGCTCTTCAGGCCAGCGCTCTTTTCCCATTAGGCCACTATAGAGTTTTATAATTAAAAGGAATGAGTGTGATGAAATGGTATGTGCAGGAGTGTGGCATGCTATTGATTCTGGAAGGAGATGGTGCAATTTGCATCATCTTTCGGTATAGATTCTCCCAGAATAGAGTTCTGGAGGGCGACCATGGTTCACTGCTTGTACTTTTTAAAGATCTGGAAGATTGGATGAACTATTACTATGGACACCTGAATAAATGGTGGAAGAGGGGATTAAGAGTTTTTCTACTAGATGGAAGTTGGTTGCCGTACAAGAAGTACAAGAAGTACGTTTACATGAGCCGTTATAAATAAGATATAATTCATCCACTGTGGGGTTTTTCTACCAAATATGAAAATGTATATATGTATGCTAGTCCATTAATCACACTACAGGTATACATGACACAATGAGCAGTTAAAGATGTACCCATGTCGTGTCATGTTTGTGAGCTGGCACATAACATGCAAAGACGCTTCACATCTGTCTTTTGGTAAATGGGTACAGAATTGCAGTTAGCATGTTGGATGTAGTCAATCTACATTTGGATATTGCAGGTCTGTTTAATTGAGCAAAAACCAGCGTTGGACCAATCAGTTGGACCGAAATGTTAACTGTACTATAAATGACAGTAAACGCTGAACTGTGCAAACTTTAGTGTAAACTTCTGCAAATGTCTCCAACACACACGTACGTGGACATCATTTCTGAAGGCTGCATGCTGTTGCATTCCACCGCGATCTGTCTAGTCAAAGTACTAGACCTTTGCAAATACGGACGTTGAAGAAGTGCGTTTGTATATTTAATAATATTGTCACTGCTAAACACCTCTTAGCCATAGCATTAGACTACATTTACATTTAGTCATTTAGCAGACGCTTTTATCCAAAGCGACCTACAAATGAGGTAAACCATAGAAGCAATTGGACCAACATAAGGACAACAAAAAGCATACGTGCAGTAAAACTGGTCTCGTATAGCCTACCACTGTATACAAAGCTATGGATATTTTTTAGAAAGAAATGCAATAGAAATGTTAGAAAAGAAATGGAAGTAGTGATCGGTCAGGTGTTGACGGAAGAGATGGGCTTTCAGCCGATTCTTAAACATGGCGACAGGATCTGTTGATCTTGCAGCAGCGGGTAGGTCATTGCACAAATGTGGAACAGATCCAGAGGAGGTGTGTGAGAACGATTTTCTTCCCGTTATGGGATGGCACTACAAGACGACGTTTGTTTGCAGAGCATGGGGATCTGGTGGGAAAATAAGTCTGTGTTAGCGAGTGAAGATACGGGGTGCCGAACCATTGGCGGCCTTGCAGGCTCAGCGCAGAAACAATCTACAGCCAATGAGCACCGCTGACATATACGCTAATGCAAACATATTTGACAATTTGCCATTCTGAATGCTTAACCGTGAATGAGTGGCGTGATGAAATTACACAAATGTTACGAATTTGGCAGGTGCCGAGAAGCTCGCAGAGCAGGAGGGACCAAGCTAGATACGGCATTAACCACTCTACATTACCCTGCTCGATAGAGGATAAGCACATATCTGCCCGAGAGTTCACGCTGGATACTGTGAATTTATTCACCCTGGAGGCATCCTGGATCGCACAGCTCATAGGTTCTCAATAACCTACGTCTGTTACGGCATGTGCATTATTAGGTTCACTCACCCTGTAACCGCTGACTCCTGCTTTCTGCCCGTCTCCGGGAAGGCCATTGTGGACCGATCATCGACTAAGTGCCACTGGGCTCCACGGCTGAATTGAACGGTTAGTGGTGTGTGACCCACAATTGAGGCCCTAATGAGTATCGGTTTGTCCGGAGTTTTCCCTTTGAAGAACTGTGCCCAGTGCTGATTTCAATGCAGGTCTGATTGACTTTCCTCATTTGTTCTAACGAGCTGTTAAGTGACTACCTCGGGATGCCCGAGATGTCCTGGCAGGTATTTGTTCTCCAGTTCCCACTGAGACGTTTTATGTCTTGTTGACAGAAAAAGTACCAGCAGCTTGAAGTCACCATTTCTTTGTTAACCGGTTTAACGTTTTGTTTTGTGAAGGTTTTTAGCGTTAAGCTTAAACATGTTAACAAGTCTTGGTATATAAAAAAAACAACATTACCAAGCAATCGATCTACAAGACCATGTGTTAGAGCATGGCATAGCGCAAAGGTTTCGAGTCGATTCCCAAGGAAACACACGTGCACAAGAACGTATACCTTGAATGTACACAATCAACAACAGCGCAGTAAATAGCGTTATAAAATATACTTTTGATACACGGTTAGATTTCTTCAGTTTTCACCACAAGCTAGGCCACGTCTAGTTTTGTGATCTGCAATCTGCTCGGCTGGGAATGTAAAATGCCTAGAATGATCTGGAAAAATTGCCCTGTCATAAAGTCATTCGTTTTCTCTGACTAATCACAGTTATTGAATATTTTTGGATCTAGTTTAATTACTTGGCTATAAAAAGCTATAAATTGAATTTCGGCGCAGATCCTCGTTCTGAGAAATCACTTTCGGTTCATTTACATCACTGAAACGTGTCATGCTCGACTCGGCGCAGTTTATAACAATTAACTAAATCCATTTCTTAGCATCCGTCGTGTTTTATGGGAACGCCACGCAGTCATCCGTGTAAATGTATTTGCTATGTTACTAAATAATTACATTTGTTATCAATTTTATTTATTATTTGGAATCAATTTTGAAGAACTGAAAGTGAGCCATTGCTGTCTGGCCGTAGTCTCAATGGCTCATGAGTTTTCCATTACAGTACATGTAATGTACCCCTTACGCTTCTAATAAAAGCAAATTAATTGTTTAATGGGCTAATCTGACATCATATTTCACTCTCAGGGATGTTCACTTCTTTTTCGCCCAATGCTGAAGCCCTTTCGAACACTAACGCTAATGTCTTAGTAGCAGTGAATGAAGATGGCAACAAAGGGATGCGTGTTGTTCTTTCTGTACCAGATCCCCAAGTTCATACCACGCTGTTGCTATCTAGTTGTATTGGACTATGCCTATTCTGTGACTGCACACAAATGAACCCTAAGATGTGTTCAAAAATAAGTTTGAATTGTTACTTGTCAAGACATCCACAAGACTACTGCAGTTGTGCAGAATATTATTAAATGGACTTCATGGACCTTAACCCTCCCAGACAATAGCAAAAGCTTTTACATGTAATTCTTTTAAATGCAGACATTACATCAAACCACTTGGTATTGATTTGTATTTAAGTCAAGTCATTTTCTTTTGCACACTTGAAATGCATAGGAGCAGCATTTTACCGTCTAATTTTTAATGTTGCACTAAGGGATAGTAGCTCTCTATTGCATTTAGTCTTCACTCATATTTAATAAACTGAAACATCTGGTTTCTGTAATGAAACGAAATTTGCTTCTAATGAAGACAAAAGGTTAATTTTTTTTTTGCTAAGGCAAGCGTCACTATTACTGTTGCTCAAACTTTGGTATTTGAATAAGCCCAGTCCTAAGAGTGTTAAGTTGGCACATAACTCATCCCACACTGCTGTGATCAAGAACAATACCTCAAATTAAAACATTTAAAAATAACAGTACAGTTGTTTCTCTTGATACTTGACAGAACAGAATCCAATTAGGTTGCATTTAATATCGCAAGGTGCGTGAAAAGAAAACCGGTCTTCGTGCTGTCATTCCAAAATGTATGATTTCATGTTTCATCCAAGTTACTGTCTACACTGTGGATCACGGCTGTTTAGATGGAAATGACATTGTGTTGGTAGGTATTTATGGTCTTTTTTTATGCAATAAAAAATGCTGTGTTTGAGAGTAAATTGTTTTGTAATTAAAAAAATAAAAGATAGCCAAATAAATCTGAAATCGATTATAAAATTCAAATGTCTGCAAATTTCTGAAATGTTTTTTTTTCCAAAAATGTTCATTACGAAACTACAAATATTGCTCTCTTTTCTGCTGTCTTTTTTTGGCTTGCGAGTTGAAAACTTTCGCTTTTCGAGTTGAATTTTTTTCGAGTGAAGCTGTATCTCCGTGTGCGGTCTCTACCCACCAAGACGAAAGGGCTTTTTTATTGGTCATTCCCAATGGTTGAAGTGACAAAATGATCACGCCCACTACGTTTTCCCCCTGCCGCCAGTCTGACAGAAGAGCGACTTTCCAGCAGAAATGGCGAACAACAGTTCATTTACGTATACTGGGTAAGATAACTAATTTAATATCTTAAACTCTATGTCAAGTGAACTTAATTATTATGCTTTCCCATCTAAATACGTAACGTTAGCTAAACCCGTTTGTAGTTGGTGTTAGCGTGGATTAGCCAGCAATAAGTTAGCTGCAAAAAAGACAGCAGAAACAAAAGCTATATTTGTATTTTCGTGATGAAAAGTTAATGAAGTGCGCAAAGAAAAAGAAAACATTTCTAAGATTTGCACGCAATGCAAATTAATTTGTTATCAATTTCAGATTTTTGGCACTTTTTTAATTTTTTAATTACAAAATAATTAGTTTTACTCTCAAACACAGCATTTTTTATTGCATAAAAAAGACGCAAAAAACATAGGTAATAGGCAAAGATCTGACATATTTATGTTTTACGCCGTGTGGAAATGTGACATGCAAAAATGCTGTGCAAAATCTGATCAGTGTACTCAGTTCTCAACATAAATCTGAATTTCATGGGTTTTTACCTTTTACTCTTCTGTTCTCAGAAGGTAATATTCGACTACCGATATGAATGTAGTCATAGAGACTACATAGTCAACCCAGAAAGCACTCGTCAACTGTATGTACAAAAACAACTTGGGGCACCCATAAGTGTGGGCATAACAACACGCTGGCAACCACCCACGATAGTCTGGTGGTGAGCAAGCACCACTCACTCTAATTTTACTTTACACATTGGTTATCCATCATTTTGTGTGGTACCCCTGTGATTCATTTAAAAAAAAATGTTATTAGGCATGTTTCCTTATTATGACACAAGAGGAATATTTGGCAGGTTGGTATTTGCCTGGGATGTTTATTTTTGGAATGTGATATAATGAAGCTGTTTCGGACCTTCCCCTTCCACCAACTGCATCTAGTGACCGCTCGCGAAACTTCATCTGCTCTGATTGCCATTGTCCCTCCCCTACTGCCGACATTTTGATCATTACGACTCGTTGATGATCTCCATAAATCACTGCTTGGATCTACACTTTTCACTGCTACTGGTTTTGCACCTTAATTACCAGCCCAGTGCTCATTATTTGCCTGGTTGGAATGGCATGTTTGCGGAGTTGACTCCCATGTTAATTAACCTTGCCTTCAATTACACATTTCGTTCGACACTCATTAGCCAACACAGAGGGCGGTAGTGGGCGCTACCGGGGTTATAGGATTAGAACACCCTACGGGTCAAAAAGCATTATCCATCAGAGGGAACTGTAGCTGGAAATGATGCTTTGGGCTGTCTTGCTTAATCGTTGAGAGGCTTGTAACATCCTTTAACCTGAAGTCGACATCTTTCGTTGACCTGCAAACGGCCATATGATGCCACAGGCTCGTGCATAGTCTGATGTCAATAATGATTCCAGCTTCTTGCATCTGGCTGTTTTTTGATGCCAGGGGGTCCAACCCTTTGCTTTTTTACACAGCCTAAGTGATTCGATCTACAGATGGAATGATTTGTGTTGTTAATGGTTTATTTCTTAGCCTTGTTTATTTTCTTGAAAAAAATGTCTTCATCTGTGATCTTTTTGGTAAAAACAAGTGGCCTGGGGGGCATATGACCTCATCCTGCTGGATAACATATTTCCTTACAGCCACGTACGTTTTCTATATAGGATTTATACTGGCCAAACACATGAGCCGTAAGTCTCTCAAGAGCTGTAAGAAAATGACATCGTGAGATTTTGTCAACACTGTGGCTGATGAAACCACAAGGGTGCGGAATCCCTTGCCCTTCCTTAGCGACTATTCTAAGTTAGAGGGCTAAGGTAGCAGACAGGTATTCATGTTGTCAGTGCTTGCAAACCCAAATAAATACTAATATTGAAGTCTGTAAATGTTCTTGACCTCTTAGGAACCTTTAATCAGTCTTTAATTTGTTTTGGAGGGTTTCTGTGCAAGAATCTTAAATGGCTTTTGAGGTCTTTAGACCAGGTGAGACCTCTGGGAGTATTCTTGAGAAAGGCAGCAGGTTTGAAGTCTGCTCGAGTGAACCACAAATAGATCTCTAAAGACATCTGCTTTTTTCTGTTGCATGCGCTCAGACAGATGGTGTTACGGTGACCTCACCGGGTGGATCCGTGGTCACGGATCAAAGCACCTGTTTTTGTGAATATGCATGCATCTGTGTAAACATAATTTTTACATGAGTAATACACTGTTCAGTCCATTTCACATTTTGATACTTTACTCATAAGTCAGTTGGTGATCATCCGTGATTTAAAAAATGGATGTTGCGACATACCGATATGTATGATAACCATGAAATTAATAACCGTTATTACTGATATTGTGTTATTACTGCGATGTTTTATGCTCAGTTTGTCAGGGAAATACTGTTAAATGCAGCTCTCACACAGAAACTCCAACGCTCCGTTGAAGAAATATCACACGGATAACCAGGAACTGCCGTCTTCCTATCTGGCATCTTTCTATCACTGTTTTTCTAGCCTCCTCCGGTATTTTCATGATAATAAAGTATATTTATATTGATGACGTTTGATGGGGTTTTTAAACGCGCAGTGCTTTTAGATGGAGCAGCGTTTCCCACAGATCACAGAGCCGTGCTTCAAGAACAAGCTGCTTCATTTCACAATCGCGATGGCCACATCGATTAAATCACGATTTGAATAGGAATTGCAATTTATCGTGCACCTAACTATCACTGCACTTTTTCGAATCATCATGGGAAAACTGGATATCTTTTGACTTTGCATGGCACCCCAAATCTAGCGAGACCAACTCTGATGTTTTTTTATGAACACCGACTCCCATGGTATTTATTTTCCCTACTATGGCTTTAAATGGGGGAGGAGATCTTGACATTCTTCCAAATAGCTTCCTTTATGTTCAGCAGAACAATGATATTGATGCAGGTTTGGAACGACCTAAGTAAATTAAGACAGACATTGGTGCGTCAACCATCCCTTCAAAAGCAGGTAAAACAACTTTATATTATAGTTAAACTCGCTCAAATGAATGAATGTAAATATTAGAAACAAACCTAAATCAAACAGGGTGGCATCTGAACACGAATGACGCAAAAGCTTTGTTCATATCAACATCTACCAACAGTGGACAACAAAAAAGTTTCAATTTGTACTGCATTTAAAAAAAATAGTTTTATTGCCTAAAGCAGATCTTTTTTTTGTATGCTTGTGCTATTTTCCATCGAATGACCATTGTTTTTGTACTGTACTTATCTAAAGCTTTGATAGACCTACTTTCATATTTGCATCTAAAGTGTCCAAGTACTTTTGGGGTCCACTGTGTAACAGATACTAAGGCCAAAAAGCCATTCTTTGCTGGCAGTTTTATAGTTGACCACAGGAGGTGCTGTTGACTTGTTTTGCTCTTTCATCTTCTCATCTTTGTGTGTCCTTGTTTTGTGATGAGTGGAAGTGCTGTTAAGGGATTTCGCTTGGAGAGAGCTTCCGCAACTAGAGAGATTAACACCGCCTTATTAAAGCCCACACGCACACTTAGGAAGCCTCGCGAGCACCTTGATTCCAAAGTGGAAGGCCGTTATGTGAAAGCACAATGTGCTTGTCTGCCATTTTGGAGGTCATTTAGACCCAAACTCAAAGCCTTTCTGTTTTTTGCCGTAGTGCAGATATCAGACTCCATCTTTGCTCTCCGCTGTGATCTGTCAGACATCCGACCGCGTTGAGCGTCCTAAAGAGTGTAGAGCACCAGCGGCGTTTAAGGGCACACTAATGCAGTGGGCGGCCTAAAGCTGGATGTCCGTTCACTAAACTACAGCTCTTGAAATATTCCCAGCAGCCCACGGGTCCTGTCAGCCAGAGCTCGCCATACGCTTTAAGGTTAGATCCATGTTGCCAAGGAGACGGCAGCGCCGCGTGCGTTTAGTTCAATGATCTCCTGTCTCTGCTCAACCTGTACCTCGCCTGTCAGAGCTGCGGTTTGAGTCATTCGCGGCGGTTACTAAATAAATCTGGAGTCTGCAGGTTGGATTAGTTCGCCTGTGCTCAGGGAAAATGATTTTGACATTTAGCGGTGGAGTTTGTTGTGTGGCAAATCGTGAGACCTCATGTTAACGCTCAAACCATGCGCGAGGCTGCATAGATAATGTCACATCAAATAAATGTGAATATATTTTCATATCCATTTGACCTGTGAGCGAAATAGAAAATGTGTATATATTTTCTTGTTGGATTTGAATGAACACATTATACCTGTTAGCAACAAAGAATAAAGGCATTTACTTTATACGAACAAGATGCCAATTGTAAATGCCATTTAATATTTGTCTGCTACAATATTAGAGAAAGCTCTTGACCTACACATTTAGTTACACTTTATTGGATGACATATCATTGAATAATACCAGCTTCTTTCTAGCTTGCCCACTTTTTTATCCCATAGCGCATGTTCTGTATTTTACATCGTCTAGTTCTTTTGAAATATATGTTCATGTGAATGGCCCAAAAGCGGTAGAACTATTCTATTTTCTAGAAGATATTTTTTTACAGGGTGGGTCTTTGATAGTTCTGGAGAAATCACATCAAATGTTGAAGAAAATCTAATGAAAGGGTCAATTTGAGTCCGTACTGAAGTCCAGGGCCCTGTTGCAAGAAAGCCCTGAAGATAAGAAAACAAAACTCTTAGTGACAATACTGTCAAGGGTTTTCTTAACTTAAGAAGAGGTTTATTGCAACTGGAAATCATAATTTATACACCCTCATGTCATCCAAAAACCTGTATGATTTTTTTAGAAACGCTCAAATATATTTTGAGGAACGTCTCATACAATAGAAGTCAGTGTTGTTACCAACTTTCTTTGCGATATCATCTTTTGTGGTCTGCAGAAGAAAGTCATGCAGCATTGTAATGACATGAGGGTAAAGTTATTCATTATATGTCACCGTAGCATAAGTATTACTTTTATCCAAAACGACTTCCATTGCATTGTACTGTACATTTGTCTTTGACCATGTGCGATCCACTGGAATGGAACCCATGACCTTGGCGTGCTAGCGCCATGCTCAAACCACTGAGCCACAGGAAAGTGAATTGCAGTGATGCATGTAATACTGTACAACATTAGATTTACAATATAACGGTTATGAAAATGATATGAATGCATATGATATTATACTCTCATTAAGTCCAAGCCTAAAATGGAAAACTCAATGTCAAGGTCCTTGCTCTAATTCTGCTTGGCCTAAAAAAGTCTCAAGACCCTTGGTTAAAGCGCACAGTATGGTTCTTTCTTTCTTATTGGGTAACACAGCTTTTTTCCCTCAATCCTTTTCTATTTGTCTTTCTATTCTTCTTCTCGTCTTATTTTCTTCTGTCTTTTACTCTTTGCAGAGGAAGAGGTGGAAAATTTCAATGTTTCCAGCTTGCAGGAAGAGGTGTTGCGGAACATCGAGGCTGACAGCTTCTGGTGCATGAGCAAGCTCCTGGACGGGATTCAGGTAAATTGATTCCCTATCTGCCAGCGTGCTGGGCTGATTACATTCACTGCATGTGTGTGTGTGTGTGTGTGTGTGCGCAAGATGAGCACACCGCTGGGAAAGAGACGAATGCGTCGTGGTGAGGGTCCCCTGCGTGTAGATGTCCTGTCCCGTTTCCTCCCCTTGCCTTTCCTCGCCTGGCCTGTCCTGGAATAAAATCCATGATGAATATTCTCACTCCGCACCACCGGCAGGAAATAACCTCCTTATCCAAAAGGGCCTAGCAATTCTTGAATTGTCACGGGAAAGCACATCGACCCTCACCTCCGCCCCATATTCACTTTATCTTGCCTGCCGTGTCTCTAATTGATTTAAGGGCGTAAAGACACTTGCTGTTTACGCCGCTGAGACGGGACATGCGATCCAGTTGAAGGTAGGTGGTTGCTGCCTACTTAGCCTCACATTTTCCCAATACTCTCGCAGAGGATGAAAAAGGAGTCCCGTGTGGCTTTTTCAGTTTTTTCTCCATGTTTCTTTGACTATGGTCACCTTTAGCCCCGTGCATCTGTTGAGATTGAACTTTCCTACCTGACGTTACGTAAAGCATACATGTATAATTCATTATAAAAGTAGTTTGAATGTATTAGTTATGCCTTGTAATGCAGCTTGTATTGTCTCGCGAATAACTGCAACGACATCGATTCATTGTTACTTTTCACATTTTTATTTTGGTTATAATTCTCGACGACAACATTTAACGTATTACAACACACATTATGAACAATTATACCATTTTATAGCCCTTGATAATGCATTACACCGAAAGGGTTTAGTAAAGTCGGTCACACTTTATTTTAAGGTCCAATTCTCGCTATTAACAAACCACGATTTACGCCTCAATAAACTCCTCACTCTTCCTTCTTCGTAGTTGTTAGGTTTAGGGTAGGATTTGAGATGCACTTTAAGGTCATGCACAATATGTGCTTTATAAGTACTAATAAACAGCTATATAAATATGCTAATAATAGGCATGCTATAAGACATTATTTGATTTCATTTTCTACACGTCACGAGTTACCTTTGGTTTCGTGGTAGACTTTAAAACAAGTGCACTTTCAAGCAGAATTCTATTCAAGGCAGAATTTAGCAAATCGTGGTGCCGTTTTCATAGGGATAAATCGCGTTTATTTGTTCAAGATCTGAAATATAAAAGCGTAATAAAAACATGGAAGGCTCTTGAGAAGTAGCAAAAATATGTGAAAGCATGGCCAAGTTTCCAAGATAAGTTTTAATGTGACCTTAAAATAACGAAAAGCTGTGTTCTATTAGTTACTTTAAATACTGTAAATATCAACCCCTGGGACATAAAGGTGTCTGTCTTTAAATTAAGCTGAAGTGCACATAGACGGAGGACTCCTTCACACGCACTTGGTTTGGACGCAAGTCTCCTAACACATAAAGAACATTTGTATTCAGTGAGACATCCGTCCTCTCCGGCATTAGATTGAAATGCTCTCCAGGCCCGCCAAAGCTTTTGTGGTATTTTGTAATTACTGCAGTAATTTGTGTCTACAAAGCATATTCTCTCAGGTGCTAATGATTTTTCGCCAATCTTTGTTTTCCTTACACCTTCACACTATTGCTGCTGATAGCTCTGAACATTTACTCACAAGTTGTTAGCGTCGGCTGCACTGCGCTCTCTGCGTGTTTCGGAGTGGTTGTTAACACTCGGTGTAGTTTTTAGTGTGATTTTTATGGTCCCAGCCATGCGTAATTGTGTTCGGTTCTCAGGAGAGCACTTCCGTTTTACATGCATAGGGTTAGAAAATGTTGTTAATTACAAGTATTGTATTTCCCTCCTGTGTCGGACAATAGAGCAATATTGCAGTTTTAAAGCCCCATTATAAGAGATATTTATTTTTATAAGAGAGTTTTATCACGTACACTTCACCAAGGATGGTGGGCGCCAAAGGTAACTCGTCAGTGCTTCATACGGTGGAGCAGTATCGTAAAAGAAAAAACGACCAGGGGCTCAAGATATAAAATGAACGAATCAGCATGCAAGAAATTGTTCATGTGACTTATAATATTTCTTCCTGTCTGATATGAACTTTGTAGAAAAATTCACTGAAAATCTTGCTAAATATGTAATTCGCACTACTGCATACTGAGATTTATTGCACAACACAGATTTGAAATGACACAAAGGTGGGTAAATAAAAAAACATGAAGTATGTCTGAATTTAAAGAGACATCAATAGGAAATGAAGCCATTTTACAAGACCCAAAACTCAAGTTCAATATGAAATATATTGATGTTTGAAATTGTTTTATTTAGCAAAATAAATGAGTGCCGTTATGACAGAAAAGGACCTTCAACCCCTGTCAGCCATAATAACATTCAAAATACAGATTAATTATAACATGCCAAATTGCTCAAAAATGCGTTGTAGTTATTCAGTAAATTCAAAGAGAAGACAACCCATCACTTCAACAAAGAACATTAGGTGAACGGGGGATTTTACATCATAGCTGTTGAACTGTACAGATCAGGCTTAGTGTCAAAGCTTCAATCCATTCAGAAATCTCTTCTCTAGCAAGCACATCAAAATCTGTGATCTCCTTGCCTACCCCGATTGACAAGAAGTAAACTTATAATAATGATTTATAAATTGATCTGTCGGATGCTATTTTGTGGGAAATGACAGTTGACTTGAACCCATGTCAACATAAGCAACCTACGCACCTGCTCCTCTTCACATTAAAGCTACAATATGGAATCATTTGATGAAACTCCTAAAATCATTCGCACAGTGTGATATATTTCATGCAGTTGTGTACTTACATTATCTCGAACGTCCCCAAGAATGTGCAAATAGAGAGAAATTCCTATATAAAATAATCGCCCGTCCCTTGTCTCCCTTGTATTTGTCGCATATCATTGGCTCAATATACGCTGCTCCGCACGACCCTCAGTTTAAAATATGAATCATTCATTATGTCGTCCGTGAACATGATGGGCGATCTCCATACGCCTCTTGGTGGTGAAAACGACATGTCATAATTCTACACTCCTACATAACGACATTTAACTTCGCCTTATATTGTTTCGAAAGTGTCTCATCTAGCGGATCAAAATTACGAAATGTGGCTTTAAGTTGTTTGAGGCTTTTTGGGATAAACAGGTGAGGGCCCGATTATAAATGTGAAAATATAAATTTGATTTGCGATATTTATGACACAGACGGTCCTGAGGCAGAAGCTGTTTTGTGGTGTCCTGGCCTCAGGGTTGGACATTGCAGATAATGGCTGGTGCCTGAGCTGCCTGCTTTACACACATTTTTCATTTCCCCTCTTCGGGGCTGAAAATACAGATGGATTTGCACCTAATGGATCCACACATGTACACAAACCAGCCAGCTCGGCTAGCAAGTGACAAACAACACAGTTATTTTCCAGGGGCTTAAGGTCTTCCTATTAATAAGTCATAACCCTTGAGCAAACATTTACCTTGACTTTAAAGAGAACCGGTAGGACAGAAGGACAATCACTGCCTTAAACATGAATGATCTCATACAAAATATCGATACAAATGTACAGCATTGAGTGAAATGCTTTGATGTGTTCGAGTAAATTCTCAGCGCTACTTCAAGAAGAGAGAACTTCTAGATTGGTTATTTTTTGATGGTCACCTCAGCTTGTGCATGAGCAAATAGCATATCGTATAAAGAATTGCTAGAAAACCTAAACCACAAACCTGGACTATCGTCTCACAAAAATGTAACCTTAAGAACTGGTGACTCTTCTTTCTCCATCTTGCCGTCAGACTCAACATCTCTCCATATGGGAAGTGAACGTGGACAGCTGTTGTGTAAACACGCATGCGGGAGCAGCAGCTCAAGGAGGAGACCTTTAGACTCCAGTCAGTCATGGAGTTGGGATAGAGACGAGGTCTGGCTGAGACTGAATGGATCCGAGACTTCCTGTCAGCAGGAACGCAATTTACTCTCCTTACAGTGAATGCTGAGCTGTAGTGTGTTGTGCAGAGGTTAATAGTCAACGCATGACCTTTGGACTTTGGGGGGCAGCGATGTTTTAGAAGCCATTAGGCCAATGATATTTGAAAGATAAACAGGGTTGTGCAGTACGTAAAAGGTAAAGACTTTTTTTGATGCCATATTTGTTACCTACTAGATCCGTAGGATGCTGTTGTTGGGAGGCATGTTAAAGTCTGTGTCTGACAAATGATAGCCGGACTCGAGGGAAAACACTGCTTCTAATTCCAGCTGTCTCTTTGCCAGTGACCGTTTATACTCCTCTTACGTGCCTTCAAACGCAGCACCTGCTTCGAGTGCTGATCTGAGATCCGCTTACTGTTACCAGATGCTCACTTGAATGTAGCGGTTCTTTGACACTTGAGATTCATGTCAGGGAACAACTTGTTGGACAGATTTTTTTGATCTGGGTTTATTGTTTGTGGAGTTAAACAAATGAATAACTTATTTTATTATTATTTACATATTACACCATTAACACGTGTATTATATAGCACACATTATATAGCTTATGTGAGAGTAAATTTAGTTGGTGGTCTTTGTCCTATCGCTCTTACCATTAAACTTAACTTCACCTGCATTACACAAGAAAGAACCCTTCATACAGAAAGCAGGTGTGTGTGTATAAAATATTGCTGGTCCATTGCACAATGGAGATTAGACAAATAAGAGGCATGATAACAGACGAGGGAGGTCGCAACCCACGCTTGAGGAGACCAGATAGGTGTGTTAATATCCACTTGCCCGAGAGGCTGATGGAGACCAGATTATTAAGCTTGTGCGTACAGCTCTACTGCGATCTTTCACTGTTGGCGCAGCAGCTGCCTTACTTGCTTTCTCTTACTTCACTGTTTCTCTGATCAACTCTCCTCGTTTCCAGTCCTCTTGCACCACTGTTTCTTCATCTCTCTTTAAAGCCCAAAGGGCATCCAGCTGCTGCTGTCTTCCTTTAGTAATGCTACTCACACACTCACAAAAAACACACTCGCCAAATGTAAATAGGAGAAACTGCCTCATATCAGCCATCTGTTAACTCCAGATGGAATTTTTCGGCTCGTGTATAAAGCGAGCTGATGCTGTTTTTCAGTTGGATTGCTTGCTTGGAAAAGTAAAGGAATTACAGTGCATGATGGGATGGCGTGACCTAGTGGCTTAATTTAAGGACATATCCAAAATATTGTAGGTTTTTTCCAAATTTAGATGTCTGTTAGGTACTCTGAAATACATTCAAAAAACTTTCAGCAACCAACACGCAGGTAAAGTGCTGTCGTAGAAAAAAAAAGAGACACCATTCCAAATGTTCATTTAATTAGCATTTCTAGATGTATTGTGGCCATTCCAGTCCAGTGTATTTCAACATAGAAATTCTAAGTCTGTCAACGGCCATGCAAAAGACTTTCTTTTCATTATTTAATGTGTGAAAAAATACAGAGAATCTTTTCTGTTTTTTTTACCCTTTTCTCCAACAAATAAATGCAAATAGAAACAGAGAAATTATGCAATTATTGTTTTCGTGTTTTCTGTCTTGTAAGTCGCAGTGTATTTGTATGTCTTCGTCGCGTCTACCTGTCTTTAAATGCAACATTTTTAGAGCTAAACTTCGCGGACGCCGAAGAGTTGCGGGACCTACTCCGGAGTACTGCACCATCACAGACCCCCACTACTGCATCTCGCCCACTGTGTTTATGATTATTAAGTGCCGGCCGTTCTATCTACGAGGGAATATACAGCCATACTTCTCATTGCTGTATAAATCCCTCCCAGCTCCAACAACAACAGGAGTGAGGCACCGAATGAACTGCGCGCGCTGAGAGACCATGCTGTAGAACTCACTGATGTCTTAGACTTTTTCAACATCTCACTGGGTCAAGCTGTTGTCCCCAAATGCTTCAAAGATACCACCATCATTCCAGTTCCAAAAAAAGTTATCTCCATCGTGCTTAAATGACTACCGTCCGGTTGAGCTTTCTCCTATTCTCTTGAAGTGCTTTGAATGGCTAGTCATGCACAACATCAAGTTCCCCCCTCCCCGGACCCCTTTCAATTTGCATATCGGTCCAAGAGAATGCTGTTCGTAGACTTCAGTTCAGCATTTGACACAATCATCCCTCAACAGGTCATTTTCAAATTGGTCCAGCTGGGACTGAACACTTCGCTGTGTAACTGGCTGTTCGATTTCCTGGCGGGGAAACCTCAGGCAGTATGGGTCGACAGTAACACATCCAGTACCATCAAACTGAACACGACTCCAACCTCTTAAACAAGTTTGTGGACGACACGACTGTGGTGGGTCTCATTAGCAACAGAGATGACACAAACTACAGGAGTGAGGTGAGCCACCTGGCCCGGTGGTGCAGTGACAACAATCTCTCTCTGAATGTGGAGAAGATGAAGGAGATTGTTGTTGACTTCAGGAGAGTACACCCGTCAATGGTCGACTGTGGAGAGCGTGAGCAGCACCAAGTTCCTTGGGGTGTACATCACTGAGGATCTCTCCTGGACCAACAACACTGGCCATGAAAGCACAGCAGCGTCTCTACTTCCTAGAGCCAGAGCCCCAGCCCCCATCATATGTACCTTCTACAGAGGCACCATAGAGAGCCTTCTGAGGCTGCATCACTGTGTAGTGTTTACATTTATTCATTTTATCCAAAGCGACTTACAAGTAGTTTTTTACAGTGACACACTACTGCAGAGCAATCAGGGGTAAGTTGCCTTGCTCAATGGCACTTCAGTCATGACCTGCTGGCACTGAGATTCGAACCAGCAACCTTCTGATCACAAGTCCAACGCTCTAACCACTAGGCCACAGCTGACCGGAGAAGATCATCGGTGTCTCCCCCCGGGAGGGGAGACACCAGGAACCGTCTCACCTGCAAAGCCCGTAAGCTGGTCAGTAAGCTAAACTCCCTCCCGTGTCTGCCCTTCCTCCCCTCTCTTGCCCCATGCACCACTGAACTCTGACCTCATCCGAAGGTCCTCCCATCCCCCCCCAAAATAGACTGACCCGCACTAGTCACTTCATGCAGCCTTGGACTGCTCACTACCTCATTCAGCATCGGTCTGCCCCTCTTCAACTACCTTTCTGACAGGTTAAACAAAGCCTGCACTCTTGTCACTTTAAACAGACTAATAAGCTCTTTGCACTACCTTACATCTGGACTGTTGTATATTTCACTGTTCTGCACTCTATCTGCCATTACCTATCTGCTTTTTTTATAGTTGTATTTGACATAATCTTTATATATTTTATATGAATGTACTGTTCATGTGGCAGAATTGACAATAAAGCAGACTTTGATTACTTCAGCATTTAATGCATTTTCCTAAAATCACATTAACAACTTTCATGACCTCTAAAATATTTTTCTGTATGAATATGCAAATGTTTACAGACAATTACAGTGATTTCAAAATGTATGTTAGAGCTATAACAAAATAAATCTACCTCAATTTCTGCCAGTTTTCACCTAAGATACCCAGTAGACCTGAGATACCCAGTTTATGCAAACCAAATTGGACTTGTTTTCCATGGTAATCAAAACCACAGGTTATGTCAGTGGAGATTAAATTGCATTCAACCTGGAATATTCATTATACCCCATTATGCTACATTATAAAGTACTGCGAATTGCTTTAGATAAAAGCCACTGCTAAATACGTACTGTGTACATGGCAGAATGTGCCTCTTGAGACAGTGGATGCTCTTATTAAAAACTGTTTTTCATCTTGTTGTTTCACCTGCAGGTTCTCTGCGCGTTTAGAAACATTCATTTCATATAATGCATTATGTATATGTATGGGGGGAAAACTAGTGCACTACTCCATAAATGTTCCTCTCAGTAAGGTTAATAGTCCAGTACTAGACCCCCTACTGGTTCCTCGGTCAGCTGCAGCATCGGGGTCTAGGGCTGTGAGCCAGAGGACCATAAACTAATTAAGGTTATAGAGGAGTGGAGCCCCTTTAAAATTGTTTATAAACCATTAGGGGGGACCATGCTCTCTCGGGGATCCGGCGCGCAATTAGAACCAAGGTCGGAGGAACAGTGGAGGGGAGCGGGGCGTGCTCAGAACTGCTGCTGTGGACAGAAAGTGGCTTTTACACTGGGGCAAATGCTCACTTTTATTAATTTCCTAAATAAATAGTTGCCTCTCGAGGCCCTTTGTCAGTAAAATGCACCTTCAGTGATATTAATGAACCTCTTGCTTATTTAGCCTATTTTTCCTGGCTTCCCTTGCTTTCTCGCCCTCCCTCGTTTCTTTATATGCCAACTTAAAAGAAAAAGAAATGAATCCGTTTGCGACCGTTTTGCACCTCGCGGCTCCTGGGGCTTGGTGTCAAATGCGGAAATGGAACGTGTGAAATTGGTTGAAGTAGGAAGAAAAAAAGGGACTTGTTAATCATTCATATACTGAAGAGAAGCAAATATTGTTGTATTTTGCATTAGTTTCCATTAGTCCCCCACTCGCTATATTACATCTTATTGCATTCAGTGTTGCATAGGCAATAAAAGCTAAAGATAAATGGTCCATGATGCATTTTCAGCAGAGCAGGTCTCTAGGTAATGTATCCATTTTATTATCCCTCTCATCTGTTATTCCCCAACCAGTTCAACACCATTCTCGCAAGTGCTTAAACAGCCAGGACAAATTAATTGCCAGCGGAGCTAATAAAGATTGGGTGATTTGATAAATATTTGCATGCAATGGTGGAGAACGCCACAGCAAATGGGGCCTGAGGCCTTAACAATTTGATTTGGCCAATTGGTCCCCTGCTCCATTAAAACAGTTTATTGATAGGAAGCGCAGGGCTGCAGATTGCATTGACACATGCTCAGACAGTTGCCTGCCAGCCTATTCTTCCATCTCTTACACAGTTAGCATTGATTCAAGTTTGATCCTTGACATTTATGCCAAGTCAAGTTCCAGCCTTCGACACATGATCCTCAATCCTTGAAGAGCTCACACTGGATGTCAGGCTCCTTGCTGGAAATGCATCCTGTGGTTTTTGTGGATTTGTCAGTGTGCCGCAGGGTTTGTCATAGAATACAGATGAAGCGGCCCTCTTTCATCCTTATCAGCTGGATGTCTCTCAGAGCAAAGGGTTCGAGCTGTCCTTCACATGCAGAGCCAAGCGCCGTTACAAAATACCACCAGTCAGACAGCCTCCAAAACCACATTAATAGTGCTCTCGAGACGTTCAGATTTATCTCTTCTCGTATCTTTCTGTCTATCTACCTCTTTGCACTCTTTTCTCTCTATGTGAATAAGATCGCACTATTGGCCCAGCATGCAATTGTATTTGTATCCCCCAGGGCTGACAAGGCCCTGTGCACAGTCAGGCTGTTGTTTAAACAGGAGGTGGCTATTACTGTCTCGTATTTTGGCTGAGCTCGTAAGGGATAATGTGACTGAAGTAGATACTACAGAGCATTTTTTTCATGCCTGTTTCTGTTGCGTGGGGGCTGCAGTAGGGACCGCTCTGTGTTTGGGAGCCTCTGTCATCTTTCCGTCCCCCTGCCAATTAGATTCAATCAGTCGCTCATGGGGAAGTGGCATCAGGAAAAGCCGAGTTTTCTGCTTGGCTGCCGCTCTCTCCTGTCCTTTTTTTACTGACAGCCGTATGCCTCCGTCGCAGCTCAATGAGCCCCTCAGTCAGATGTCTGATAGTGCAGCCTGTCGCTCATATTCTTTCTGCCACATAACCTCCCGCATTAACTCTTCTTTAAGGGAGCACGCAGGGAAGCAGTAAACTCATGAACCACATCTTCACCAGGCAAATCGATCAGCCCCCGACCAACACAACGCATGTATGCTGCTGTATTATACGACTGCACTCATTTTCAAGTGTCTCTTCTGGTCTGTCAAGATAGTATAAAGGTGTTCTATGCCCAACCCAGTCTCAAGGCAATTTTTAGCATGATTTTTTTCCGTGTCACTCAGCACGACTTTTAATATACAGACCGCGCGTGTATGTACATTTATATAATACCTGATATCAAAAGAAGTTGTACATATTTTAGCTGGTGGCTGACCAACACCTTTCTTCACACCAAACCCTAAAACGTTACGGGGCAAAGTCAATTCATAACAAAACATACGAATGATATCTAGGAAGTCCCACGAATGAGATCAGAATTCCGATCAGATTGCATTGATATATGTTTATACATATGAGAGATACCGCATATTAAAATATGTTAGACTGAATCGTCATGCTGACTGACTCAAAAAGTGGGAAATTCATATCACGAACACAAATTAATAGATTACAGTTTGTGACAATGGGCCGGTTGCATAAAACTGTTTTAGACTAGTCTTACAAGTTGGTTGTCTGAATGTTTACATTTTTAAGGGGCAGTTCACCCCAAAATAAAAATTGTGTCATCATATACTCACCCTCGTGTTGTTCCGAATAAATTGCTTTGTTCTGATGAACACAGATGAAGATATTTGGAAGAATGCTTGTAACCAAACAGTTCTTTGCCACCATTGGCTACCATAGTAGGTAAAAGGACAATGGTAGTCAAAAGTGCCCCAGAACTGTTTGCTTTGCTACATTCTTTAAAATATCTTATTTTGTGCTTAACAGAAAAAATAAAGACATTTACAAAGACATTTTTCCAACTATGGTAGTCGATGGTGACCCAAAATGTTTGAAAAAGCCTACTTCAAATATCTTTCTGTGTGTTCATAAGAACAATGAAAATGATAGAGATTTGGAATAACTCGAGGTGAACTTTGGGTGGACTGTTCCTTTAAATCAGTTGCATACAATCTTAGATGGGTCTAATTTAAGACAAAAAAATCCATGTCATGGAAAACATTTTTGTTGAATGGGACCTTTAAACAAACTGTATGGTACATTGAAATCTAGCGGTTGATCTTGGTATCTTATGAAAAATGCTGGAGATTTATTTTGTGTACATATTGCACTATTAATGTTCTCAGTTACTGAGAGGCAGTTATTATAACCTTCTTTTTCTATAATGACTCTCAAATGATTCGTCCGGCGATTCATCGGTCTAACCCTTTCCTTTCTGTCAGCCTACTCTGATCTGATTGGTCCGATGGTCTAGTCTGCTGTGATTGGTCTACCGCGTGCAGTGTCGTAAATGGATCGTAGGCGGGCGTTACACAGAGTGGGGCAAATCTGACCCAGAACTGAAATTCGAACGACAGACGGCTCCTTTGCGTGATTCAGAGTCGACTCCTTCTTTCCCAAGCCAATAACTTTATTCGTTCACTATGGCTTTACAACTTGGCAGACTGCTTACATTCACACACAGCAACATTACACACTGCATGAAATGTAATTTTAAAGACATTGTAATATTTACACTTTAATAAAAGGCAATAATTCCATAGTTCAAATGATGCAAATGTTAATTAAGTTAATGTTAAAGTGTTTATGAAGTGGTCCCCCAGAAAAGAGACTATGAAGCCTGTCTACTTTACTCTGAAATGACAATTCCCTCTTTAATTCTCCTCATGTTGCTCAAAACCATATTTTTCAATGAAAGGAAAAATGAGCAAGTTCACTGGGATCTCAGATTTGAATCTCTATTATTTATTCATTATACTACATGTGCTACTTTCGTACATATGAACTACTTTTGTGGTGCGTCTCTGCACATTCTGGAGCTCGATAGTTGCGAGGTGCCATTGTACTTTATAAACCCGTGCTGCTTAAACATTCTTCACACAATATCCTTTTGGGTACCAGAAGAAAAATATATATCAGCACACAGGTTTGACTAAATAATGACAGTATTTCCAGTTTTAGACGGAGAAAGAAAATCTGTGGTCGAGAGTTTACGAGGGGAATCTGTGTACCCAGGTGTAATGTCAGATACTGAGATATTCAAAAGGAAAGTTCCTGAACCTAGGTGCTTGTATTGTGCGTTAGTGTGTTATTTCTGTTCTAGGTTTAGCTGGAAGAGCACAAACAATCGAGGAAGTAAAAGTGTGCTTCTTAAACTAATGGAATTGCATCAGGAGCTACAGAGAGAGCGTAAAAGCCCTCTCTTCTCCCTGAATAACACAAAGCCGATGCCTTATTATGTGCTCGGGTTATCAGAGGTTGTCATCACGGCTCCAGATCTTTTCAGCAGCATTGTTGTTTGCATCAAGCGTATCTTTTCAGCCCTTATCAAAGGATTGACCTTCATCCCCACAGATTTACAGTTGCTCTAGCATCTATTTGCAGGATCGTCACTATACTCTCTTTATTGATCTTGGATCACCTTTTTATTCAGTCTGCCTTTATTCTGTTTCACCCAGCAGAGAAATTGGCCTTTTTGTAGTGAGTGTCAAAAGGAGATTAGCGATCTACTGAAGGTAAGTGATGGACAGTTTGCGGAGTATAACGTCAAAAATAAAAGCTTCCGTCAGGAAGTTCCAGTCCCTTTGGCGGATCAAAAGTGGAGTGAGCAAAAAAGGACGCCACAAAGCTTAAACTTGCATCCAAAGCTCACATCAAACCCCTGGTAAAAAAGTGGATGTTCTGTAATGAAAGTGTGCTGCATTGAGCACAAGTGAAATTGAACAACTGCTTAAACCTTCGGAGACCTTCCGTTCTCTGCCTCTATGTTATAGAGGTCCTTGTTCTGCTTTTCAAGATAATTTCAGCTTGGTTAATGATATCGCTGCAGTTACCCGGTTGTTTACAGCTCTCACGCTTCTGTATGTTAAAGATCCCTTTCTTTATTAAGGTGCGGGTGCTTTAATAATGCAGATGTTATAAGGAACATCTCTGGGCAAGCTTATTGACCCGCTCTTCCCACCTAAGAGGTAATTTCATTGAATCCATGTGCTAGAACATACATTTACATTTAATCATTTAGCAGACGCTTTTGTCCAAAGCGACTTACAAAGAGTTCGGGGAGCAATAAGCGATATGTCATACAGGAGCAATAGTACAATAGGTGCTAATACAAAGTTAGGAACATACAATACAAGGAACGAGAGAAAAATACATTTAACTCACTTGGCTCCTTCCACCGAATGGATTATTTATCAAAAGTTGTCTCCGGGGCAATCTCGAAGAGTTAAGTGGCAGGGAAACAATAAAATGATATTGGTGGTCCCTTTTGCCCTGTATCCCACTGGATTGTTGTTTCAGAGTCACTTTTGACTGTAAGCATACACTTAGTCTGAGCCAAGACCAGCGTTATGCCCTTGAGATGCCCTAGTAACGTGTACTCAGATCTGACCTGATTGTGAGTGCAGCTCAAGTCGTGACTCTCGCCCCGTTCCCGTTCACAGCGCGGCTGCATTCCCCTAACTCTCAGGGACTCCTGCAGAGATAGATTGGCCTGGCATGGACCGTTAATGTTCACCGAGCCTCAAGCATCCTCCAGGGTCAGTGCTCCAGCTTAAGATTAGGTGCAGACCTGTAAAAGTAGGCCAAACATGGACTCTGCTGCCGACGCTCCATCTGTTTCAGCGCTGCCTCATTGTGCTGCCTCTTTGAAAGTCCTGTTTCGAGGTCATGGGGAAGAGTGGGGGCCGGTTTAATGGTTGGGATACAGCTATTCATGTATTCATCTAAGGCACCTCTGGAACACAGAGGCTGCACATCTGAGCCTGAAGGACAGCTGAAATTGTTTATCGGTTAATGACTTCTCTCCCCTCATGGGGTGTTTGCCGCCTCAGCTGCTCCCAGGCTACATTAAAGTCTCCTGTCTCTCTGAAGCCTCTTCAAAGATAGAGCTACAGTTCTGCTCACACTAACACATAGTAGCTGTCCATCCGCATTTGCGAGTAAAGCACCGATAAAGAAAATTATTTGGTCTTTTAGGCCAGAAGGTTTGCACTTGTTAGGGTTGCCAAGGCAGAGAGGGCTGCAGTATTTGGCAACCAAATAGATGATTGTCTAAAGAGTATAATTACATTCCACTATCATAAGCTCTTGACAAATTTTGGATTCCTCAAAGAACCACTTTGTTGTTCCAAAGACAATTCATCGGAGCGACTCTCCTAAAAGCCATATCAGCACAATTCGAATCTCTTTTGACTGTAAATGTGATTGAGTTTCACAAGTTCTTATGAAGGTCCTCCGTTATGTGCGTTATAACTTTGATTACTTGATAGACTCTTGTGTCGCTCAAATGGTCATATCCACATTTGCGCAATGCATTTAGCCATTCTCAGGACTATAATGATGGTATTAAATGGCATCTTCAAAGCTATGTGTTCCTGTAACCGTTCCTGTAAAGATTTATCCTCTGCATGTTCTTTGCTTGTCTTTATAGCTGGAATCTGTCTTACACACCTTGGGTATTAACGCAAACTACACCTACATCACAGACAGTTCAGTTTTGTGGTTCATTTTCACAGCGGGTATCCCGGGAGCTGTTTACGGTTGGATATCTCTTTCGCATACAATCTGTCTTACACTGTTCTACACTTTTTCATCACAGCACTGCTGTGAACGATAGGTCTTTAGCTTCTGTTGTTTATATCCGTGTCTGACAGTCACAGAGTAGTAAACCGTCCAATATTTCATACATAACCCACTGCTTGTTTTACGCTGGCTTTCGACAGCAAACACTTAGTTTTTATGAGTAGGATAGTTAGACTACAGTTTCTTCCAGTGGTAGGATTGAGGGAAGTCCCACTGAGGCTTAGGGGGAGATGGAGGTAGGTGGGGGTCTCTTAAGTAGCTGTCTGGTCAAGAAAGGGCCTTTAAATGAATGTGGTAATTAAGCTTCACTGTGGGCCACAGGACCTTGATGAATATTATCACTTAATTATAGTGATCACTATTCCCAGCACGCTATTGAGCTATGCCAGCACACTATTTCTTTCCCAGTGTGAATGAGTGACGGTGCATTTGTACATACGCGTTGGCTGTGGTTTGTGTGTTTCTGTCCCCAGGGTATACGCACACCATTGTGTTCAATAGTTGTCTCCACCTTCTTCATCCGGAAACTGCGTGTAACTTTAAAAAATGTGTACAGTACAAATGTATCGTGTATCTGTAAGTTTCTCTGTAGGACACTTTTGAATGCTTCATTAAAACTCTAGCCTATCTTGCACATCACAACATTCTAGTGACATCATTACCTGAGAGACTTTTCATTTCCATATCACGGAAAAATACTTTGATCGTAGTTGTAACTTGAGATCCGCTTCAGGTTTTCATAAGTAGTGACTTTGTCAAACTTGGCAGGAAAAAGTAGACTTTTCAAAAACTCACTTAAACGTTTTTAGCGTTTAAAACATGTTGTTATGAGCATTGCATAGAAAGTAAGACTGTAAGAACCATGCATTTTTTGTAACCTTTCCTTTTTTTTTTAAAGGACAACTACACCTTCGCCCAACCGGGGATCCAGAAGAAAGTGACGGCATTGGAAAAGCTGGTCAGCCGAATTGATGGTGCGTACCCTTAGTGATGCAAAGTCTACTTTGTCCTCACTCTCTATCCATCGGTCTCTTTTGCTCTTTTTCCCCCATCCCCCCAGTGTCAGCCCCAATCAGCGCACCAGTGCTTTGGCCTTTAGCAGTGAGCGATCTCTGCTCCGGCCAGGGAAGCAAAAGGCACCGGAGCATAAGCCTCTCTCATTACTTTATATTAGGTGGCCGTAATCAGAATTCAATGGCCATTTCACAGAGACAGGAAACCCCCCTCCTCTCCTCCCATACCTATCTCCTCCACCTGCATTAGAGCCAATGATTGCTTTAATTTCTGAGAGAAAGACTGCAGTCTGAGCTTATTGTTGATCTTTTTCTGCTTAACTCATTTTGTGTAGGAGATTGAGACTTCTTGTTTCATTTTATCATTTAAAGCTATATATAGCACTGGCTGTTCTTTCTCCCATTCTTAGTTTGTTTATTGCTCTAAGGGAGCCTCTAGTTGAATTATTCAATCATTTGATTCACTTTTTAAAGCAAAAGGGGTGGGTAAGATGATCCCAACATGGCCGTCACAGTTATTCATCTGCTGCAAAAGAAAACCATTTTTAATTTTCATCTTCGGCTGAACACGGCTAAATGTAATTGAGTGTGTTTACATGCGCAGTCTTACGACGATTATGTTTAATAAGCTGATATATGTCAGCTTCTGACCGTTTTCCTGCTGCATTTTTAGTTAGCAAACAGACAATCGACGATGACGTCTCTGCACGCGAGAAACCCGACAAGTCTCCGTGGAAACGCGGTTTTCTGTGTAGCTGGTTTGTTACTATGTATGTAAACACGTGAAAACGGGTGTTATTTTAAGCTGATTTTTGATTTTGTGCATATAAACGCACTCACTGTCTAAAACAAGTCAAGCTTTCTAAAACCTGCTAAAAGTAGACATTCTCTTATTTCGTGACTGCTGTAGGTTTTCTTTGAGACGTGCACATTTAATATTGGTTTAATGAGCGTAGTGAATGAGCATCATCCGTTGAAGTCAGTGCTCGGGTTTGTTCTTGAGTAACCTTCACATTGTCAGGCTCCAGAGCTTTTTGCCTGTCACATTTATTGTGTTTAGCCACTCATGATTACAGATAATGTCTTCTATTAGACATTTAAATGGGATTTAGAAGTGCCTTGCAAAGAAACCAATGAAAGGGAACAATTGATATTTAAGATGCACGCATACAGCTTGCATTTAATAGTTTTTTTTTGTTCTTCCACAGTTTGCTGCCGAACAGCATTTGTTTGCACTGAATAGGGTTTACTAGTTGGGGAGACTGATGTAAGCGTGTTGACGCGGTTTCTTTGTAGGGCAGTCACTGGTAGAAATATTAACACAGCCTGTCTTAGCACATGTGCATCAGGAATAATTCACATCGCATAGTTAAATGATGCCCTTAAAGTACAATTTGCATGTAATACACCGACTGTTGTTGTAATTTTCGTTTCCACATACAGTAGGTGGTTCTCTGGTACCACAAGAATGCACCAGAATTTATAGCATGCAATGCTGATCAGCCAAAGCGGGGGAAAATGACAAATATACTTTCATGAGCTATAAAATTCACTAAGTAGATTGTAATAATGAAAACCATAAGGGTAATTTAAGATTTGCTCCTCTGAATCCAATTTATCAAGTCAGGCGAGAAATGTTTATGATATCACAGGTTTCGCTTACAACACTTGCATCAGCTAAACAAGAAAAGTACATATGGATTTGTTTGTTTTTGCAGCTGTAAAGAGTTCGTTTCTAAAAAGGCCCATTTTTTTATTTGCCAATTCACAAAAGTATGTTAAAGGCATCATTTACTCCCCCTCATGCTATCCTAGTTGTTTTTTAAAAACCGTTGTTCTTCCTTGCTTTGTAATGCTATTGAATTGTGCCCATCCATCCATCAAAAAAGTATGATCATATGACTCTGGTGGTTAATAAAAGTCCTATGGACAGAGATTAGACTTTTGTGGTAGAAAACAATTCATATTTTGAGCTTTTTTCTGCGCGCAAAGAAGCCACAATTCAAAGGCGTTACAAAGCTAGGAAGAGCTAGAATATCTCCTGATATATCTGATTATTATATAATATATATGACCGTGTTCATCTGAAGAAAGGAAATCATACACATCTAGAACTTTTATGCGATATGAAATTAAACAAAACAATATATAAATAACTGTGCAGATTTGGAGAATGAATATTTGTCATCTAGTGAAAAGCAAGATTTTTCTTGCATGAGAACTGCTCGAACAGAATTTAGTTTCTTGTGAGTGAAGTTTAGATGCCAAACACCTCTTTCACATTTCCCATTACTCCTTCATTTTGCTTAATCTACTTTGATCAAACCTAATTTGATGGAGTCGATTGGGTGTGGATTTCTTGTCCACATCAGATAATCGCTTCTTTTGATTCGGTCCTGCGGGTCGCATACTGCGTTCGCGGCATAAATCATTCGGATTGACTCATTTGGACTTGACGCAAATAGTAAGTGTATGTTTAATACTTGCCATTCGGGCCAATGCGGACGACGTGCCAAGAAAACAGGGTCCTGAAAGAAGAACGATTGATTTCTCGAGGGGAATACTCTGTGGTCAGTGTTCGTGTTTTGTTTTTGTCATAAAGGAACAGAATGAAAGAAAGACTTCAGGACTACACTCAGAAGTTAATAGGGCAAGGTGAAGGTGCACTTATCGTACAGCTGTTACATACGACTGCTTCCTCTTCCATGTCTCCATCTTTTGGTCCGTTCCTTTTTCTGATTGGCTTTTGCTTTCCTCATTTATAAAAGACATGCCGGAGAGGGAGGGTGTAATTGCTGGTCGCCGGAGAGTTGGGTGTCTGCCATGCTCATCTTCATCAGGCTGCCTGGATTACTGTCCCATTATTTCCAAATTTCCCACTTGTAAGGACGGCACATGTCGACCTTAATCTGGCTGCTCTTAGATCTGGCACTGCCGTGGTGTTTTACATCATATTCTCGGCTGTAATAAAGTCTTGGATGTAAATCAATCAAGCGAACCCTTTTTGCACTCGCACATTTCTTTGTACGCGTATGCATGCTTGGTCACTCTCCTGTCCCGAATGGAGGTCACGCTACCTTTTCCACACTAATGAGACTTGGGGTTTAGGACAAGGAGGTGCTGGGAAGGTCTGAATCCAGATCTGCGGTCGTGATCAGGATATGTGTTGCTGTGGACCCTTGACGCTCCAACACCTTTGTTCGCGCATCCGTCGCCATATGGCTTCTCTTACTCGAGATACATCTGGGGCATGTTTGTCAAGGCCCACAGCGGACCGGCGACATGACAGGCATTCCCTGTAGGAAGCCGCCCCTGAACATCAGTGAGAGAGACCAAAGGTCATCTGACCTCACAGCTGTGAGCTGTCTGTCCCTTCTTGCTGACATTGGCGCAGTGTGTTCTTGCACACAGATGTTCGGTCGCAGATGCAACACTCAGGTGCTCGGGTCAGGCTCGCGCAACACCTGCTTTTAGAAGCATGGCTTTAATCCGAGCCTGGTGCAGGTAATTCATACGGAGAAGATGGACCAAAAGAAACATTTCAAAGCACATTCATTCGGTGCGCTTTATTTTGGAGCTTAAACAGGTAACAATAGTGGCTAATAGGTTTTTCTTCCTGGGATTGTAGCTCTATTTGAATTGAAGTCAATCGTAAATATCAACGTTGAAACTATGCTTAACCGAACAAGCTATGTTATTGCCGCTAGTTACTCTACCATTCAGGGGTCTCGTCTAAAAACAGGATCTTAACTAAAAGTGTGCATGCACCCGAACGCCAACAATAGCATGCATCCAAAAAACATTCTGACTTCTAAAACCTGTGATCAATGTTCACATTATAAATCACAGGTCACCTGTAAGTGTGCGTACGTGAATCACCCGCATCCCGACCTGTACACGCCCATTTTTACCCATAAATAGTCAATGCAAAGCATCTCATGAATACTGATTTGTATATTAATCAGACTGGCATCCAATCTGCTTGTTCAGCCGGCACCATAATGGACATGTACCGTTTCCGGGTCTACCGCTATCAGATGCCATAGGAAAATAACAAAGAATGATGCGAGACTGCAGTAAACCCCGATCCCATCCTTTCTCTCCGTAGCGAAATCACAAAGGGCCACACATGAGATTCACTACGATTTACAAATTGATATAATTATTAACAATAATCATTTTTATAATCATATTAAAGCCAAAGAAGGTCTCTGCAGCATTTATATGTTTACAGCGTTTCGACTGATCATTAACACCGCGTTAAAATCAAATCATTCATTAGTGGTGTCCTTCACCTGAGATCAAATTTGAAGACATAATTGTAGAGACGAATGTTCATTCCGGTTTTGATATGAACATAGTTCATAGTTATAGACGTATAACGGGGACATAAAGAGAAAGGATTTTGCGAGAGATTAATGGCTGTATTTCCAGACGTTGACGTTGGATGATTATGAACAGTATTTAAGGAAAATATACGCAGTATTTGTTTACACTGTGTTCTGCACTGTGTCCCTATTCAGTCAGCAAACCACATGCTTTTTGTTGCGAGTGATCATTTGTCAGGTCCGCTCTTTTCTAATGCTGAATATTGTAGTAAAGATGTCTGTTAATCTTTCTGGATTGTCTTTTGCGCACAAGTCATTCATTGTGCCAGATCAAGCTTTGAAACGGCCACATTGATTCCTTCTTATTTCTATCACCAGCAGGGCATAAGCAGACTGCCAATTTCCTCACCACTGAGCCAACCCAGACTTTAATTATCTCCTTCCTTTTTAAATGTGCCGCAAGCACTTTTATAGGATTTTCACACCATAACCACCTTCAAGATACAGAGATTTCTACTTTCCAGTGTTCTCGTAATCACGGGTGTGGTGAAACACCTCAGCAAGCTTGAAGAAAACCTCATACTGCATACTGTATCTATCCTCTGCATTACCATATTTGGTCTCAAAGCAAATCATTCTTATTTACAAATGTTTCGGTATAGAACATACTTGTTGTTGTAACTTGTAACAGGATATTAATAACTGTAACAAGGTTCAATAAAAGAGAAGGAAGGAGACGGGAACCGGCGAACAGGAAATAAGTTTTAATTAATAAAATCAAACGTAAATAAACACACACAAACCACAACATAAAGGGGACCTGGTCCTCTCTCTCGCTGACGGTCCGGTCACTCGTCCTCTTATACTCCCGATCTCCTTTTTGTAAGACATAACAAATGAGGTTTAATATTTAATGCATTATATCATAATACACAACAGATTATAAAAAGTGTTTCGCACACATATTTATTAGACTTTTCAGATGAAACATTTTGACAGCCAAGATTTTCTTGATCACGACCCCATAAAAGTTGATGAGCGTGTTAACATGCACAGTCTTACTCCGATTATGCTTAGTAAGCTGATATATGTCAGGTCATCTAAACGCGTGAAGCAAAAACCGATCGGAAGAGGTGTTTTTTCCCCCATTACTCTGATTTCGCGCTGCATCTAAATGCCTTTACCGTTTTTTTTTCTCAGTTTTGTTTATCTGCGCATGTCTTGATGCACAGTAGTAAAAGTCCCAAACGGGTGTGATTGTAAAATAACATATAAGGGCGTGTTCATACTCGAAGTTCGGTTTGTTTGGTACTTTTGATGCGGACCAAAAAATAATAATATTCCTGGTTCGCTTAGCGTTCACACTGGCATTTTAACAGCGAACCAAAGATACCGAACCTAAAACACAGGGGTAAGGCCTCTATCTGATTGGTCTTTGCTTCTGTGACGTGTATCATGCGACGGAACTCTGAACATCCATAGCAATGATGCATGCTGTCACAAACGCGCTCGTTTCTGTCCTCATATTGAGGTATTTTTATCGTCTCCGAGCTCACGTTGACCTAAAAAAAGTCTACATTAATCAAATCAGCGTCATGAATTTCTCTGTGTACAAACAAAGATCTTCTGCTAGAAGACTGGTCGCATCTGGTGACATCACATCCTGTTTTTGGCTCGGTCCGATGCCTTTGGTCCGTGTTGCGTTCGTATTACACCAGAGTTCATTTGAAAGTGGACCGATCCCCATCTGTTCAGCGGTCCCAAAGCAATTATACTTTACTTGCATTTACATTTGGGCGTTCTTCGTCAAATCATACCACAAACTGACGTACATTCGTGGGGGTGTGGTTACACGAGGCGTTTCAGGCAGGTCTGGGTGAGCATTCAGTTTTAGATAGAATGCATCTTTTGTTCCGATACTTAAATTTTAGCCATTTTTCGTGTCTAATATATGGATGGGCAACTTATAAAACACCAAAGACACAGAAAAACATGTAATATATGCTGGTCTGGTCTATTTTTTAATCTGCCCATTCATCCAAGTTCAAAATAATAGTCACAGTGGTTGGTCTGTTGACATGTCACTCAATGTTTTACCTGTCTAATTGATCTGGCATGTCACTCAATGTTTTACCTGTCTAATTGATCTGGCATTAGCCAAAATAATCTTGAGTGTGGACTTCATGCCAATAACAAAAAGCTAGCTAAGACTAAGCAGGTGCTAATGTTGCCCATTCATGAGTTCTGTGATCGATGACCACTGCCGACACTCCTGATCAGCTGAAGATTAATAGCTCTCTTGTAACACCTTCATTTTTCAGTGCCTTGAAACTGGCATGAAAATACGAATGTGCTCACAATTAAAATATAAAAGCAGACTGCTAGATAAATGGGCATGTTATATAAAAATGTGAGATGTCACCCATATGCGTTATAAGATATTTTTTATGTTATTTAACTTTAACGCATTGATAGGTAGTATGTTGTTAAATGTGGTGTAGGTCTGGGCGGAATGACGGAATTTGACGTTAACGCGGAATAAAATGTAAACCGTTAAATAATTTTCTAATCCGTGTATTCCGTGGAATATAAATAAGTAGGCGTGGTTAACTGGGCGCTCTGCAAGTTGGCCTTTATGATGAAAAAACATATGAATGAATGCACCCATAACAAATGAACAAATCGAATACTCTTTTGACCTTCTTTCAGTCTGGAGTTTCTTGATTCGCTCCTGTCCAGTTATTCTCCGGCGCATGACTCGTGCAGGGATAGCGTAGATTTTATTAGCATTTAAAAAAGCTAATTCTCACTTATTTCAGTTTTGTAAAGCCGTTGAAATCCGCGACGTGAGCACTTTGACCTGACGCGCCGCAAACCCCCGTTTTGGGGAGGCGTCTGGAGTCACCAGACATGCAAAGACAAACGCACGAATAAACAAACCTTAAGACAGAGAGTCGCAACACACAAAAAGTGTGCATCTAATAGAGAGTAAAATCAGATTTTTACTTCTGCGACGGACCTACGAAGGCTACGTGTCGGTTTTCATTTATACATCTGCGTCGACAGTCAATGACCACAAGGCGTCAGTGCCCACGCTCGCGTTGCTTGCGTGACCAAGACAAGAGCCGAAGAAGCAGCAGCTTGCTTGAGAAGCATTAGCAGTGAAAGCCAAGTAAACAGTCACTTTTGTTGCAGCTTGAGACGATAAATACAGAAGAACAAATCATTTACTTTAGATAAAGATAAATCATTCGGAAATGAGTTTGAGTAAACATGACGCTTTCGCAGTTGTTTTTTTACTTGAGGGAGGGGTTCAAACAGACCAATCACAGCGCTTGCGGTCCGCGTAGAGATGACGCTTTGATACATTTTCGGAGAGGTGCGCGTCAGGCTACGGCATAGGGCACGTGGCTCTGCGTAGGCTACGGCGTAGGGCACGTGGCTCTGCGTAGGCTACGGCGTAGGACCTACGCACGATCATAAACTGAATTTAGAACGATGAAGACCTACAGTACAAACCCATCAGTTTATAACACCAGTCGTACACATGTATTCGAATTGTTTGTGCATTAATTCATACTTCATTGTTATACATGTTGATATAATTCCAGTTGCTTAAGCAACATCAGGCGATTAGAAATGTCACAGATGCAGAAGAATATTTTTTCCTAGTAACTACCCTCACTGTCCTCTTAGTGTATAATATGAATCGAATGTTCAGCAATGTTCTTCGTTTGAATAATTCAAAATACATAGATGGTCTTTAAATGATGACTGGCAAATGGATTGTTCTATACTGTTGCTATCTGTTAACCGTGTGTGAAGCAAATCTCCCTCTCTCACTCTTTTCCTGACTCTTTCTTGCCACTTGCTTATACTTCTTTCTCATTATTGTCACCATACGCTTGCAGTTCGTTTGAGAGCTTGTAGCAATTAGCAGAAGTATTAGACAATAGCCCATAAGAGTTGTTTAACGCTAGAAACAAGTCTGTTCATCAGAAGCGCCCCAGAACGTGAACAGTGTTTTCTCTTATCTCGTCTGTTTTGTATGAATATATTGAGGTTCATCAGCATGCAAATTGCTCAAGGTGAATTTATTTATGTAAATGAAGACACAACGTGGATTTTTTGCACACAAATCATACAAGGTTAGAAAACACGCATTAACATTTCTGCGACACAATAGAGACGCCTTATAAAGTAAAAAACGACGACTTTTAGAAGGAATGTGATGTTACCCTTTTTATGATGCCTGTATTTTCCCCTGCTTCTGAAACTATGAAACAAGCATTATTGATTACTTTCTTAGTCTTATATTTCCCTTTGGATGAATCAGTGACTGATTTTTTTGGCAGCCTTTTTATGCTCATTGTCATATTCTTCAGAAATTGGTAAATGTATTCTACATTTATGGTAGAAGTATCAACATGTCTGTCAGTGGGCTGTTATTTTCACGCCATAGGGACACAAATACAAAAGGTAATATGTTTCAGACAAGTCAAGGCAATAAGGCGTTATGGTTTGATAAAGTTTTGCTAGTCACAATGCAAAAACAAAGATAAAAACCGCTCCGATTCAGTTTCTTGTTGCTTGTGAAAATGATCCCATGACTAATTGTGTGGACTGAATTATATAGTATTACTATGTATTTGTACAATTCATAATTTGCCATATAACTTAAGTTTCAACTTACCGTTATGATAGCTTTACGGTATATATTTGAATGCACATTGTAATGTACAATAGAAGTATTGTATAACGTGCTGTTGTTGGACTGAAGAATCTAGCACCTTGCCGTGGGCTACGCTTGCTTAACTTCACTGTACATTAAGTCGAAAGTTGTCATTATTATGATGATGTTACGTTAGATTAGCGTCAAAAATTCTATATAACATCATCTCTGAACCCCAAGTATTACTCACTTAAACGAATAAACATTTTAGTAACACTAGTATAGTGATCCGTTCTCGCAACTAGATGCTTCTCACCATGCCTATTATAAGCATATTGTCTGTTTATTATTACTTATAAAGCACATATTCTGCACAACCGTATTCTACTCCCTCATCCTACAACTACCTCACTAACTATTAATAAGCAACGAGTTTATTGAGACAAAACTCATAGTTAATAGCAATAATCGGACCAAGTGCGACCACTATTGGCAGCCCTGCCCAAAACTCACAATTTAACATTGCTATGTGGGCATCGAATCTCAGTGTTTATAACTTGTGAAGGTTTTTTCTTTTCACTGCGTGTCCTTTCCTAGCTTAATGTGATCGATAAATGCATGCATTATATTTGCCTTTATTGTTCTATTTGCTTTGCGCGAACCAAACCCCTGACGAAAGATTGTGAAATGAAGCGCGGATTTAGTACAGTGAATGCGAATCCACATTTAAATGTTGATCCCGTTGAACTGCGGGCTCTTATGGCTCATAAACAAGCACAGGAAGTCGTTTTCTGCCACCGTGACAAATGTCATCTGTACCACGCAGAGAGAGTGGCAGCAAAGTGACGGAGTATGCTGTCGACTGTCACATCTCCAAATCCGTGTTTAAATTCCTCGAGCGTTCACACCGAAACAGGAGTAAACAATCCTTACGCACATATAACAGTGTGTGAAGGATATCTGTCTGGGTGATTGGTGCGGCGGTTTGCAGAGATACTGTCAGAGTTCAGAAGTAACACGTCTGTTTTAAGATGGAACTAATGTAAATGAGTTAAGCTAACTACAGGATTTTTGGGAAGCGTAATACATATTTATACAGCATAAATAAGATATATAACATATGCAGTATGTGTATAAATAAGAGTATTTTATAGCATTATAACAGAGCATTTCGAGTTTCCATTACAGCAACTTTAAATTTGAAATGTCTTTTTTATGCTTAAGAAATGTAATCTTAATATACATGTCACATATCCTGTTTCTCTCTATGTATGGGGGTAGGTTTGAGCTAGAAATGGAGCCAGGGTGAGAGGGGGTCAGCACAGATGTAATTATGGGATAGATGGGCGGGGGCAGAAGTCAAGCAAAAGTCTATTGCTCAGCAGAATCGTGGCAAACAGCTCACTTGTCTTTCTGTGACCTGTGACCCCCGCCTGTCGCCAACCTCCTTGGAACCTGCATGTGCTGGGCTGCATTACAGGTGTAGAAAGTGCAGAACCATATGCTACAGAAAACCCTAAAGGCCTACACGTATTTATTGTAGAATAACATTTTCCTTAAGCTATCCTGAAATGTGTTTCTTCGCGGTTTCATTTTTTTCCGGTTCAAATGAAGAACGTTTCCTAATTGAAATCGAAATGTTTGTTTTCGTCAGTCTGACATCTACGAGTCTTGTCGGCGAAAATGATTCAGTGTTAACTAGGATACGTTGTTTACTCAGGGGAAGCTTGATGTGAGAATGACGGTGTTAAGACAAGTGTGAGATTTGACACGCAAGCTGATCTTCGACGAGTGTGTGTGTGCGTGAGTGAGAGAGTGGAAAATATTTCTAGATACGTATCAGCTTTCTGACAATATTAAGTTATGCCTTAAAGATCTAACAAAAATCTGTTATTGTGCAAGTACGGATTAGAGATGCCGCTCTGTCTCTTATTAATGTATTTGACTCAAAAAAATCGTCATTTCTATCCTTTGAAGTTTTTAAGATTCAACGTTTAATTGATAAGTACATCACCTGCTATTTAGTGGTTTAAATCAGCGCGAGCAAAAGTTCAAGATCGCAGCTATAATATTTGCATTCATGAATTCGCTCCGAAACGGCTTTTTTTCGTTATTATCGCGAGAACCCAACAGTCGAGTCCCGCGAAACACGCAAAAGCGAAGAAATGTTGCGAATAAAGATGCATTATATTTCTACAGGAACACATGCTACCCATCAGTACCACGTCCCTGTCGATTAAAGAGGTGCTCCGTAAATAAATCTGCTGTTTCTTCTCAAACATTACATGCTCAGACATTGGGCCGACAGCCGAGTAATCACCTCACGCTTGCATGACAGCAGCAAGCACGTGACGGCATGGACGGCCGAATTCTTTTTAGCTTTATTAGGGCGTCTTGCATGTAGTCGGCTGTCAGCCCTGAACTGTGTCTCCTGGATATAACAAGGGTGTTGCTGTCATTGTGACGTTTGTAGAACGTTTATTGTTTGGGTGGCAAGACCGATGACGCTTTTAATTACTCGCGATAGATAATTGTAATGATTGATGTAAGGATCATTTCTTTTACCTTTTGTGTCCTGAACAGAGACGGTTCATCGCCACATGCAGCAGTATGAGGTGGAGTATTTGCAGTTTGCCTTTCGATGGATGAACAACCTGCTGATGAGAGAGCTTCCTTTACGCTGCACCATTCGATTGTGGGACACCTATCAGGTAGAAGGGATTTTCTGCATCATCTTGCATCGTTTATCCAAAAGAGACTATTCTGTTACTTCTTTCGCGTTGGCTTGGCAGAATGTTTTCTTTTCATACAGTGGAAGTGGATAGTGACCAATGGTGTTGGAGAGAAACATTAATAGGCCATATAACGAAGACTTGAAATATTGCAGATTTTCCACAATTCCTATTTCATAAAAAATATAATAACTGGGTTTTATAATATCATCCGAACATCACTCCATCTATCATGTCTGAATGCAACTTACGGATGCATTCCATAGGCGTAGGATGTTGGACTTGAAAGCGGTTTTCACCGAAGAACCTTAAAAGTGCTGCTGACATCTATACCCCAACACTTAAGGGAGTCTTGCAGCCTTTCTTCATGATGGTACAAAAGCCATTTTCTGCTTAAAATAGCTCGCAATTATGCTTAATTTTCACTTTGAAAGAATGTTGATTTTTTTACATTTGTAAGTGTAATATGCCATTATGCAATTGTTCGTCTCGGGAGGCTTTCTTCTTCCTGCGGACATCAATTGCAAGCTGCAGTAAATGTCAATTTTCTTCCATCTCTGCAGTGCAGGGGAAAGGCTAGCTGTCCTCTGCCCTTATTCTTCTTGACTGATTTGGATTTCAAACAGATAGTAACCATTGGCAAAATACAGTTCACTTGGTTTGTTTTTTATTTGTTACCCACCAGGGACGTGCCACTGGCTTTTTTCTGACTGCATGGGACCCATCATTGATCGAAATGAGCGTTGACGCGTACAGGACCTACAAAAACGCACTTGTTAGGCCAGGGACAAGTCAATAACTGTAGGATATTGCTTAACATACACTATTGATCGCCTCGTCAGATAAAGAGACGCTGGAAAGGTGCAGAGAAAATACCGTCCATTTAAATGATTTATAGAAAGTTTTACTTCCTCGGGTGGCTTTTTTGCCCATTCTAGAAGGTTCCAGTCTTTGTCGGGTTATGATTGGATGCACTCTTGAGTTCTCACAGTTGCTTTCTGATATTGATCTTGCAAGCTGTAAAAGCAAGGGTAACAGGAGCTTAATGTGGCCAGAACCGCAGCGGTAAATGCTGTCTCACATAACTCGCATTAGGCCATCAACACACATAACAAGCACCATTTTAGGACCGTTATGTTTTTTGAAGTGTTAATGATCTTAAAACTTGCTTAGTTATTTACATTGTTAATCCTCGATAGATTCTCATAACTGTATTTTGTATTCGAATCACCCAAATCAAATACAATCTTGAAAACGCCAAGTCAAAGGCTGTACTACAAAAACTGTAAATTAGAGTGTTTTTCTTCAAATATGATTTAGTCATTTAGCAGACGCTTTTATCCAAAGTGATTTACAGAGAGTTTAGGAGCACTAAGCGATATGTCATACCGGAGCTATAATACTAATACAAAGTAACTAGTTTCAACAAAAGCCAGACCACTACCTGTTGAGAGAAGAGTTTTCTCTCATTTCTTTATTTTAGGGTGTAGCAAGACTTCCTGGTGGGTGCTTTGTGGTTCTCCTGATCTTTTAATCTTTTTTCTTTTTTTAGAGCGCATAACCTGCTAGCAATCTACCATGTTGGGTTAAACTGTACTGCGCGTGTTGCTCTGTAGTCTTGTTTAAGTTCTTGATGTTTTCCCAGCACCCAACTGCCCAAAGGAAATTAGGCGAAGGAAAGAGACGGCGTTGAACATTGTTTTTCATAATTCTTTTAATGTAAGCAAAAACGCTTTAATGACATAGGAACTTGGCAGCTTGGGTAGACATAAGTAAGAGATAGCTGACTCCCATCACTCTTCCTTAGTAAGTAGTGAGAGTTTGAGTTGTGAGCTTTTACTTTGGAAGGCTTTCACACTGCTCATCTGTCTTTGAAATGTCAACATGTGACAAGTCAAGTATGTAAACTTTGAATATTGACCTCAAACCACCATATTGGTCAAGGCATCATAACCTACAGGTACCTCGGCCAAAACCCTTTCACGGTTCCATCTGCCTTTCGCACAAATCACAGGACCATTTCACTCATCTTTGGCCAGAAGCTATGCCCAGCTGTCAGGGCCGGGAGCTCACCTGAAAGCGCTTGCTCAAAAAGAAGAGAAGCCAGCTCAGTGGTCTTTGAACTCCAGATAGAATGATTGAGGACTTCAGGTAGTCTTCTTGTCTGCATTGATTTTACTTCAAAAGAAAAGTGCTCATGGAAACTTTTTCAGATGCGAGTTACTGTAGTTCCCCTGCTGCCTGAGTGAGAAGTTGTACCGTAGATGTGGTCAGGTTTAATGTTGAAGCTTTTACTCAGATGGTTGTAAATAAAGCCATTTGTAAGGTGACTTTCTGAGGAGTGTAAAGAATGTGGCACTTTCAAGCATTGCTGACTGTACTTTTCTACAAGACGCTGAAGGTCAGTGGTTTGTTTGGGAGTTCTGAAAATTGTTGCATTGTAGTTGACAATGCAATGAATGTTCTGTCTTTTGTTGTTAACATTATACATAGTTTTAAACCAAAATATAACAATCTCGCTCTTTTGCATTCGTGCATTTGTCAACTTATTGTTCGAGTTACACATTTTATCGTTATGTGATTCCTGGGACTTTTATTGTGTTTCTTTGAGATTTGTCTTTTATTTCTGTCAGGAGGCAAATAAAGATGTTTAATTCTGGTGCTGGCACAGTTCACCTTTACGTCTTTTAAATAGTTTAACATAGAGATGTTTCAAAAGAATGTGCCCAAATATCCTAAAGCAATGTAACTGATATACTTTCTTTGTTCTTCATCTTAAAATATTGAGTCAAGCATATTTTATTGAACACTTTACTGGTCTTTCCTGCTCAAGTTAAGTTTCTGAGATTGGAAATTTAAAGTTATTCTTATTCTCTGTTTTGCCAAGTGCTCAATTTTGGACCCAAGTGTGAATTCCTCAACAGAAGCCAGGAATAGAATGTAATTCATCCCATGCATTTTTAATGCATAACCAAATAGTCTGAAAATGACTGCTCGCTCTCTCTGCCTTCCTCGCAGACTCTGACAATCTGTGTCATACTAACTCACCTTAAAGATCTTGATGGCCTGAATTAGCGGAGAATGAACAATGAATATTTCATGAGCTTTTTAAAACAAAGAGTACCTTTCCCTGAGCTGGTACCTGTGCCATTGACAGTGCATTGTGAGTTTTTCTCGATCTGTGCCGCTTGTTGTGGTCACACTTCTGGTTTACATGCTCCCCCGTGTTCTTCAGAGCTTGCCTTTTTTTTCTAACTTACAAGGCTTCTCACAAAACCTCTTCACAGTAAACAGGAATCCTCTGCACTGCAGTGAGGGTTACATCAAAGCTCAAAGTCTTTGCAACTGCCCGACTTCTTTGTGTTTTTTCCATTACCCTACCAAAATAATTGTAAAGAGTGCCTGAAGCATTTTACAGTGGTTGTCCATAGGCAACTGGCATCCTATTGTGCCATGTTGTGCATGTTAAAACTCCAAACCCGAGGTATTCTACACTAGTGGTCTCTTTCGTACAACTTTTTCGTTTTCACAAAGTCCACCTTTGTGTTGAGTGCAACGCTTTGTGGCCCCAAATGAAGACTTGCAATGTTAAAGTAAGAATTTCAATTGAACCAAAAACATATGCAGTTATAATATGCTGGAACATCAATCCTTTTGGTTTGCTGTCTTATTTTACTTTTTCAGTTTGATAGCGTAAAATCAATTAAAAATTGTTCATTTCATAAAATTGATCCATCTTGCGGCCCCCAATTTGAGAAACACTGCTCTACATACACCACTACAGCATTTTCCTCTTTAATGTACTGCAACAAGTTGTTTTGCAAATTTGTTAGGGAATAGATTGTTATGACCCGTGTGAGTCCATACTAACTTCTGCAGGCGTAATAGAAATATATTTCTAAAATACGTAAACCAACATGGTGTTTCTAGAGGGGCCTTTGAACAAATGTCTCATGCGGTATCCCACTGGTATTACACACCTGATGTGCTCATTCTGAAGTTCTCAAGTTTAAAGTCCACTCTTGAAAGTATCTTAAAGTATCGGCCATTTATCTTACCGCATTCTTACATTCACATTTATTCATTTGGCCGACGCTTTTATCCAAAGCGACTTACAAGTAGTTTTTTACAGTGTCACATTACTGCAGAGCAATCAGGGGTAAGGTGTCTTGCTCAAGGGCCCTTCAGTCATGACCTGCTGGCACTGAGATTCCAACCGGCAACCTTCTGATCACAAGCCTAACTCTCTAACCACCAGGCCACAGCTGACCGTGAGGTATGTGTTAGTTCAGGTTCTAGTTTTTTTACACGCGGTATTCAGACTTAGTATTCAGACAGTAGTACCCAAAATATGTTTGAGAACGTGGGCTAGGTTTTGAGACATTTCTGTTCACAGACACATGCTCGATCAATTCAGAGCAGTTTTGCTAATGCACTGACACTGTCTCTGCACTGAAGCAGAACTGCAGTATTGTTTGTACTGCCTGAGGAATTCTCCCCTCAGTCCAATTACACTTTCAGTATGTCTTAGTCTACTTGAACCTGAAAACAGTAATAGTCCCACTGTGGTCCTTCAACTACACTGTATGTGCAGCACAGCCATCTGCTATGTGTCTTTTACGAAGGTTCACAAAATCTATCGCATTCAAGGCCTTGACACCCCTACTATACAATTACCTACGTCTTTGGTTATATCACTACTTAGTGTGTGTATATGTCCCCAATGAAAAACATGATCATTTCATGTTTTGTTCTCGCTTAACTACCCTGGTGTGACCCTAAAGGGAACTTCTACTTCCGACATTGTGTACATTTTGACTCGGTATGAAACCTTGTAATAGTGAAGCTTGTAACCCAGCAGGTGTTTTTATGGTTTTCTTCTCTTCTAATGCATCAAAAGTATGGCCTTCAATTATTGAGCTACTGGGCCCAGCTGAAAGTGTACAAGGATATTTCATGACCCATCGCAGTCAATTGTAGTCAGCCGTACTAAAAGATAAATGTGTGCGCATCTATCTGGGTTGCCCACAGCAAGGTCTTACACTTTTTATTGTACGACCAATGTGTTTCTCACATATGACGTCTGCTGGGTTTTCGCAGCAGTGTATATAGACTTATTAGAAGCCCAAGGCAAACACCAAGCCTTTTTTAACAGCGTGCCAGCCCTTTAATGCACGCCACACATCTGGGGACAGAGTGTATTGAGACGCCCCTTGGGTTATGCTGTAGACGTGTCAAGCAGATTTCTACTTGTATTGAATTGTAGTATTATTTAGTTTTTTGTTTAGCATTTTTAGCCAGTTTTATTGAAACTTTCCAATAGCAGGAATAAGAAAGGAATTAACGGGTAGGCATTTTCACCACAGTACGTGATACCCATGGGTCCCCTGAGTGGTGATTGTGGGCTTCATGCAGACAATTTAGTGGTTTAGAGGCAGGAGGCTTGACAATAGTTTGTGTGCATTAAATTAGCAGATTCAGCTCTATTGCATATGACGCTTGATGCAAACATGCTGTTCAGTGGCATTTGTTAGCCCTGTGCAGTTTTAGCCGAACTCCCCTAGCTCGAGCCTTTGTCTCTTTAATGAGCTAGAAGATTGCTTCTGCTTGGACAGACTCATCTGAAACGTCTCTCCAAGGACAGAAACTTTGTTTAGCCATTTCCAAATACACCTTTTCAAATTGCAAAGGCATTTCAGTATCAGTTCTTTCCATGTTTTAAATTGGGGTTTAGCTGGCAGGCTCATATTTTTCATAACTTGTTCTGTACTGCCTTGGATTTACCTATACCCATGTGCGGTGTCTGTACTTGTTGCAAACTGTGGTTCCATCCTTCTTCCCCTCATCCATCCTGAATCCTGATCTAAAACCTCACCGCAAGGTACAAAGAAAAGCAGCTTCCCGACGGGGATTTGGACCTACGACCTGAATCCCTTTACCGGTCCCGTGGGGTTCCCCTAATGATTGGCCTATGTTTTCTGACACAGAAAAGCCGCTACCCAGAAGGCAATGTCCAGGTCAGCAGCACAGACTCTGGAACATCAATATTTCATCACGTCTCACTTGAAATTTCCAACACTGGCTCCTACAAAGTTCTTCAACACTGCACAGTCACGTATAGAGCAACAGCTTGCTAGGCACTCTAGACATTTACAATGGAATTTTTGCTTCTGGCAACCTGCAGTGCACCTCTTGAGTTGAGGCTTGGTCAACTTTTTGATCAAATGAAACAAAAAGATTTGAAAAACTTGCTATTTCTTTATATCCACCTTTTTAAATCATGCATTTGAAGTAGAAGACAAATTTAAAACTCTGCAGATGGTGGTCAGAGGGTATAGTTCTTTGTCCTCAAGAGGTTTCCTTTGCACTTATTCTTTGTCATGGCCTATACTTTTTTCCCTGTGATTTAAAGTAAAATACCACTCTTCCCGGCAAGGGAAAGTCTTGTCGTGTCTTTAGTTTTGCATTAACGTTGCCAAAAGTCAAGTTAAAAATAGTCCAAACTTTTTGGGTCCCAATGGACTGTGGAAGTTAGCTTGACAGTAAAGGCCAGACCTATGTGTTACTTAAGTTTGAAGGGCACTTTTGGAAGATAACAACCAAAGAAAGCGGAACAGAGGTTGCATAAGATGGTTGCATGCAAGATTACTCCATTACAAGTATCAAGTTTTGATCCAGAGGACTTCTATCAGTTATTAAAGTGCCATGTGTTGTGCCTGACCCCGACCCCCTTTAGAATTTTGCCCCTCATAACTTCATCAGCTTTTCAAGCAATCTTTGACTTATTTATTTTGTTACGGTTGAAGATGAATGGGGGATTGTCCTTAAAGAAATATGTCAACAAAATGAACACAAATGCCCGCAATATCAAAGATATTTGTACTTGTATGGGATATTGTTTGTTTATATTATAACATCTGACTGATCTAAAAACGTGGTATTGATTTTATACACTCATTTTAATAACCACGAGTTCATAAGTGACCTAAATTGAGAACTTTCAACTTTTTTAATCCAACTGCAATCTGAAATCTTTCACTCGTCTATTCTTAAACAGTTTCTTGGATTGACAGAGGAGTAGGATTCATCAAGTTATGAGTGACATGTTTGTTGCCACGTAGGTGTTTTATTGCCATCCACTGTAAGATATACACATGCTCCCAAAGTATAGAGTGAATTCTCACTTTGACATTTGACTGCACACTCGCACCAGACAGTGGGCGATATTTTCCCCCCGCTGACAGCAGGAGTCTCACATCTTGCAGGTAGAGAGCGGTTTAATAAAGTAATAAAACACAGTAGCAGGGAGCGTGTCACAGCTTGATACCCTCAGATGGTCATCTTCCCTGCCGCTCTGATTAAGGCCGGTAGGTTACACCAATAGGCAATCATCACCCTGAACATAACTCACGGAGGCCCACTCCATTTCATCTGCTTGCTCTCTGTCCTCTTGCTTGGGGCTAAAGCATGAGTGGATATGAATGGTGTGCGCTGTTCGATGTCAGATCTACTCCATCTCAGTGGACTTGTTGGTAAATTCAGTGCGACTGCATGAACGAGAAAAATGTTTAATATTAGAACTCGCAGATAACTGACGTTCTAACTGACTGGTCTTGTGACTTTTCACCAAGCGGTTATATACTTTCAAATCTTCGTCAAAGCATTCTGACTGCCACGTTGTTGTTTACCATGAAGGTGTACTTCAGATCTATACTCCTGCTGATGTTATGTTTTGGCTTACACGACATATAATACAGAAATCCTTCAAGATTCTTATTTCAGTGGTTTCTGAGGTGAGCAGGCTTGTCAAAAGTGGTTTGTTAAAATTTACTTTTTTCATGCAAGCGGTTCCTGTAGCTCATTTGGTGGAGCGTTGCATTAGACAAACAAAAGGGTTATGGGTTCGACCCCAGGGAACACATACTGATTATAACATGTTGAGAATCAATGCACTGTAAGTTGTGCTGGAAAGAACCATTTGCTTGATGCATAAATGTGTATCATTTTAATACGGAAAACTCCATACATTTCTTTGGAGGGAGATTCGTCGATAGGTTTGATGTACGTGAAGGAAGGTTACATCATCATTTCTAGCCTTGTAATGTATGGCCCACAAAAACATAGCTACTCGTAATGGGGTTTGTCCTCATTTCGAACCCACCTGAAGTGTGCCACCAGCTCTTGCATCAGAACGTTGCAGAATGAACCACTTTGTCTGTTTTCCCCATTGTCCCCATTAATTAAGAACTATCAGCAAGCTATCAACCTCCTGTCCCCAAAGGGAGGGAGGGAGGGAGGGAGGGAGGGAGGGAGGGAGGGAGGGAGGGAGGGAGGGAGGGAGGGAGGGAGGGAGGGAGGACAGACCTTATAATTAAAATGATCAATGAAGAGAAGCTATGGCCCATCTAAATATGAATCTAGACATCACTAGACCACATACCCAGAAACAACATTAGCGACAGATAGTCCATCTTAAAGCGCCAAACAGTTTTAGCAGTACCTTCTACATGAACTTTATGGCATCTGCCAGCAGAAGCTCGTAATCTAACTAAACCTTAACCCCCTGCTTGTGATAGAAAATCTTAGGTGCCAACTCAGTGCCATCTAAATAGAAATTTTCCAGCGTTTATTTCCGAAGATGAACCCTTTTCATAAACAAAATAAAATGAGTTGTGCGTGATACTACAGGGATACGGACAACACACCTCTACTTATAAATATGTTGAAGATGGCCAGAGCTCTGCATTGTAAGGACAGAACTTCATCCCCACACAACTGAACACATGCAGATGCCCTTGCAGCCTGGCCCTGTCTATTGAGTGTCTAATTAAGTGCATTTCACGCTTGTGTGGTCACTTTGACGAGGAGGTGACTGAGAATGACTGCAGGGTAATTGGACTGGTTGTAGCGTCTGCAGTCTGCAAACTACTTCCTGCCACCTTGGGTGTGTGCAGCGCTATTTGTGTATGGACGTTCTGACCCAGGATACAGTTAGGAAGATTTCCATTGCCCGCATTTACCCTTGAATGAGAGACCTGTCCTTCCTGTTTATTGCTGGGAGAAACGCAGCCATTGATTTTCATTAGGACCCTCCGTCCGTGGCTGGCATTGAAGATAATCTTTCCTCCCGTGTTGAGCTCATTGCACCTCCAGCTGGAGCGTCTACACCGCATTGTCGCCTCGGGTGGGGTTTTACATAATCACATTGCAGATTTGATTTTGAAATAACTAGTATTAGTTTGTTTTGTTTTCACCTGATGCCATTCAAAAAAGGACGCTACTAGTTCTTTCTTTTATCATGTCCTTGGCAGACGTGATATAATAAACAACAAAAGCCGTCTCTTCCATTGGCAATTATAAAGATCTTTTGTTAAACACTAGAATTGCAGTACTCGAGGCGGTGGTCAAGACAACAACTGTGGGAATTACACTAAATTGCAGGTGCATTGTCTGACTTACTGTACTGTATGTGTAAACATGATTAATGTGATTGGATGTAAAACGTCTGGGTTTTAAAGCAATCATTGACTTATTTCTTTTTTGATTTATTTAGTTACGGTTGAAGATGAATGAGGGATTGTCCTTTAAGAAATTTGTCAAAATAATTAAACAAATGCCCGCAATATCCAAGATCACTCTAATGACACGACTAAAACGAATATTAGCGTTTGTTTTAGTTGTAGTGCAATGTGTATACTCTTTAAGATTCAAAAACGCGAGATTTTCCACATACCGAGCATGTTTGTATCTCCTCTTTGCTCCGCCTCTCTGAAACGTGCAGATTTTTTACAAAGCTTATCACTCTGAAAAGCGAGGTGTGCTATGATTGGCCAGTTAAACAGTGCGTTGTGATTGGTCGCCTCTTACCATATTTGGATCATCAGGTTCCAAAGCAATTGTACTGATAGGTACGCCCACCTTAACTGCGTAAACATTTGGTGTCTTAGTCCAATCATACCAGGAACTGACGTAGAATTGTGGGGGTGTGGTTACACGAGGCATTTCAGGCAGGTCTGGTTGAGCATTCGCTTTTAGATCGAATGCATCTTTTGTTTCCGACACTTAAATTTGTAAAAATCTAATAGATGCATGGGCAACTTATAACATATCAAAGACACCGAAAAACACGTATTCGGGCCATATGACCCCTTTAATCATATAATAACATCTGACGTGATATTGATTTTATACAATCATTTAATAAACCATGAGTTAATAAGTGACCTAAATTTTGGACACAATTACAAACAAGTTTTTGTTCTACTTTAAGTGGTCCCAAATAAATCTACATCAATACAGAACTTTTGTACGTTTCTGAGCAACACACAACTATTTTGCTCTGGAACAGATTAGAAAGCTTTGAACGCATGGTTCTATTATTAGGATTCTTTTTAGTTTTATGCGGATCTGAATTAATTGAATTTAAGGAGTGCTGGTCTTGGTTTTGACCTGGTGTCAGTCCGCCTTGGTCTTGTCTTGGATTGTCCCAACTACATTTATGCATTTGGCAGACACTTTTATACAAAGCGACTTGCATTGCATTGTACTATACATTTGTTTCTATGTGCAATCCCCACGACCTTGGCGGTCCTAGCACCATGCTCTAACCACTGAGCCACAGGAACGCAACTACAACACGTTTAAACAAGCCGGTTACCACAGTGCAATGCCATTGGTGCACAATCCCACTCCACACTCATATGTTCATATTCAGATATACATGTAGAATGGATTGGTTCAGCGGGGGTTATCACAGTACAAGGTGTTTGAGGAGGAGAAATGAATGCACCGGGTTACTATTATTATCCCCGCTAGGCTTTCACACAAAGCCTCTACTTGTTCAGGCCTGCCCTTTAATTCCATTGTTATATTTTGCTAGGTCAGGAAACTTACATGAGCAGATTAATTGAGTTATTAGTAGAAATTCATGAAGTTTTCATGTCAGAAGTTAAAAAAGTGAACTCATTGAAGACAGTTTAATGTCTACTAAAGCTGTAGCACCCCTTGCGGAGGCAACAATGCAAGTTTGCATCCCCTGAAGCATTCAAGTGTGTTTTAACCCTTTTTTGTAATCTCTGTCTTTGTATGTACAGGCGGAGCCAGAAGGATTCTCTCATTTCCATTTGTATGTATGCGCCGCCTTCCTGGTCCGATGGAGGAAGGAGATACTAGAAGAGAAGGATTTTCAGGTAAGATGGTTTGTGTGGTTTTGTGTACGGCCCCAGAGCTGCAGTAAGTGTCGTCCTTGCATGAGCCCCCTCCTCTCTCATTAACTCACGAGGTCGAGGGGTCGGCATGCCTGCATTAGTGTGATGACAACAGCAGCAGCTGCTGTAAGGTGACATTGTGTGGTCCCTTTGAGACGCCTCTATTTCCTGTCCTCACACATTTTCAAACGTTCCATGCGTTTGAGAGGTAAATGGTTTAGCCACACATTGTCTTAGTATGTCACCAGAAGTACAATATTTTATATAAAACGTCTTTATTATACACTAGAGTCTCCAGGCATCAATGTTTTAATAATTTCATCAAAAATGAATGGCTGTCTTGCCACCTGGAATGTCGTAATGGAGATAAAGGTTAGGATTGGGGTTGTGGGGTAGTTTTACAGCACGCTCTGATAGGGCTGTGCAATAACTCGTAATTATTTGTAATCGTCAGGTTTGGGATCCAACCATTACAAAAACAAAATAATCAAGATAAAAAGATAATTGTGGCACATTCCATTTTGCAAGGATCTTGTTATTTCTTGCATTAGCAAAGCAACATAGCTATGTTTTTTTTATTTATTTTTCAAAAGTCGTAATCGTGATATCAATAGTGTCCAAAATTGTCGAGTCATAATCGAGCAGTCATGCGCTTTTACACAAGACCGTTTTCAGGTGAAAGTGCAAAACAATTTACGCGATTTGGCTGTCCGTTTACACGGAAATGGCGTTTTAGGGGACCGATAACGCAAGCTTTTGAAAACCGGTTTCAAAGTGCAAGTTTTTGAAAACAACAGCGTTCTGTGTAAACCCTGAAGTACGCAAGAATGAGAAAACGACACCATGCGCATGTGTATAAGGTGTGGGGGTGTGGCATGTACACCCAAACGCAACGAAGAAGAAGAAACAAATACAACAATGTTTTTTTTGTGCTGCCCAATAGTTTGTTAACGCTTCTCCAGCAAAGTGTAGATTTACTACAGCAGTGCTATAACCACCAGCGGAGACCTGCAGCAAAATCTTAACACTCATTCACGTCGACGAAGGGTTTTTAAACTGCGCTTTTGGATCAGACCCGGGAGGACGTGTAGATGGAAGGAAAACTTTCCAATGTCCAAACTATTCGCCATCTTGTTTGTTTGTTTGTTTGTATATGTGCGCAGGCTTCTCTGCACTATGAATGAGCAGAAATGCAGCGCTCTGTATTGTATGGTCTCTTTAGCGACGGAAGTCCGCCTTCCAATAAACCGTCAAACAATCTTGACGGAATCTTGCGGATCTGTGTAAACGAGGATTGTTTTGATAACGTTGTCGTTTGTACGTGAAACTTTTCAAAAACGTAAAAGAAAAACTTTTCCGTTTTTCATCGTGTAAACGTGGCCTGAGTTTGCTGTTTTTAATGGAATCTGACCTGAAAAGCGGTGGCGTGTGACATCATACTTAACGAACGGATAATCTTCATTGTGATCTCATAACCTACTTCAGACAAACCCACACACAAAAAACAACACACACCAAAACACACAGCCAAACGCGCAAACACACAGAGAACCACACACCCAATATAAAGAGAGAGAAACAGGTCAAATGTTAAACAGACTATAAATTCCTATATGTTAATGAAATAAAAAATTCTAGCAGCCCCCCGGCCAGGCATTTGACATTTGACTATGGTGGCTGGTTCTTCTATGTTAACGTTCTGAACAACAGAATCACAGATAACTAGGGCACTTTCAGCAGGTGTCTCAGTCGGTGCGTCACTGAGCGGGGCAAACATGTTCGAGACTGTAGTCGGAACGGTTGAGTGGTGTTTTGACCTGCGACTACGCCGTCTCACAGTCAAAAAGTTTCCCAGCTGCGGGGATCTTCAACCAGATCCAAGCTGTGCGTTCTAACGTTGCTCGCCAAAGTGTTTCCTATGGTCCTTACACTCCTTACACTCTTACTATCCTCAGATAGAGATTGGATGCGAGACTCTAATTCTGAGATCTTCTCTGTTAGCCTAGCCTAGCTTTTAAACGCGAAACAACTTTAATAGAAGTGCATCATTGATTTACATCGCACACAAAACAAGCACCGCAACAAACAGACCTCACACAAACAAGCGGTTCTGTCTAAGAAGTGTGCATAACTGTAACGGCGTGCTACACAGATTTTTTTTGTATCAAGTGCGACATATATGTATAACCCTGCTTATTCATAAGGCTAGTAACAATTATAACTAATAGGCAGTAGTTTAGGTTGTAGTTGTTGGTAATAGAGTCTTTTTAATATCTTGCTCATAGTTGGTGGCATGTTTATATGCCACTTACATTTTGCAGTTAAGTTTTACTTTTGCTAGCAAAACGGACATGTACAACAAAAACGTATCAAACTATTGCACGAAACATCCACTTGTACACATTCCCAGTGCATTGTATAATACACATAGTAAAATAAACAGTTTTGCAAAACAATATAATAATGTCAAAGATGCTGGTATCCTGTATACAATCTGGGGAACGCGTGAATTCCTACATTTCAAGTAGCATTCTGGAATACTAGATTGGGATTGGCCAGTCATCAGAGTACATGCTAGTCATCTCGACCTTGAAAATAATTTATCTACCAATAATGTATGTTCAAGATGGTTAAACAATGTTTGTCTTGACAGTCGTGTCTAAAGCAGATAGGAAATGGATTTTCCTCGTAAAAGCTTTGTATTCGTTACAAATGAGCTAATAAAATGTTGTCAATATTTTGTGTCCAATAATTTACTTGTGTGGCGAGCTGTGTAATTCGTCTATGATACTGTTGCTTGTCTTGTAGAGGTCGGGAATTACCTCGGTGCTGTAAAAAGTATGAAACGGCAGTCCGTAATGCAGATCGAGTGCTTTCATAACTTGAATTTTCGTGTATTCATAGTGAATGGATATGTACTCTCGGGAAGGCGTTTATCCATCTCAGCGCATCGACAGACAGACCCAAGAGAGAAATAAGGAATACATAAGGAACACAAGGAGAATATTTATATGCAAAACCAAAAAAAATGAATTTACAGACGATTATTGAACCGTGAATGTCAGTTCTATATTATATTCAGAATTGTGGCATCCCTAGAGTTATCAGTTCACAATATGACCTGGAAATGTGTTAAAGGATAGGGAGTCAAGTTTGATGTCGGTTTATTATTAGCCTAATATCAAGTTCCTATTTCGTCACTGTTCCGTTTTTATCTACACATCTTTGATTTTCTTACTGTCTTTTTCTAATCGTTCCCATCCTTTTTAACATGCATCTCCTTGCTGAATTAATAGGTTTCTCACTTTGTGTGTGTGTGTGTGTTGTTGAATATGCAGCAGATCAGTGGTGTGTATCAGCAGTGTGTTGTGGGGCGGTTGATTTATTGTGTTTACAGTGCTCAGTGATTCAGGATTATCCCCTGCACCAGCGCTGCAGCACTCGGCCGCTGTTTGGCATTCAGACAACAGCCTCAGGCCTCTGTCTTTACCCTGCTGTACCATGTGTCACAGAGAGACGGTTACTCCCATTCTGAATTCTCTCTTTTTATTCTTCATTTCTTGCCCTTCCTGATTTGTATTTAGAACACACAGGACCGCTAATGTAAATAAATGTCTCCTGGAGTTCGAGGTGCATATCATGAATATCTAGCTCTTGGTAAAGGTGATGAAGATGATGTGGTTGTCTCGCAACTTTGCTCCCTGTTGTGTAGCCTCGGTCAAACTTTCTTTAAAGATCTTTCATAATTCTTTGCTGTTTTTTCTCTCTCCAGCTGTAGTTCATATTCCTTACTGAGACACATTCACTCTGATGCAAAAACAGTGTTAGCTTAGCTGTCTTTCGTCTACATTGGCGGCTGTTTCTTTTCATTGCCATGTACGTGCTTAACTTCAACAATAAAAAAGCAAGAGTTTTGTAGTTGGGTTATTCATTTTGGTGGAGGTATTTTTGTGACTCGTTTTACATAACATGCTATTCGCAGTTTCAACTAGTGTTACATCCTTACTCATTGCGTCGCCTGTCAATGGCTTCACATCCATTTTTACAGCTCTCGAAATCGTATGCGTGTTCAACTTCCTGCTGTGCTGTGCAGACAGAACGGCATATGAAGTGAAAGTGATTTAACAGCAGTATTGTCGAGTTACTCAACGTTCTTTCTTATACGCTGTTCAGTCTGCGCAGCGCCGGATCTGAGCCTGTTGGGAATATGGACGATCATTACTGCGCTGATTCTGCCTCCACATTACGTAGTCGACGTGACATGTCAGCGGCCATCTTAGGGATATATTGGCTTCATCTTTCAACAGTGGAAGGGAATTGTAACACGCCATCCATTTTTTTAAATAACTGTTGAATTGAATGTACAGATTAAGACGTCTTTATTTCCACTGCCAAAGAAAATCAATCCGACCTTCGACCTGTTGGGCCAAACGGTATAATTAGCTACTGTTTCTTTGTTACTTGTAGTATAATATTTGCACCAGTGATGTAGTCGGGGCCAAAAGTACTTATAAGCCGTATGCTTACTTATTCCATAGCGCTGTTTACGTATACGTTTTCAACTTCTGAGGATCTATATTAGCGTATACCCATTTGTTTTGCTGCTTTAAACATCTTCAAGCGGCTTTTGTGCTTGCTTTTTTCTTCAATGCGTCAAGTGCATCATCATCAGTGTGTTCGTCCTGCTGAAGCCATCATGTAACATTGATAAAACTGCTCACTTTTAGTCAAAGTGTGTACTTACCGAAAAATTCTCCTGGCAAATCACTACTCGAATTACTTCTGTCCCGGACCGGCTCGAGAGATATTGACACTGAATTCACGCATTCTCTTGCGCTGCTTTATCTCTTTATGATATTGCATCACGAATCTTGATGTGTCACAACGTTTAATACTAGCGTTATTTAAGTCCCCCGCGACGAAATAAAACAAAGCACTTCCGTAGCCCTACTGTTTAAAAGTCAGAATCCTTCTGTATCCTCATTCCCTTTACAGTTGTTTTAAACCTCCTGGTTAATTCTACTTTTACTATAAAGTATTTGTACCATAACGTACTTCATACATTTACTGTATATCTTCCCCGCAAGTATTCACAGAGAGATGGGAAATTCTGTAAAATGTTTTCACGTCATCTTGTGTATGTGATGTGTTAAAAACATACGATGCTTAGTAAAAATATTGTTTCGTGATCAACAGTACTGGCATAGACCTGTTTTTTCCCAATTCTGTAACGTCATGATCAAAGAATGTCAAAGTGAAGATTTATGCGTAAAAATATTAATGAATTGCACATTGAACTATAATAATTGGCATGTTACTAGAAAAAGCAAACACATAAAATTCTTTCTTTTTGGGCCATTTGGGGTTGTGGGTAATGGTTGTATGAGATAGTACACCACTTTTCTTTTGTTAGGACTACACCACTGAGTTGCACTATTGTGGTAACTTCTTTGAATTTGCAGAATGTTGTATCTTGGAGAAAGTTTCTTACTAGCGTCATCATCAATGCTTTTGGGTATGTAGTTAGACAGTGTTGCACGATTGCATCACATTAAACAGTCAAATAAAACGAAAGAACGCTCTAAATAAGCAGTGCAAGGGGTTTTGTTTGTTTCAACAGGCCAAAATAAGCTTTACAGTAAATTGTACATTAATGTACCGATTTTCATTCATAAAATTGTAATGTCTTTACGGTAACACTCCAAAAAAAGATGAGTGTACGTAACCTAGTGTCAAAAATGTATTATTAAATTTCTGAAAGCGCTGCAATCCCAAAGTAGGCTAGGTGCGGAAGGGTCTATGCATTTGATTTCTTCTTAAAAGATCATTTTGATTCAGCTGAAGAGATTGAGATTGAAGGGAAGACCTGACATGAAAAATTAAATACGTCTCCAGTCTGAGGAAAGGGAGTTATGGATCTATCCCAGCATATCAAACTGTGAAAATGAGTCTTGACTTTAGGGACTAAGGCCTTTTATTACAGTAGATGGCTAAGGTATATCTCTTAAAGATGGTCTCTGCCAATACATCAAGCTACTTTAGCTCTTTATACCTTACTCTTGTCAGAAAAAAGACAAGTTCTGATTAGAACTACTTTCCACGAAATGTTTAAATACTTAAAGCGTCATTTCTCAGCTGTTGTAGACTTGCAGGCGTTGAAGAGAATCCTAACTGGAAAAACTTTGAGAAAGATGGATTGCGGGGTGGGAACAGTCTCAGCTTTAGGTGATTTTTCAAGTAGATCAGTGAGCAAACAATCATAGCGCAGTGAACCGTTCCCTGAATCTGAGCACAGTGTGACGATATACAATAGACTGGCTGGGACAGAATAAATGCTGGTTTGGAATGAATGGTTCCTTTCAGTTAAAGGAAAGCCAATGTATGCATACACTGAATCTTCAGTTTTTGGTCACTTTCTCCTTTAATTACTCTTGTAAATCAGAGATGCGGCAGCAGAAAAAATTCAGACACCATTTCAAAATTCTAAAAGAGGTTTTCTCCGATTACTATTTATGAGAACGTGTTTAGGTGGAATTATTATCTTTGTTTCATTCGGTGAACTGCTAACAATAGTTCTCCCAAATTTCAAATCAAATTATTGTTTCTTTTAGCACTTTTTTGCAGAAAATGAAAACTGGAGAAATGGGTCAAAATAACAGAAACTCAGACACTTTTTTTGTGAATCAATTAGATAAATGTTATAGATAAAAGTTTTTGCTGTTCCTGTTTATTCTAAGTATTAGAGACTGTAAGGCTACACAAAAGAAAAGAAAATTCTGTCATTATTAACTCTCTTTGAAGCTATAAATGATTTTAGTTGCTGTTTTTTTACCCATAAACAGTACAGATTGTGACGGTAACTTGTGAGTCGTAAATCTTAAGAAAACGTAAAGACTAAGGTGTACTCTCAAATCTCACTCGTACTTATATGGGTTTAGAATAAGATAATGGTGATTCAATGATTTTTTAATATTGTGTGAACAATTTAAAATTCATAATAATTTCATAATGCTTGTTTGAATTCACACACATCTGTACAGGTTTGTTAATGTGTCACTGAAGTTGTCACGTTCTGTGTTCTACTGACTTCTCCCTGACCCCCCTAGTAGTTGAGGACATTTGTAATGGCTTCTATTCTTGGCAGGAGGGCAATTAATGGGTATTGAGGGGGTGATCTGTTCCTGGGCAGAAATAAAGCAGCTGCATGCTCATAAAAAAAAGCAAGAACCGAAAGATTTTCATGACATTTGGTTCTGTTAACCATTGTTTTTCTTAGATTCTGTTGTCTTCTAAAAGAGACGATAATGACGTGTAGATGTTTAGTATTTGAACTATTGTCAGGGTGATCTTTCTGTTAGGTGTGCATGGTAAGCAGCAATGAAAGGACTCAACAAATCTATGGCACCGTATTCTGGATCTGTCGAGCATTAGAATCTTTCTTTAAATGATTTTCTGTCTATAGGTCCCAACCGAAGGCTTGTAGGTTATGATACTGCGAGAGCTCTTTTAATTTAAAATTCCTATTTAATCATTTCATGCTGTTTTAAGGTTTTGCAAACTATGTAAAAAAACTCAAAATATAGCGCATACGATACAGTAAAATATTTGCAGGTATGTTAAACAATCCATGTCAATCATAGTACATGTCTAGCTTTCGAGAAGTCACAAAATGAAAAATGTGTGTTCTTTTAATAGGCGAGTTTGGTTCCAACATCTACCAACTGGAACATTTTTGTCAGCCTAATCTCAACTGCTTGGGGAAGACCAGGTAGTTCATTGTGTCCTCTATTAAGTATCCATATCCACCACACAACGTCCACAATGTATAATTGAAAAAACAGCTTTAGCTTAAAGTCTAGGCTCAAGACAGTCTTTTAAACGAATAACAGAAAGGGGAAAAAAAACATGATGAAAGAAAATAAATTGGATACCAGAGGTTTTTTTATGCTTGGGTAAGTGAGCGTGGAGGCATAATGGTGGCTGCTATCTGTGCCTCCGAGCTCCTCTTACTCTCTGCATTGTGCTGCTGATACTAATGACTTTGGGTCTGTTTCGTATTGAAGCGAGGCAGGTAGAAATCTGAAAGAGAGTGAAGGGGGACAAAGCCTTGCGCGCTTGAGCGTTGGCCGGCGCCTTCCCCTGCAGAGTGCCGCGGCAGGTTACAGACAGCCAAATGTCAACCCCCGATGCCATTTAGCGAGGGCAATATGCAGCAAATGAGCTCTCATTAGGGGTTTGTTTATCACGTAATGAGAAAGCCTTTGGTGCGGGTAACGGACCGAGAACTTCTTCCCTCTCTTGTCTGTGATTACCAATTTACTCTCTTTATCAGTGGGATTTCGTTTCGATTTTTCAAACCCTGTTGTCTCAAACGCCTCCTAGAATAGAAAAAGATATACCCCTTATTTGTAAAACGCCATTCTCTGGCATCCCAGCACAAAGGAATCACAAAGTCGCTCTGTTCCAATGAGTAAGCCTCCTCTGCAGGAGCGCTATTTGTGTGGTATGCATCAATTGATGCCTGTGAAGAGCGTTTCAATTCTCTGATTAAGCCCCGTTTCAGTTAGGATTCTGCTTTAGAATGTGGTTGGTTTTAGTTGGGAGTAGACAGGGATGTTGCTTTATCTTTACCATACTACCATAGTAAGGTAAATGCATGCAATAAAAAAATGCTATTTTTCGCTATGAAATTAAATCGATTTTTATGGTGCGGGGCATTCTGTGTTTTCCTGGTAACTAAATTGTATCAGATATATCAGATATTGGCCATAGCAAAGCATCTTATAAAGAAACAGTCGGAATGCATCCATGACGCGCACCCGTAATATAATACATTTTTATTCAGGCTTTTTGCAGAACAGTGTTAATGACGTAATGCAAAACAATTATGCGCAAACACATTTTTGCACTGGCTTCGTTTCGGAGGAGCTTTGCTGTCTCTGTTGCATCTCAAAGCGTTCGCATGGTTGGAAGATCATCGAGGCCTCTCTAACCGCTGATGCGCAGTGAGGTGTGAGCTCGGATAACGCGTTTATGCGTGGATGGAAGGAGGAATTGGAGAAATCAATCTTCCACTTTTGAGTTTTAATGGCTTGATTTAAATGGAGTTTATGGCAGAACTCGAGCTTGCTGCGTCACAAAGCATTGCTTTAATGTGTGTGCGCGCACAAGCACAATATCTTTGTCATGCCCTGGTGAAAGACCCAAGGGCAGACCGTTGTCTTTAAAACATGTGGAGTTATTATGTCCATCATAAACAAATGCGAGCCTTAATTAAAAGGGGTTGTGTATTACACGGTCCGTAACACATGCGTGTTTTCTCTGTGTAATGTATAGTTTCTTGCTGGCTTCATTAGTGGTGCGTAATAATAGCTTGTAGTCCGTGCATGAATTCAAGAGATTACGGATTGTTTTCAGACCTCTATATCTCTTTTTAAACACAACATTGCAGGTTAACGCGAGTACTCCTCTTTACGTAGATTAAGGTCTAATGATGCCAACTTGTTATTATAGGATGACAGTTTTAACACCGAGGCAGCAAAGACATTTTTAACACTGATGTTCAATGTTCTTTCTCAATAACAAATGTTCATTCGTTTTGCATCAAACGTTACGGCATGATGTCTGTGGTTTTTAGCTGTGTCGTCTTTTCTTCGCCCAACATTCTTCGTTAACAAAGCCAATCGTCACTCTATGGGTTGTTTTTCTAAGGGTTGGGATTCTAAAAAAAACCTTTAAAATACAAAACAATATGTCTGCCCAACATCCGCAATGGGCATGAATGATCCCTCGAAAGGCTTATGACTTTTTGGATTGTAAAACAGCTTACAGTTCATGGAATTGAAGGGGGAACCTGAGCCAAAGTAATACTCTTAGGACACCTTAGCAACCACATAGCAATGCCTGCGGTTACAAGCCTAAATATCTTCCGGTTGAGCTTTGCATGGACTTGGATCACCTACAGCACATTCTTCTTTTGAAAATGTGAAAAACTACTGCTGTAGGTAACACCTCTTCAACTTCAATTTGTCCTGCGTGTAAGTAGAAGTAATCTTCAGATGAAACAAATGCAAGGAATATTTCATCTTCAACTCTCGCTCTCGTCTTTTGTTGAAATGACTGAATTAATATAAGAAACGGCAAAGAACTGAGGGGAAGCAGAGAGGGTCACGCTTGTTACATTCATTATGTTGCTAAATTAAAAAGCAGCAACTATCAGCGCCTAATGTTGTGTCTTGTTCCACTTCAGGTGGTTCAAACAGCCCAAACTAAATGGATTCGCTGTCTGTGTGAATAACTGCGAGCAGACAAACTCTTCATTTGTTGCGCAGGCTCTTAGGGGCGTCTGGTTGATTGGCCTTCCATTCAGACCTCTGAGCTAATGAAGGCCCTACATTTATTTTCTGAGGTGTTTGTCACTGAGATGCTGTCTTATCAAGTGCTCGAGTGAAGAAACACAGAAAACTACTGCGACACAAGTTTGTTTTAGTGAACTATTGATTTATTTGCGCTGAAGATGCTGTTTAAGACTTCTACTGTACGCGCGGTATAAATGACAAACCTTAAATTTGTCCTGTAACGTACTGCATTTGGTTACAAAGGTTGTGTGTAAAGGGAGGTTTTTGGGGTCCCACTAAGAACACCTACCCTCAAAAAACAAGTTTGTTCAAGACGTTTTTTGGTCTTTAAACAACGTTTCGTTGCCGGCACCTGCTCATAGTAAATATCGATTTCTTACAACATAAATGCTCCTTTTGCGACATCCTGAAGGATCCCCATTTTGCGATGACCAATAGCAACTGTTAAGTTTGTAAATGTCATGCTGCAAGTCATTTTTGCAGCTTAGTTTTGCTTAAATTGGAAAGTTTTACACTGAGCATGTTAGGCCTTTTTAAGGTCTACATGTAGTGAACAAGAGCAGAAAATATAACCCGTTTTCCATCAAATGATCTTTGAAGCCAAATTTGTTGCTGCTCAAGTGTCCAAATGTCAAGCACATTTTCAATTAACGTCCTACTTTGTATTATATTGGGAAGATTTTGTTTTGGTGCACTTTAGACAGTTCACAGCGAGTTGTAATTGACCGTGGGTCAAACGGTTTATTCTTTTAGCCGTTGTTTGATCTAAAAGTAATTACTTCAACAATGGAATACTTGGATTCCTGTTTATTTTATGATTTGTGGAGTGTTCAGCTACATTTAGTCTGTGAGGTGAATTTGTGTGCCATCTTAAGGAACGCATCCTTAGAGATGAATAGCGTATATATTACAGATATTTCGCTTGATGTCTTGTTACTGAGTTATAGTGTTGACTCTATTAGGATGGTTGCATTGAAGGATTAGGTGAAATGAACTCTTCCTGATTAATCGAAAGCCTGACACATTCATCACAGAACTAGTAATTTCGTCCACACCAGAACTCCTGGAGGAAACCGCCGGTAATGATTAATCGTCATACTCGCAGGTCTCGAATGAAGACCAAACCTCCTGCCTGTAAATGTGCTTTAATACAGTTTAATGATAGAGTGTCACTGTTGTCGCAGGAAGCCCACTCAACGAGAGGCAGGAACAATTTATCCAAAAAAGACAAGAAAGGCATGGAGGACTTAATACCCTGGAAGTAATTACAGCTTTGCTCTTTCCCTTGTTCAGTGGAAACGCTGCAACTCAACCTAGCGCTTTTTCGTCTTGCAGAAGCCTTGATAAACAAAGCTGTTTATAAAGTTCCTGGCGATCAATCACCACCTCCTTACCGGTTAGCCTCACCAGCACTTAAAACAAGGGAATCAAACGCTGAGGATCTGCGGAGCGGCGACTTTGCCGTTTGATGGAGTGACTATGGCGGTGTTCTTGAGCCGCTGATCGATTCATATAAATTCAGGATGGCTTGCCGACAAGACGAGGGCCTAAAAATCTTGGTTCGTCTTAATCGCCTTTAGCAAATATTCTTTCACCAGGGCCGCAAATACTGTATAGCGTAGACTCTCAGCAATGCAAAAGCAGAGAAATAAAGTTGTTTGCCAGTAGATGTAATTTGCGAGTTGTCACTGTTTAGCAGTCCAAATGTCTTTGAAACGCATATCATTGGGATGCTTTCACTATGATAATTTGTTTGTCTATCCTTAGCTGCTATAGCTAGAAATAGTCGCACATTGTCAGTTAACAACCACAATTCAGACACCGCAGAAGATATAAACGGTATCAAAGTGACGGCATAAACAAACGTTCGTGGTCTGCCCTTAACTTCCGGCACATTCGCAAACAATAGTGCCTGTTCGACTTGGCTAAACTTGTTTCTCCAATATTTTGAATTTAGACTGTGATACCAAGCTCAACCACTAGATGTTATTGAATGAAGAATGTCTGCAACTTTCTTGACTGCGATAGTAGGAAAAACGTTGTATTCATTGGTGCCCATAGAACTGTTTGTGTTCTAAATTCTTGTCATATTTTTTCCTACTATGGTAGTGTTCAATGTCACAAAACTGAAAATTGCTAACATTCTAACAAATATCTTTGTGCTTAACAGAACAAAAAATGTATATAGGTTTGAAACAACCTGAGGGTGAGTCAATTATGACATAATTTTTCTTTTCAGTAATTTTTTTCCCTTTAAATGCGACCAAACTAAAAATCAACAAATCGTAATCATATAAATTAAATGATAATATAATAGTTTCATTATTAGACACTAGCCAGACACAGACCAGAAGTTAACTACAGACCAGAAGTTAACTGCAGTCCAGACGCGCACGTCCGATGAAAATGATCAAAATGCCCTGGGGCATCAAGATAAACAGTGCCTTTGAAGAAAATCCTTTCAAATCCTAGTTTTCGCGATTTATGAAAGTTTTGTGTGCCGATATTTACTAGGCTTGTGTTTGTAATTAGGCCAGGCTTTTAAATCACGTTACTGTACACCCTACGTTCATGGCTTTGGGGGGTATACTATATTTATTATTGATGTCCAGTTGCACAGAGTGACTCGATTAAAGCCTGTCCCAGTTTATTGCTGTCAGGCTGCTATATAATATATGCCAGAGAAACATTTAAGACAACTTGGGAATTGTGTCATATGCTGCGTTGGTGGTAGTGTAGCGGTTAAAGATCTGGGCTAGTAATAAGGGAAAGTTTATGAAACTGTAGAGTTCCTGGGATTCGCCATTACCGCTGAGCCCTTGAGCAAGGTGCTTAACCCCAGGCTACTCCTGAGGGACTTTTCCTGTAGCAAGTGCACTAGAAGTCAGTTTAGATTCGGTCGCATGTGCTGCATGACTAACTAAACATCAGTTTATTTTAAAATACAAATATTTTATTCATTCTTGGAAGTAGATCCTTAGGATTTCTAGAGTTGCGGATAAATGTTGCCACTATATATGAGGTCACTAGGAAATCAGATTCCTTAAAAGTATCTGACAGTAATTTTTTCACTTTTCTTAACTTTTTACAAACCTAAATAAATATTTAATATTTGATACTTTATCAAAAAAACTTACTTCTGGTTGAATATCTCGCGAAACATCATTCACATCTGTCCTGTTTGATGTTTATTTTTATGAATATTGACAATTCAAATACATTATATAATTACCAATACATCTTTCTACTTACATTAGGGAGAAAATCCCAACATGCAGCAAAAAATGACCAGTCTCACATCAATGACGTCGGTTGGCTTTGCCATTGCCCTCACAGGCTGGTGCCCTTTGGTATGCATAATATAACTGTTGCCGTTGTGGAGTAGAGCGGATTCACATCCCTCCGAATAACACCGCTAAAGGTCTGCATATTCCACTCAATGTTATCAATACTGTTTCTGTACCGGAGAATTTCTCGTGCGTGTGAGACGGAGCAAATAGCACTCTGCAGCCATGCCTTGTTAAAAGACGAAACTTCAGGCTAAACGTGCACGTTATGGTTGATCGAAAATAACAATTTACAACTGAATTAATGAAAGATTTGAGCTATTGTTACATCTAAATAGAGATTGAATAAGGCAATATTTTGATCGATTTCAATAGACAGTTGCGTGGGTGTATGCCATTTTAAGGTTGTAACTTTGTAATCCAAGTCCTTCCCTGAAACATTGCTCCGGGAAGCACTTTTTTGGCACATTGTCTTGATTTCCCAGTCTAAGATAACAAGAACCTCATGCTCTGGAAAGCTTATACACTTGAGTAATATATAACATCCAGGATGACTCTAGGACGATGCTATAGAAAGCTCAGGGGCTACAACGGTGTATACCTTAACCTCAAGGTGCCCAATCCACCTTTTTTTAACGTCTTCATACAGTAAACTTCCCAAATATTTGTTTTGGTTTAATTATAACAAGTCAGATATATTAATATTCAAGACTTGTATGGTATGGTAGGATGGGAAATAAATGTAATTATTATTTAGAAAGACAGCGCATAGATTCGGGCTAAATCGATCAGTGAACTGCAATGTCTGCTCTCAGTTTCACTTTCAGTTTTAGCGGTGTCTGGAACTGCTGAGTGCGACTGAGTGGAGGCGAGGCAATATTTTTGATTAATGATTATTGATTTATGATTTGCATATTCATGTATCTGCGTATACTTAATGAAGCTATTTTACATTTAGGCATTTGGTAGACGCTTTTATCCAAAGCGACTTACATTGCATTATCCTATACTTTTTAGATAGGAATCTGCAATCCCCTGGGATCCAACCCACAACGCAATGCTCTTACCACTGAGCTACAGGAACTTTAGTGTGCTGCAGTATCACTGCTGGTAAGCAGATGATTCAGCCACTAGTTTTACCCGTGTTGCTATGCTACAGGAAGTAGCGATACACTGCTTCCCTTAGCACTTATGCATTACACCGCGTGGGATGAATATGCTTCTTAGCTCTTTTGTTCTCTTTCATATGACCAAGCATGCTATTTTGGCATTATTCTTTGACTAATGATATTACTGTTAAGCCTATACATTGTCACATTCATGTTCTTGTGAAAAGGTAATGCTCTGCCTTTTTATTACACAGACTTGGGCAGACACACACCTACAGTTATTAACCTACAGTTATTAACACCTTTGCAATAGAAAATTGGCATAACATCACTCTGTTATTGTCGGTCAGAAATCGAACACGCGAAAGAATATCGGTAGGTACAGCCCAGCTCGTACGTGCATTACTGTGTCAATACACAGTACAAGTTGCCTTCGAGAGTTTAATGTCTTACACTAGATGTGTTGTGAATTCGTCACCGTGCAAAATGCAACAATGTGTAAAATCGTACTTGTTGACTAGCTTAGAAACCTTTGCGTTCACATGTTTAGGACCTTGAATGGAGTTTTAGTTTTCAGAAAAGCATTCGTGTAGTACTGTCCAAAATGGATATACTTGAGATTCTTGGATCGTGTTTACTTTTATTCATCAGTTTAGGTGCATTTACTTGGTCCGGATTGAGGTTTTAAATGAAATTTTGTCAATCAGACGGACTTGACTAGCATAAGTTTGTCAGTGTTGTTATAAACGGGCATACGTATGAACTTTGACATATTTGTAATGATAAGACCCATTATCAGCCTTTTTGTATCTCTCTCATCATGTATCTTTTCTACCATTCTCATCCACCCCCTCCATACCCCCATGCTGTGATGGAGTATTAAGCACTCTCATTCCCCTTCATCAAGGCAGGCAGGATCGGTGAATTAGGCTGGGAGATTGAGGCTGCATCTCTGCTCTAAGCCACTCTAATGCAGTCATTGACTCTGAGGCTTGCCGGAGCCACCCGATGCCGTCTTGAGTGAATTAAACGTGGCCCCTCTATACCTAAGAGAAATGGGCTTCCACCGGCGAGGTCCTGACCGCACAGAGTCGAAAAGAGAAACACATATCTTGACGGGCAGCTTGCTCTACCTGCCCTGTGCTTCAGATTGAGAAGGCGAGGAATCCGTGATTGAAAGTTATAATAATTTAGAGGAGTGTGATGGTACTTTGTAATAGCACGGCTTGACCCCGGTGAGGAAATAAAGAAATAAACTGCTCCATGCTGCAATGCCTTTTGCCTGCTAAATGCCAAATAAACCTTCATCCAGTAGAATGAAGCCGTGCGGTTTCCCTGGGCAACACTTTCTCGCAGGGTCTATGTGTATGAACAGTTGAGGATGGGTGACTGGTCGTTCTTAAGTTGACTAGCCAACTAGTCTAGCGAATAGTGATCTAAGGTATATATATACCGTGTATATATATATATATATATATATATATATATATATGCTCCAGTATGTTAAACGTCAGTCATTAAATATATATGTATTTTGAGGCCAACCACACCAAGAATGAGAGCTATATTGGAGTTTACACCACTGACAGTAAGGTTAGGTAACCAGACTTGGCATCTTAAAGTGTCATGAACTCCTGTTTCAGCAATGGTTTTTCACGCCTCCCATTGGAAAGGGTAGAATAGGGACAAAGGATAGATTGGTGTAGAAAGCCGAGGACTGCTTGCAACGGAGAGGGTTTAAAGCAATAAGATGCTTAGAAAGTAACTGGCACAGGTGAAAGTCTTATTGTAAAATACTGGATTGTTCTAATAAGGTGTGCTGGGTAAATGCATGTTTTCTACAATTGATTGATTCTGTTATGGACACTGCTTATGAATACAGACATTGAAAAGTGCTGTTTTCTTATCACATGGCAAAGAATGCTTCCTCTCTCATACTCGCACGCATGTTTTACAAAAAAGTAAAAAAGAATTCAAACATGGCCGCCGGAAACCGTGTATTTGGGTGGGACAGGACCATCTCACTTTAAAAACCAGTGGTATTGGACCCACACACTTACGTCTCAAATTTGGCGCACTTGTTGACTTATCAGAGCGACTCCACTTCAGGAATACCTTATAAATTAAACTACATTCCGCGTTTAAGCCTTGACTTCCACACTGATCCTTTCACAAATCCATTTGGCTCATTGAGAGGCCAAATAAAAAGTCCATTCCATTTCGAGACAGCAAGGTAAACAAGGCATTGTTGTTTATTATATATTATACAGTTAATAGTTATATTTATCACATTTATTAACTGAGACATTAAAGAACTCCATACTACCCTTAACCTACACCCATGCACTTCATTTATTAACACCCGTTAACCATTTTTCAAATCATTTCTTTATTTTGTTGAAGATAAATGCCTGCATGACCTGATATAGCACGTGAAAATGTAGAAGGGCGAATTAAACCTGCCATAAACGTGTCGTTTTTACACTCGATTTTTTCTAAGGGAAGACCCGCCCATATTTTTTCCGCTCGCGACGCCCATGAATTCACAGTCCTTTTTATAAAGATTTAAATAAAAGCTTTTGGTTTTTGAAGGAAGGCAAAACCAAATTCCCACCAGTCCTGACTTTACAAAGCTCTCGGGTGAATCCCAGAGGAACACAAATTATGCCTTTTGTGTTGCTGCTCTGAAGAACCACAGGTACACGACCCATTTCTCTGAGGGAAAATCCGCTGCCGTATATACAAACCTACAAATCCCATCGGAGAGTTTACAGTATGCATACACCTCACGCTTTGTGACGTACTTTGAACCCGAAGAGCAGAGCGACTCAAAAACGCTCAATACCTCTCGTAATAAACTCAATGTGTTTCGGGGTTCACATGATCCTTCAAGATCGAGGACCTTATAGCAGTAATAACTGATCACTTGTTCACCCGTCAACTGCTGCTTTTGAAAATAAGTTTCCTTGTTGTATATGTAGCCACAATCATCTTTAATCTCTCTTCACAGGGTCTGATGATATTGCTCCAAAACCTACCCACAATGCACTGGGGCAATGAAGAAGTTAGCGTACTCCTGGCTGAGGCTTACAGACTAAAGTTTGCCTTTGCTGATGCCCCCAATCACTACAAGAGATGAGATTCCGCCCAGCTCGCCTGCTGAATACGACGACCCCATCCAACCTCTGCGGTGCCACTGGTTGTGACAATATTACACTGTTAACATGATGTTTTTATGGGGATGGAAATATGTACGGTGGACCGCAACTGTTCCGGCAAATGATCTGTATTTCTACTAACTTCAACACTCCAAACACCGTAAAATCATCTAAACACTAATGAAATCGATCTTTCTTCTCTTCTGTTTTTCTTCAGTGTATTGCAAGCCCACTTCTAGAAAAAGGCTTTTAATGGACTGAATCCATGGAAAAACTCATTTAAGCAATTCGTAATATTCGGTTGCCACGGCAACGGAGAGACGGATGCCGGCTCGGTTTTTTCAAGGCAATAATTTAGCATTACCTGAGATAAGAGGGTTTAAAAAGACTTACAATCAAAATGTTCAGCTTAAGCGGGGGCAATGAACTTCTTATAACCTTGGTCTACCTCAGAATGCGGCCAGGAGTCATAGGGTGATGATTTTGTCAGCGGATTAGAACAGAACCTATCAAATCTGCCGTTTGAGTTTCACAAGGTGCAGGTCAATGAAGGCAGCTTGGGTATGCTAACTGAAGAGCTGACTGCGTTTCCGCTTTTCAGTGGCACATGGGACTGTCCTTTTGACATCCCATCTAGAAACTAACACAATAATGCACACTGACTATACAATGCTGTCGTTTATCGGGGTATTTGGGGAAATCGGCTTCTGATTTTGTCAGTATTTGAACTTCAATCATGTCATCGGGCTTTTAAATTTGTGTGCCAGTTTAAGTGAACCTCCTCTTGATGTCTGTTTGTCTCCTTTTTGTACAAGATATAGTCTGCGTTAATTTTAAAAAAATCCTTTTTTTCTTTTATATACTGTTTACATGAGCCTGTTAAGTTGTGCCTACTCCAGAGATCGATTACTTTTATTGACCTGGGGGATATTTATTTTACATTCATGATGATTTGGGTCTAGCAAAGCAAAACAAACAGTGAATTCAGCGGCTCTTCTGGTCTACTTTGGCATTGAAAATGTACTGTAACTGAAGTGTCTGAACATATGGAGTTACACAGTACAAGCCACATGGGGAGATATTTTCCGGATAGCAAACTTCTCGACATGATCTGAATGGATTTTAACAGAAGTGTGGGTGAAATGTTCTTGAATTTAATAATTGTGTACAGAATTATGTTTTCAAAGACATGTACATAGAAAATGTGTAAATAAATGCTATATATATGATTATAATTTGTTGACGTATTTTGTAAATCTTTTACGCCACTATTGTCTCGGTAGGGTTATGGGAGACGCTTGTTGAGCAGATTCATTAAATCGTGATCTTTTGGTAACTCTAGTTGCGCATAAGCTCAATGTCACTTACCACATGCTGGATGTCACATATTAACACTGGGATTATCTACATACGGGTCATTCTACAGAAACGTCCACTTTTGGTAGGGCAAGATGTCTTCAAATTGATTTATTTTTCTAACATTTAAACTTAGACCACATTATTAGGTTACCCTTTGACTTTATGAGTACACATAAATGACAGCTTAATGTTTTTTTGTGTGCATGTACTTAAAGACAGCATACAACATTTTTTTGTCACTGGTGTTACCTTACTTTTTTAGCAATATTAAAGGTGTTTATGAAATATTATTTAAAAACAAATTCAGTACATGCAGTCAGAGGTGCAGAAAATGAATGATAATCTGACTAATAAGGAGATTATGTTTCATTTATTTTAATCAGGTTTGTTAAAAGTGTGACTGAATGATGTTAGTTCAATTGCGCAACCATGTATTCGCTATAACAATGAAAATATTTGAAAAACATTTGCAATGATACAATCCTTTCATTTCATTGAATTCTGCTACACTTGAGTTTTGTACCTTGAAACGCTGGGTGATCTATCTGGTGATGATGGGGGTGTCAATGCTTCTACTCTGACTCTTTGCCTGCATCTTTCCATGCCTTTCGCTCATATCTCTTCTCCCTTTCACTCAAATCACTTATTCTCTTTCTTTAATTGTGTGTCAATGTCATGGAGATCCTTTTCTGCAAATACTCTGTTCTGCGTTCAGGATCAGCATCCCTACGCTTTCTGTATAGTCGCTGTTTCTCAGCTGCACTTAGTTTAGCCATACCCTCAATTTAGAAATACCTGCCCAAAGGAGGATTAACAATGATAAAGAAAAGTTAGAATCGCACTGTGATTTAGTGCTATTTTATGCTAAATGAATAGCTTTGAACAAAGTTTATCTATTAACGGGAGTCACTGGTGTTACTGATCTTCACTGGTGTTACCCATAAGGAAGTTAACACCAGTGACAGTAACACCAGTGACAATTTTCATGAAAACTGCATTTTACAAAATGGCTGCTGCAAGGTATCAAACCACATGTTGTCAATCATTGTATACTCACTAAATTAAGTAGTTTCATCCATTTGTGTTCTAGTTTTTTACAATTCCCAAACAATAAAGGAGGTCATACCAGTGACTTTGACTAAAAGCTTCATATGAGATAAATGATAAGATTTCTGATAATTGAAAAGAGACAGTGGACTTACCATGGGCTTCTCTTCATAGATCTCCAGGAAATTGGAAGAAGGAAGTCAAGTGATGTCATCAGTGTGATTTTTATTCAAAGATAGGAGCTTTTTTGTTAAACGGTAACACCAGTGACACAACTCCAGGGGACCACTACTTTCATTATATATTTTATAATATTTATTTAGCATTTAGTTTTTTAATGTAATTTACATCATCTATTTGATAGTTATGGACACATTATTGTATTTTAAATGGAAGAGAAAACCGTTTTTGACCTCAAAATAAAGCATTTTCCTTCTGTACATGACTGTGGGGACGAGCACTTCTGTGGTGCTTGGAATTCTAATTAATGAATACAAATCAAATATTGCCAAATTGATGGCTCAAGAAGGTGTAATTGTTCAAATAACATATTGTTTCATTTTAAAATATAAAAAAATTGTAACCCTAAAGTGTTTTTCAAGTGTAATAGTTCTGTAAAGGCTAGGGACAGAAAAATGGACGTTTCCGTAGAATGACCCTCATGTGAAGTATGTTTCTTAGGCCAGTATTTAGGAAAGACCTGCGGCTTTATTTGCACAACTTCACCGAGCGAAAACACCAAATGGATGTCTTGCTATTGACATGCTTTCAGTGCATTGCTGCCGTTCACCGCACATACTGATACACACAAGCTGGAAAGACGACGCACTTATCACCACCTACTATTCTTTTGGAAATAGTTCTTCACAGTCGTCATCTCTGCAGACTGTAGACCTGCCAGTCAACTGTCTACAAAGTAGATATCAGCCCTGCTTTTCCCATTGGTGTCCCCAGTTGTTACATCCATCTATACAATCCTCAGGCAGCACATTTCCCTGGTGTTCTGTCTTAACTTCTGTACATGTTTGTTAAACCCAATAATCATGGAAAACCTGAGTAGCCCATACGCCCGTTACATTTTCTTTGTTAAAGCGCCCATAACACAGACAGTTTCTGTATATCACGTTTATCTTGAGTACTTACAGAATAGTTTTGCACCCTTCAAGTATCCGCAGAGTCTAAAGTTTGATCATATTTTCATATTTCCGAAAACATGCGACGCGTGTGGGGAGAGGGAGGGCGGAACTAAAGCACGTGCGCACACATTGTCAAGAAAAAACAGACATCAGTTTCACTTACCTCGTGCCGTTCATGTCCGGCATCGTTTAGGGCTGGGACCGCCGCTCCATCTATCAGTTTCAAACGATCTCCAAACCCATGGTTATATCCACCATTCATATAACATTCATCACCCAAATGCAGCGAACAAACAACACAGCAGAACTTCGCGAACATAGTTCTCTCTCTCTCTTTTTCTGGAGAATTTACCAATAAGGGACTAAGAAAAGTTGTTACGTAACGATTTTTCACGTTCGAAAAAAAACTTCCCGAAACCTGTACGAACGTTGGGGGAGTGTATCGAGCACAGAAATACTACGTCATACGTCCAACTTGTTTTTTGACAAGTTGACCATGTCAAGCATGAGAAGACGACACGTTTCACATTGTAAAGAAGTCAGAATGCATGAAACACCGTTGCACCACCCCTTTAATAACACAATAGTGTCATATCTAGAAAAAACTCTGTGCCTTTTTTTTAAATCTTGTATTAATAAATTGAGACTGCACTTTTTTTATATACTAAACACAAGAGGACGGGAGCTGATAGTCTGTAACATTTTGCCCTACCTGACAAATCTCCTTTTGTGTTCTTTTTTAACAACACACATATATATATATATATATTGTTTTGTTTGTTTTAAAAGCTCTTAGATCCATGTTATACCCTCATTAGAGTCATTTACATCCGTGTTAATGACTGAATGTTTTCTTTTTTGTGCGAACCGTTACTTTAACACTCCACGTTCTACCCTCATTACAGCCATTTCAGACACACGTTTTCAAAGCACCACCGTTTTACCGTGGTGTTTATATGGGGCAGGAGGTAGTCAGGTCCCCGTGGCCGTTTGCTGCAGGTTCGCTGATTAGAGTCTTAATATGCTCGGCGCATGCGGGGCGGGAGTTCCTCTCATTAGTCTGAGTGATGTTCACAGTGGCAGGTAATTAACGGCCTGCAGCAGCTCTGCCAGGCCTTTCGCATGAATTAAAAACGCATTCAAATTACCACGGCGCCTGCATCTGAAAGATGCCATAAAATGACAGCCTGCGAGAAAGATGGGATGGAGTTTGTAAACACTAAGATTCGGGAGAGTGGGGGCACGGCTTCAAATGCTTTTATCATATGTAATATTTAGAAAGCCTAAAAGTTTCCCTAGTGAGAGGGTTTTTTTTATCACGAAATTTGGTGCGGTAAAGTGCCGCCACTCTGTCAAATCTGTTCTCCGGGATGCATGGCAAGTGTCCCATCGCACCGATACAGCGCATCCCATGTGGAATCCTTCAGACTGTTCTGACAGATTGAATAAAGCTATAAATATAGTTGAGCGGTATAAAGTCAGGACAAAACCACATTTGAAAGAAGATACAGAAAAAATTGTACGATTAAAGAGAGCATACAGTATATTCAGCTACATTTTGAATCTGCTATTAAAAATACAGAAGTTGAAACAAAAACACCCTTCCGTAATGAGCACTTTGTTCAATTGTGAATTGTTTGAATGGTGGAGTAGAGGAATACGAAGAAATATTTATGGAGACCACTGTACTTGACTTAAAGGCCCTATGCAGAGACACTGTACTGTAAATGAATGAGGTCAACATCACACATTTATGTGAATTCCATGTTTTGTCCAGAGTTGAATTCCTTCAACAGAACATCAGAATAAGGAGATATTGCTTTTCTAATTTAGTTCCCTATGGGACTGCTGCATACATATAAAATTAAATATTGCTAATATTAAATATCTCTTATGTCAGCAAACAAGAACTGCACATGCTCAAAGAATCCGATGGATCCATTACATTTCTGATATCCATTACACTACTGATAGGAAGGTCATTTTAATATTGAAGCGTTTTATTCTCTCCAAAATTCATCTCTTAAAGCTCGAAAGCTGGAGGTGATAAAACATCAAATGTAGCAGCTAATATGATTATCGATGGTGTCTTCCTAACCCAGTGACGCATATTAGCGTTCGGAAAATGAAAAGGTGGATAACAAATCACTCGCATGTATTGATTCTCCAGAGACACCGGAGAAAGATTCATCCACCTTATAATTGACATTTCATTCAGATTTGAAACAAAAGGATGTCTTGCTCATGTCGCCTCAAACCTTTATGACTTTTCATAAAGGAGACACTTCATATCACCGTAGCTGTTTTACACAACATCTTTTACTGGCAGTGTCTGATGCATGAATGATGATTGCTTACAAAAGGCACTATGTGTCTTCTCGTGATGTTGGGGGATTACTGGTGATTAAATAAGCATTAGGTATGAACTAACTTACATGCACTTTCTTACCATGTCGATTAATGCAGAACATCAGCAAAGGTGTTTTTGGCTACTCAGTTTATATTGGGTTCCATTTCATGTGTGGCTTCACAAGCCTTAAAAATAATGCTCCCGAGTTTGTTAACTGGTTTTATGTGTCATATTTTATCATTCATGGTTTTGCAAAGGTAAATGACACAATATTCATTTTGAATGAGCTTTTCCTTTACAGCGTCTTTGAATTTTGACTGCAGTTGAAGACATTTGCATGGTGAGTTGAAGCCATTTGTAAAGCACAGTGTTTGATTCCGACCTTCCGACCATCATGCATAGATCAACAGCATCTGATATCGATTTTTTAATGGCCATCGCTGTAGAGGTGGATCAAATACATACTGTATATACCTTCTGAAGGTTGTTTTCACAGAAATGATTGAGCAGGACAGACTCCCAGAGACAAATGCTGACATTCCAACTCCAAATCAATTTCAACAGGCTGTGCTCTCCTGTCCTTGGGCAACGTGTCCTCTATCAGCACTGGTCATATATCTGTTACTCAGCAGACTGCAGCAAAACCAAGCGCTGAGTGCAGACATGCGCTGTGATTGAGACACGGGTCACAACTGCGACGTATGTCAGAATGCAATTACCTTTTTAAAAGAGCACCATTATTGTGTGAAAAATACAGTACCTGTTATGAGTGGCGCTTGTGCGATCTACATTATTTGCATTATTTAAACTTTTAAATGTAACACACAGAACACCCTTGAAACCACTTTACCTTCCAGGAAGTACGTAGTCAAGCCATGAAGAACACTTTCAGCAGTGTCCTATCAATTACCAAAAACACCCTCACAACCACCCAGAACACTATAACAGTATTTAAAACACCTTTGAATCACCAAGAACATCCTAAACAAATATTTTAATTCTAATATACCAGAACTATTTGTTATAATACCAAAACATGCAGGAAAAGTCTCCCAGTGAGTAAGCCAGTGGCAACGCTGGTAAGGAACCAAAAATCCACTATAGATGTGTTTATATGTAAGAGTGGAGAAAAACCTTGGGAGAGGCCATACTCAGCAGGGAGGGCCAGTCGTCCTCTGGCATATTAAGATAGCTCTTCTGCAACTACCGAGAAAATAATTCCTGTAAACTGTAAGATGCAACAGGAATAGTACAGGCTGGTATGTGGAAAGAACTGGTGTGGATAGAAAGAAATATTCAGGTTTGTCCAATATTATTCGGGTTCTGGACGACAGTAGGTTGTGGCTGTAGTTGTCATCAGGTGAACTGCCCATCATCACGAGACTCTTGCTAAACTGGAAGAGTGTCAGACCAGAACCGGAGCTTGAACTGACGACCTCTGGTGCCCTAGGGATCCTAGGTTGCGGCTGTAGTTGTCATTAGGTGGATAAGCCCATCATTACGAGCGTCTGGCTGGACTGGGAAGAGCATCAGGCCAGAAGCCGAAGGACGGGACATGAAAACAAAACAAACTGATATTAATGTAGGGCCGCTCATAGAAAGTGTAAGAAAATTGGGTGTGAGCTTGTTTTATGACAAGCTAACTATATTGCGCAATAGATTGCTTTATGAGTTTATAGTGTTATTTGCCAGTTAGGTGAAAGCTATATTAAAGAGATTAGTCTTTAGTCTAGTTGTAAACCGATTGAGTGTGTCTGAATCCCGAACAATGCTGAGGCGGCTATTCCAGAGTTTAGGAGCCAAGTACAAAAGATCAACCACCTTTACAGCATTTTGATATTCTGGGAACTATTAACAGACCAGAGTTTCACGACCACAGAGGGTGCGATGGATTGTAAGCTGACAATAGTTCACAAAGATAGTGAGGCGATAGACCATTCAATGATTTAGAAGTTATTACCAGTCTATTCAGAACTTAATAAGGCAACATTTTAAACCAGTTGGAGTTTATTTGGGAGCAATGCAGGACATTCTGCCAACAATGAGTCACAATAATCTTTTGGTGAAGTCATATATGCATGAATACGTTTCTCTGCATCTAAAGCGCAAAGCATTGGCAGCAGTTTAGAAATGTTTCTAAGATGGAAGAATGCTGTACGACACACAATTGCGATTTCACATCATTCGTGACTATCAAATGACACCTTGCTATCAAGCAAAAACACCTTGGTTCATAACTGTAGAGAATGACACAACCGAACAAACATCAAAGGAAATGTTGCACTCTACTCCTTTATATTTGCTGTCATTTAGTGTAATAATGAATACCTCTGTCTTAGAATTTATCATCACAAAGTTGTTGGCCATACAGCTTTTTATGTCATTGCTTTGCAGTCTCTTAGCATTGGAAACTGGTCGGTATCACCCAGTTCACAGGGAATGTAAAGCTGAGTGTCATCATCAAAACAATGCAAATTGAATTTTTGTTTTCTGATAATGTCTTCTAAGTGAAGCATGTAAAGAAAAAAGGATGGGCCCTAAAACTGATTCCTGTGGCACTCAGAATTTAACCTGAGATTTATGTGACATTTCATCATTTACATAATGTGATAGTGATTGAACAAATAGGACTAATGCCTGACCACCAATGCCAACATAGTTTTCTAGTCTATCTATGAGAAAGGCGTGATCTGTAGTATCAAAATCGGCACTAAATGTACAGTAGGACTAAAAGAGAGATGGCAGTGCGATCAGATGCTACGAGAAGATCATTTTTCACTTTGAGTAGTACTGTCTCCGTGCTGTGGTTGGGGCTTAATCCTGACTGAAATAAGCTATTTTCCTGAAGGAATGTGCAGAATTGGCATGAGACTAGTTTTCAAGTATTTTAGATGGAAAGGTTTGAGATTGGTTTAAAATGAGCTAATTCTACCGGATCGAGTTGTGGCTGTTTTATAAGGGCCTGATGACTGCTAGCTTAAAAACATCTGGGACATATCCTAATGCAAGTGATGAGTTTATAATATTGAGGTTCAGTCACAACTTTGAAAATCTATTTTATTAGATAAATGGGAATAGGGTCTAACATGCACAATGAAGATAGAGCTTAAAAATTTCTCTAATGAGGTAAATTTTATTAGAGATGAAGTCATAAATTCATTGCTACTTTGCGGTAATTTAACGTCTAAATCTGTTGAGGAGCTACTTTTGTCAGTTTCACAACTGTGTTGAATAGGTATCTAGGAATATTATTATTTAAATTAAATGTTTCTTTCTCTTCCACCGAGTTTCATCAGATTGTCCTGTTTTGACTTCCATGTGGCTGAGCTCGGTGCATCTCACAAGAAAAGAGTATCAGAGCACGTTTGGCCATCATAATAAGCCTAGCCTCATTAGCTGATATGATTAATATTAATCCTGTTTTCATAAGAAATTCTGCTGCATGTGTGGGTATAGCATAGGCATCAGGGGATAACCCAAAGATATAGATATAATGCAATAAGTAATCTATCGCCCACACCTCAAGAAGAGCAGATGCTTCTACTCCTGCTTGTTATGGATCTATGCATGTTCCTCAAAGGTCACTTGACGATTACAGTATGGGTTGGATTATACACTGTAAAGTGCTAGTATGCATCGCTAACACAGTTGCACTCAAAGAAGGTGGTCTTGGTAGAACTGCAGATGTTGCCAGTTTTTCCGGTAAAAGGGCAGCAGTTAAGACTTGTTTTGTGCTTAAAACACGCACGGTAAGTAATTTCTTCAACACATTCTACATAGCTATTAGATATAGAAGCTAGTTAAATGGTCACTTATAAGTCTAAAAGTTAAGGTGTCTGCATAGATATTCACACACATTCAGTATGATAAAAGAACCGGGCCATTTATTTCGTAAAGCACATTTTGTGCCAGTTGTTCAAACATAAAAGTCAAGTTTTGACTATGACAGCATGAAAAAAAAACTTGTTTGCTCCGTCAAGATATTAGATTATATATTTTGAATAGGTATTAGATTATGAATAGGCAGAGTATGCACACTTTGCACATTATATATTGTACGAGACCTACTAGTTATATAAAAACAGCATGTCAAACTCTATTCTAATGTGTAAATCGTGCACTGTGTATACTGTATGTGTATAATGTGTAGTGTATTTTTGTACAGTTTGTCTGTTTATACTTTGCCTGCACTACATATGATAACCTACAACACCGAGTTTGTATGGTCATACAGTTGTTTGTCAAACTGCATTCTGTTTTGTATGGAGCACGCACTCAAGACTTTCACTCACCACACGTGATGGTTTGATTTATTCATTGTGCAACAAAAATCGTTTCGAAAACATGCAACATTGTTGTCGCAGGAACTAATGATGCAGGCATAGTTCAGTTGCCGTCTTTAACTAAAGTCCCAGTTCTTTTAGAGGTTTACAATGATATACTGTGCATATAATGAAGATGTGCACCATAAAATATACATATTGAATGCTTCAGAGATGTCTCTGATAGAAAATGCTCCCTGCCTCAGCCAAGATGGTCGCCCCCGAGAGAATGCTTCATGCCACGGCCAAGAGGTTTCCAACTCCACCCTGGTTTCTGATACTGCCATCTCTGCCTTAATGCTCTCCTTCTCCGTCCTGTGCCCCTCGCCGTGGTGCTCTCCCCTGTCCCTATGGCACACGCCGACTCCGCCACCATCCAGAAGCCACTCCTTTGAGACGACACTGCTTTGGTGTTCTAGCTCTCTGATATGGTTAGTTAACTAAAAATCATATTGTTACATATAATTTACTTTACAGCAAAACAGTATGTTGACTTTATTCATGAAGCACTCTTCTGGAGATAATCAGAGCGATTTGTCTTCTCAAAGTCCCCGGTGGTATTTTAGTCTAGACAGACTTTGTTTTCTGTGCCAGATGTTGTTTGTGACCTTTACTGGAAACGGCAGAAAATTGTTATAGTTCAAATAGCCAGCAGTAGTTAAGGACAGATTGTATGGGTAATGAACGTCCCTTCGAGAAGCCACTTAAAATGGGATGCATTTCAAAGCCATAGAATTACTCTTGCCCTGATTTTGCATTGTGTGGGATGAGCAGGTTCTCTTGTTTTTCCATGGATATAAATGAATCTGATCGTTTTGTTATTGTTATTCTTGTTACACATTTGCATCCAGTGACCCTGGACAACAAAACCAGTCTTAAGGGTACATTTTTCAAATCGAGTTTCTTACATCATCCGAATAAATACGATTTCTATTGAAGCATGGTTTGTAAGGATAGGACCATATTTAAAACTCTGGAATCTGAGGGTGCAAAACATTGAGAACATCGCCTTTGAAGTTTTTAATCAGAGGCCCTGTATCCATCCATCTATGGGGTGCCGTTTGTAAAGCGGCTCCATCTGAAAATAACAGCAACATTTTGTCACATTTAGCTTCAAACAATGTTTAAAAAACTGGTATGAATTTTTGAGGGTCACTTTTTAGCACATTTAGAACAATATTTGTCAACTTAGAGATATTTTAAATAGTTAAATCTAAACATTAAATGTTACACCTAAATGTTAAATCTAAATCTAAATGTTAAATTTAAATATAAATCTAAATATTAAATCTAAATGTTAAATCTAAATCTAAATCTAAATGTTAAATCTAAATGTTAAATCTAAATCTAAATCTAAATGTTAAATCTAAATGTTAAATCTAAATCTAAATCTAAATGTTAAATCTAAATATTAAATCTAAATCTAAATCTAAATGTTAAATCTAAATATTAAATCTTAATCTAAATCTAAATGTTAAATCTAAATGTTAAATCTAAATCTAAATCTAAATGTTAAATCTAAATATTAAATCTAAATCTAAATCTAAATGTTGAATCTAAATGTTTCGGGTGAAACTAAATATTTAGCTAATATGCAAATTCAAAATGCCGGTAACCGGAAATACCAAAATAAAAGCTCGAGGAGGTCAGTGTGTGTTTATAGTGTCAAATAATGAATAAAAAAAACATCTCATCCGGGGAAATGGACTCTTGGACATGGATTATCGTGATAATAACTACCTAAATAATAAACACGTTTGGAGAAACTGTATTTGAAGAGTACTTTGAGTTTTTAGTGTCACTTTTATGAAGGGGGCGAGACTTATGACCTGTAGCCACTATAGCCAGCCACGAGGGGGCTCACTTTGACTGATCTGTCATGTTCGCTTGCATGAAGGCCAGCAATGTTGGCCATGGTCGCGCTGCGAAAATGTCCAACGAATCGGCGTTAGCCTTGACAAGAATCCAATGCTACGTGATTTGGAAAACATAGCTACTTACCGAGTTGGCCTGTGGTGGCCCTGAGGCGGTTGCTGTCGCTGTTGAAAAAGTTTGAATAGCCGCCAGGACGGCTCTGCCGATGTTCTCGGCTGACGCCGATTCGTTGGACATTTTCGCAGCGCGACCATGGCCAACATTACCGTACCTGGTCAGGGGCGGGCGGGGACAGGCTCTTGCTGGCCTTCATGCAAGCGAACATGACAGATCAGTCAAAGTGAGCCCCCTCGTGGCTGGCTATAGTGGCTACAGGTCATAAGTCTCGCCCCCTTCATAAAAGTGACACTAAAAACTCAAAGTACTCTTCAAATACAGTTTCTCCAAACGTGTTTATTATTTAGGTAGTTATTATCACGATAATCCATGTCCAAGAGTCCATTTCCCCGGATGAGATGTTTTTTTATTCATTATTTGACACTATAAACACACACTGACCTCCTCGAGCTTTTATTTTGGTATTTCCGGTTACCGGCATTTTGAATTTGCATATTAGCTAAATATTTAGTTTCACCCGAAACATTTAGATTCAACATTTAGATTTAGATTTAATATTTAGATTTAACATTTAGATTTAGATTTAGATTTAACATTTAGATGTAACATTTAGATTTAGATTAAGATTTAATATTTAGATTTAACATTTAGATTTAGATTTAACATTTAGATTTAACATTTAGATTTAGATTTAGATTTAACATTTAGATTTAACATTTAGATTTAGATTTAACATTTAGATTTAACATTTAGATTTAGATTTAGATTTAACATTTAGATTTAACATTTAGATTTAGATTAAGATTTAATATTTAGATTTAACATTTAGATTTAGATTTAGATTTAACATTTAGATTTAACATTTAGATTTAGATTTAGATTTAACATTTAGATTTAACATTTAGATTTAGATTTAGATTTAACATTTAGATTTAATATTTAGATTTATATTTAAATTTAACATTTAGATTTAACATTTAGGTGTAACATTTAATGTTTAGATTTAACTATTTAAAATATCTCTAAGTTGACAAATATTGTTCTAAATGTGCTAAAAAGTGACCCTCAAAAATTCATACCAGTTTTTTAAACATTGTTTGAAGCTAAATGTGACAAAATGTTGCTGTTATTTTCAGAGGGAGCCGCTTTACAAACGGCACCCCATATCCATCCACTCACAAAAAGGAAGGTTTTATATATTTACGGTTGGAAATTTACAAAATATTTTCATGGAACATGATCTTTACTTAATATCCTAACGATTTTTTGAATAAAATCTAAATCTACTGCTGCGTCCCGGTCCACATACTAACACCAAATAGTATTTGAAAGTAGAATTAGTATGTCCCATATCGTAGTATGTTGAAGATTGTATTCCAAAGATTCCCAGATGGTCTCATAATTCCGGTGCAGAACGATGGACACTATCGGTTAATATTACCCACAACACATGGCTAGAGGGCAGCGCTTAGTGACGCTCCACTGCATTAATAAGATTAATTAACAAACTTAGCTATGCAGTCATTACATAAGAAATAATGAATTATTAAATACATAAATGCAAAGAATAGCTGTGTCTCTTAATGATCACGGTGTCGTCTAGGCAACAACGGCCTATTCCGGTTTGCGTTAGTATGTCCCAGTGTGTGCATACGGTCTTACGTAATGACTAGTCAGACAGAAGGTAAGTACACTTAACAAGAGCTCTATGCAACACACAGAGAGAAATGGCACCCAGATAGCTGAGAAAAGAGTAATGACGATGAAGAGTGTAGTAATACTGTCCTTGGTTGCAGGAGATTGCGGACATTCTGTGTAACTGGCAGGTAAGTGCTGAAGGGGATCATTACCACACGGTGAGTGGAGATGACCTGGCTGGCATGGAAATCTTGGGTTGCACCAATGACTTGTAAGACTTGTAATACTAGGAACACACAGACGACTTCGAAGACTTGGGATGCTTGGATTATACTGACAATAATCCGAAGAAAAGGTAAGTCCATACATGTACGTGCTGACGGGAGTCTGTTACACATAAACAATACCAGACACTGACTGCGGTTCCGCGACAGTCTTGCAATGCGCTAAAATGTGTATACTTTTCCATAACATAAACAGTACATACTTTTAGTGTATAGTATATGTAGGCGAAATGGGACACAATGTTCAGTGTGAGATGGTGTTTTCGTGATGTGACAACGTGTGGCCCAGCAACACTAATGTGGGAAATGGATGGATCTGGAGTTAATGTACTTTATAGATAATGTAAGACCCTCTTAGTGATATTTATGAAAGACCATTCTTTATTCTATCTCTGCTGCCTTTACAGTATGTGTCCCCAAAACCACTGATTCGTACAACTGAATTTAACTTGACTGATTCAGAGATCTTTTATTTAAACTGTGGGTAAGGTCCGTAGATTTGCACAGCCTTAACCTGACCCTGTTCAGTCATTTCTATGGAGACTATTTAGTAAGCATAGTTATGCCATCTCCGATGTGAATAAAAAGTTCATTATGCTTTGCATATTAATATTGTTCTGCAAACTGATACAAGGCATGCAGGAGTCAGTAGTGGTTGGTGTCATTAATGTTAATACCATGCTCACATTTGTATATGCAAAAATACAAAAAGAACTGAGAGCTTTAGTGGTGGGCAAGACTTTCAGTTAATAACATTAGTTTTGTCCTGCTTCTGACAAATATTTGTATAGATAGACAAGATAGTATGCATAGTATGTCCTCACCAACAAGGCTGATCACTCATATTCATGTATCGGTCCAAGAGCACCATGGGCTCTGTGGTCGCTCATCCAAATTGAGCAGAAGCAAGTCTAACCATCTGCTTCGGGGAGAAATAATGCCCGCTGCGGCTTATCCCCTGCATTCTGTTCATTTCCCATCTCCCCAAACATGTCAAAGTGGGCAGCAAAACACAGCAACATGTTAAATCTGTGGTGAAGTTTAAATCAACCCTAAACATGACCTCCAAAATCATTAAAACGAGGCAATGCTGCTTCTGGCTCTCTTGAGTTACACAGTCGATTCATGATTTGTAGGTCCCAATGCTGGGGTTTAATATGTGACAGAACAAGTGCAGTCTATGCCATATCTGACAGCATAATTAGAGACATATCAGGCCATCCGAGCACCTCTGGGTGACATGCACTACAGCACAATCTTGTCCTTCTGCCTGTACAATGCTCAGAGCTAAAAACAGTCAGCATTCTGAGATGTATTACTATCTAGAGACTTCCCAGGGAATGCTGACAGTTTGTGATCTCTGTCGTAAGAGACGAGAGATGAATTGTTTGCATTCGTGTTCTTGCTAGATTACAAGCCTCTGTGGCAAACAGTCTCTGCTCTAAATACATAACTAAGCAGTATTGAATCCACATTATTTATTTCTGAACATTGTGCATTCCAAGGGAATATGTCACAAAACATGTCCAGGTCATGGCCATTTCATTTCTAAATCAAAAGGAAAATAAACAGTAAAATAAAGTGATAGAGCAATAAACTGCCTTTCAAACACTTTTTGTACACGCAAGCTGTTTAGGTTTTTGAGCAAATATTAAATGGTCTTGGTATACAATTTGTTGTGTTAAATGTCACCTGGACATATTAACAGGATTTATGAAATTCACAAGGTACAATGGCACACTTATGCTTCACAAACTTATGATGCTCCTGGGTAAATGTATTTGTGTAACACATAGATGGTCCTACACTGCTGTGGTGCAGTCACCATGGCAACAGATGCTGAATCTCAAAGTGAAACCTACTGGCTTGCATATGCAGTAACCACAAATTACCGACATGTAGACCTTAAAAGAATAGAAAATATGTAGCTTTTGTGCATATTTTTTTGGTTCAGACATGTACTTAAAACATAGGCTACTCCAGTGATATATAGAGTGAGAGGAATTGGAGGTGTGGAGTAGACTGAAAGAGACAAAAGAAGAATGTTTATACAAGATGTTCCGTCTGAATGTTCTGTAAAGCCTCATTTCAATTTCTGATGCAAGTCAAACTGCAGTTGGAGTCAAACTCTGGAACAAACAAGATAATTAGAATTAGAGGTCAGAGGTTGTAGTCCTGATGAAGCACTTGGTTCTCGTTCAACCTGAAAAAACACTCAGTCTTACAATATTCTGCCCACTAACAACTTAACTGGGCTTTCTGAAAATCTTGTAATTGTTCCCAGAGAGCAATGTCAAGCAGAACACAATACTGCTCCTGAGATAGCTTTGCCTTTCCCTAATGTGTAGGCAAACATGATGAGGCACATCAAGACCATTCTGCCCCCCTCACTGGACCCGCTGCAGTTCATGTATCGCCCAAAACAATCCACTGACGACGCCATTTTCACCACAGTCCATCTGGCCCGCACTCATTTGGACAATAAAACCACTTACGTCTGAATGCTTTTTATAGATTTTAGTTCGGCATTTAACATCATCATCACTCAGCCCCTTGGTGGGAAGCTAAAACTGTTGGGCCTGAACATCTCCCTCCATAACTGGATCCTGGACTTCCTGACCGAGAGACCTCAGTCAGTCCGGAAACAACACCTTCAGCACCACCACATTAGGCACTGGAGCCCCACAGGGCTGTGTGCTCAGTCCTCTGCTGTTCACACAGCTGACTCGTGACTCTATAGCAATGCACGGCTCGAACCACATCATCAAGTTGGCCGATGACATGACCGTGATGGTCCCATCAGTAAGAACGACGCGTCATAATACAGAGAGGAAGTGCAGAGGCTTATGACTGGTGTAGAGTCAACAACCTGTCTGTGAACGTTGAAAAAACCAAATATAAGGTTGTTGACTTCGGGAAGACAAAGAGTGATCACTATCACAATCAACAGCTCCTCAGTGGAGATTCTAAAAAGCACCAAATTCCTAGGTGTCCACCTGGTTGAGAACCTCACCTGGTCCCTCAACACCAGCTACATCATCAAGAAAGCCCAGCAGCGTCTCTTCTTCCTACGAAGGTTGAGAAAAGTCCACTTTCCTCCCCGATCCTGACCAAATTATTCAGACCATCGAGAGCATCCTGAACAGCTGCATCACTGTCTGGATTGGGAACTGTGCCACATTAGACCACAACAGACAGTGAGGACAGCTGAGAAGATCATCGGGGCCTCTCTACCTTCTATCATGGACATATACACCACACTCTGTATCAGTAAAGCCACCAGCAACATAGCTGACCCCACTCACCCCTCTCACACACTTTTCAACCTTCTGCTTTATGGAAAAAGGTACCGGTGCATTCATGCCACATTCGTTGCACAAAGTTTTCAAATAACTAACCTATTCGCATATTTTTGCAACAACACTGCTGCTAGTTCCTCATTGAAAGTTTACATGTACAGTAGCATGATTACATGGTCTATGTTTCCGTATTTATTTGAAGTTTAATGCTGTGTACTGTGGTTTATTTGTGTCATGTTTTTGCACTATGTGTATTTTTTGTTTGGACTAAATGTAGTACTTGCACAGACTGCGCACTGTACTGTATATAGTCTGTGTGATTATGTATTTGGTCCTGGGGAACATTGTTTTGTTTCACTGTGTATACTGTACTATATATTGTTGAAATGACAATAAGGAGCCACTTGAACTTGAACGACCTCCGACGTGGTCCAACAGGATGATGTAATGATGTAATTTTTGAACTGAACCTAAAACAACTTTTAAACAATGTGTTGTTTAAATAGAATATGAACTTATTTTCTTTGCAGTATTCAAGATTTGAATACTTGAATACAGTATTCAAGAAAAGAAATTGTTACTAGTACCCAGAATTAAACAAAATGGCTGTTTTACTCAAACATATATTTCTGAAAAATTGTAAATCATTTTGGATCGGCCTCCACCGTTTTCCAAACACTATATACAGGGAACCGACAAACATACACATATCTCTGCTGAGGTTTCCAAATGGCTTTGTGTTTGCTCATATTCAAAGAAAATCGGTAAGGAGAAATGAAGGTGACCTCATGGATTTACCTCATTATTTCTTCTTTCAACTTGTTATTTGGTTAAATGGAACATGTATGGGTACACGCATGTTTTCTGGGAGATGAGAGGGTGTCTGTGCATGCACATGTATCTTTGCTGAATTGACTTCTTCCTCTGAAAGCTCAGGAAGACACCAGGAAGACGGCTCTGTCTGGCCATAACAAATTAGTGCCTGATGACTTTCGAGCCTTTCACCAAGGAAACCACTGAGACCTGATCAGACCAGAGCAGAATTCAGGAGGACAGAGTGAGTCTTTAATACAAAGAATAATTCGGTCCACCTTATTCCTTTTTTGTACCTACAGTATACATCCCAGCCTTGATCCACACGTTGTTCATCTGCCAATTCTGTTTTTGCTCCAGTTATTACATCCAGGTTTGTTTTTGTTTCAATAGGATAATAGGTTGACGCACCACCAAACTATCACATTTACCCACAGTGTTATGCTATCTGTTACGGTTCTAAACTATTTGTTCTAACTCTGAAAATAAAGTCCAATCGGGATCAAGTGTAGTACCAAATCGACAGTGTTACCCCAAAATATTTTTGCATTTTAGAAACTATCCACTTTAAAGTCCTTCGGACAAAGATTGATTATTTATATAAAAAGCAAAATCTGAAATCAATCAAGCGTTATACGGTACCTGACAAATGTTTGCATAACTTTAGCTTTTCTCTATAATAACCTTTCAATCTACTTTATGTATTATAAACACAATTTGTCATGATTCACAGACAGAAATGATGCAGGCAGCAGGAAGCAACCGAGACTTTAATAAAACAGCAAATAATAAGTACACAAAACAAACAAAGTCCAAATGAAAAGATAAAATGTCCACTAAACACGGCAAGGCGAGACAGGGTAAGAAGCAGGGGAATACTCCATACGAACTTTAGAAACTAACTATAGACCGCGAACCGGCACGGGACAAAAAACAATGGGGCCTTAAATAGTCAAACTAATGAGGGATAAAGACACGCGACAGGAAGACCACGTGCTTCAACACAAAAAGACGTGATACTGTCCAACGACCCTGTCCACAGAACTAGGAAACCCCTAACAAGAAGGACAGAATCGTGCCAGTATTAATTCCTGTTAAATTGGATCCAATACAATGCAGTTCTTGAGTGGGTCTATTACCTTTACCCCTTTATAGTATCCATTATATTATTCATGTTGAGTTTACAAAAGAAAAGAAATGATATGACATGATCTTCAGAAATAATTCGACCCAGAGATCCCTTTGAGACACAATTTAAAGTTATAAGGTGTATCTGAAACGGTGTATAATTGGACTAATATGCTACTGAATAATATGAAAACCCTGCTGAAACTCAGTAGAATGGAGTTTTATAGAATACAGTGCTTCTAATGCTCAACAACAGGCTGTAGTTGAGGAGCAGAAAGAGATAGACACAGTTGAGAGGACAGACTGACGATATTTGCTCTGTAATACCTGCTGCTGAGAGGGATCAGTGAGTTGAAAAGCTAATAGTGGCCCTGGTGTGCAGGCGCAGCAGGGGACGCTACTAGACTCCAGGCCTGATCTTTAAAGCAGTGTACCAGCACAGGTCTCTCCATCTCACTTCTAGGGATGTCTTTTGCCAGAGCTCAGGACGGCGAGATCACAAACTAACCCTGACGGGCCGGGACGCCGCTCCAGCTCATTACCAACGGAACTAATGGAGCCTGCCTCACAGGTGTGTGAAGGAAAGCACATTTGTATATGTCTATTGCAAAAATGTGCTTTATATTTATAGCATGTGGGCATCTGTGCGATCAGCGGATGATAAGGCAATCATTTGAGTTACAGGAAAATGTTCACCAACAAGACACTACACAAAGTGCCAAAAACCTGTGCCAGACGTAAAATAATATATACGGTGTATGCCCACCTTTTATTCTAAAGTTATGCATTCATATTTAGGTTTTAAAAATATATAAATTCTGCATTAGCATACTTGCAATGTTCATGAAATTGTGAAGGTAAGTTTTTCATATTTTAATATTTTTGTGATGTTTAGAGATTAACCAACCTGATCTGTGTATAATAAAAGGAGTTTACGCTTTCTGATTGTGTGTTATACATATGCCAATATCTAATCTTGTATGCCCATCCTTCAGACGTCATAACGAGACTTGCTTGGTTCTTTGCATTTCTGAATGATTTTATAAGAGAAATGTATGGGTTTATTATACAGACGTGCTCAACTTTGTTGGTACCCTTACAGCTCAAAGTCATAATGCTTCATTCCTCTTGAAGAGTGATGAAATTAATAGCTATTGTACTATCTATACTTGCATGACTTTGGTATGTCATAAAATAAAGGAAAGAAGCTGTGGAAAGGGATGAATCATTGCCTATTCTACAAAGATATTCTAAAATGGCCTAGACACATGTGTTGGGACCCTTTAGAAAAGATAATACGTAATTGAATTATAGTGATATTTTGAGCTAATTAGTTTCTTTAATTAGTATCACACATGTATCCAATCTTGTCATCAGTCATTCAGCCTTTTTAAATTGAGAAACGTAGTCACGGTGCTGTTTGGTATCATTGCGTGCCCCACACTGAACATGGACCAGAGAAAGCAAAGGAGTTGTCTGACGAGCTCAGAAATAAAATAATAGACAAGCATGGTAAAGGCTACAAGACCATCTCCAAGCAGCTTGATGTTCCTGTGACAACAGTTGCAAATGTTATTAAGATGTTTAAAGTCTGTAGAATTGTAGCCAACCTCCCTGGGCGCGGCCGCAAGAGGAAATTCAACCCCAGATTGAACAGGAGGATCGTGCAAATGGTAGAAAAAGAACTGCCAAACGTATACAAGCTGAACTATCCATTGCTTTTTGAGCAAAAGTGGGCTCCACGGAAGACCCAGGAGGACTCCACTTTTGAAAGAAAAACATAAAAAAGCCAGACTGGAATTGGCTTAAATTAATATTGACATGTCACAATCCTTCTGGGAGTCAAAACTGGAGCTTTTTGGCTAGTCACATCAGCTCTATGTTCACAGACGAAAACAATCACCCAAAGAAGTGAACACCATACTTCAGTGGAACACAGCTAAAATCACCCAAGAATGGATAAGATCAAACTTTGGAGTATTCTGAAGTGGCCTTCTATAAGTCCTGATCTGAACCCTATCGAACATCTATGGAAAGAGCTGAAAGTTGCAGTCTGGAAAAGGCATCCATCAAACCTGAGACAGCTGGAGCAGTTTGCTCATGAAGAGTAGACCCATTAGGTCCCATTACACATTGACTTACATTTACATTTAGTCATTTAGCAGACGCGGGAAAAGAGTGATGGAACTGATGAGGTTTAAAGAAATTAATGTGCAAATTTGCCTCATTATCTTGTTATTTTAACTGTTTTTATTGTATTCAAACGTTGTTTTACACTCATGTATAATACAAACAATGCATTTATGCGTGTGGTTGGTTACGTTGATTGCCTTACGTGATCACGTACCTGCGTGTCGGTGTCGTCAGACGCTAATATAGCAAACGTGCCGAGATGCGCTTTATTCAAAGTAAAGCATCATAAAGGAAGCACTGCATTCACTCGTTCTTTCAGTCAATGCTTTTCTCTCCTTTATGGAGTACTACAAAAGCACCAACACAGAGTTCACGGAGCAATAAGCAATATGTCATAAAAGAGCAATAATACAATAGGTGCTAATACAAAGTTACTAGTTTTACGATGTGTTGATCGATCGATGTGTTGATGTTTTCGTCTGGTAAATGATTATATATATATATATAAATACACAGGGACAGCAGGTGGCGTTACGTCCTCTTGACACAAGCCAGCCTACCTGCCATAAAAGAAGAATGTGTTCAGTAAACATCTGTTCAAGGTAAACATGCATTAAATCGTAGCTTTAAACTACCATCTTTAAGACAATCATCATCCACCATTATTGTATACTTTATACATTATGAGAATATACTTATAAACATAAGATGCTTGCGGTTTGGTTATTTATTCTGTATAAGAGCACACGTGGATATAAGCCCCCGTCAGGTAATGACTGAGACAGAGAAGACAATAGGCTACTGACGTAAATCAACATCAAAAAGTCCAAATCTGAATAAAATGCATTTTAAAATGGCTATAAACTAGCGCCTTCAATCGATTCAAAAATTAATCTGATTATTAAGAAAGAATCTGTGATTAATCACGATTAATCGCACATTACATTAATGTTTTAAAATATACTTTTACATTCTAATAATTACAAATGAATGTAGAAACAACAGATTTCTTTAACAGCATCATTTTATGAATGAAAGACAACATTCTGATATTAGTACTGTAACAAGCCAGTGTGTCTCTATTAAATTGATAATTTTTTTATTATTTGAACATTAATTATAAACGTTCAAAAGTATAATTGAGAGCTATTCATGTCTAAAAGGTAGGAAATATACAGAAATGGAATCGAAGTTCTCAAACGTAAATAAAGTCTTTAATGCTAAATTGCTAATTAAATAAAGAAGAATTCTGATTAGAGCTACAAAACAAAAGCAATTCCTCTTTTCTTTTATGCTAGACAAAACGTGCCTTCTGTCATAATCTTGTGTGGTTTTATTCATTCAAGAATGAAAGAGAACTTAATACTGCAGCGCTATCTGACAGATTCTGACAGTAGCTGTGTTTCGTCTCATAAGGCTTGGTCCTCTGGAGGTCTCACTTGACGCCTGTGGCGTCATCGAGGCTGTTTCGTTTCAATCAAATACGTGGTGTTCAAATGTGAACAGTTTACCATTTCTGTCACGTTTTTTAATCTTAGCAGGAATATGTAGTAAATAAGTGTTTAGTGATTTTGAAACGTTTTAAAACAGTAAGGCAAACATTTGTTTATCTCCTTTGGCGTTGTTTAGAGTTGAAAGTAACCATATGTTTACCTCTTAAAATCATGTAGAAATCATTTGAATTAATTTGCCAGGTGTGCAAAGTGTAGTTCTTCTTGTTTGCCTTTCTGCCAGTATGTCCTACGAAGGACGTCTTGTTTAATTCTAAGTTGAGAATCCTCCATATACCGCATCCTTTAGAGGATGATACCTATGGAGGTCACAAGGAAACGAGACACGGCTAGTGGTTCACTGACGGAGCCTTTAGCCCGTGACTGTATATACCATTTACATTTAGTCATTTAGCAGACGCTTTTCATCCAAAGCCACTGGGGAGCAATAAGCGATAAATGCTTATTTTATCGTTTAGCGATAATGCTACTGGATGTTGCGTCCCACAGCTAGAAGCTGTCTATCTTCACTTCAAAGCAACTGTTTCGAATCGCGCATAAGTGGTGTAATAGCCTGTACATGAATAAGAGCGTGATTGTATGTAACGCTAGACAAAGGATGACAAAACTTTAGCGTATGCATTACAAGCTACCGGAAAGTGTAAACTCGTGTTATTTATACGCAGATTGATGAGAGCAGATAGGTTGCGATTTCTAGAGGTCGCCGGTTTAGTGATCATGAAAACAGAAAAACAGCATGCTGTTTTTGAACTTCATTGACGCATGTAAATAATGTCAGAATTTGCATTGTTAGATTATAAGTTTAGGTGGAGTAAACACACATGCACACATTTTTCCCAATAGCCTTGAATAGCTGGAACTGACGGTGCAAGAACTTTTCAACACATTATAGACATTTTGTGTCCCGGGGGAAAACATCTGGTTGAGACGCCATATGGATCTTACATGAGAACACAGAAGCATATACTGTATTTGAGCTGATGCTTGTGCTGTGCAGACATTCGGCCGGCGTGGTGGCAGTTTCAAGCTGTCAGCTTTCCACATGACACTTTGAGGGCATCTGTCACTGCCAGAAAAGACGGCCATGAAAGCTCCAGTGACTGTGTACAGAGACACATGAGAAACGGACAGCGGAATCCTGTCCGTGTGCAGTCTTGCATAAAGCGGGGAAATATAGAAGAGCTGTTGTAAAAAGTTGTAGGTGGTGATGCGAGGGTCTTGGCAGCGAGCCACTCTGGTCAGCTTTCCCTGAGAACTCACTGCTCTGTGCTCACATAACTTATTGCCACAGCAACAGTACGCTTCTTGCAGATCATGGAGCGCTGACCTTTGAGACACCTAGCTGAGATATCTGTGTCATCTCAATATAGTCTTACACCTTAATGAAGACAGGTGAGTGTGAACTGAAAACGCTGCCTATAATTGGCTCCATGCAGGTATGCGCCTCGACACCACACTGATGAATCATTTATATGAAACAGGGTGTTACTGGTACTGACGTATGCACTACGAATTAGGTTATTATATACTCCTTATGACAGCAGATTATTAGTATTTTTATTTAATAAATCGTCAAATGACCTCATCATGCTTCATTTTTATTTTTAATAATAGTTATAATCTCAGAAGTAAAATGCTTCGATCAAAAATCGATTTTTGCTATGATTGGAATCAGACACACCTTTTAATGAATAATACCGGTTTAAAATAGGGAACAATGCATGCATATAATATGCTATGGCAATATATTAACCCTTCATAAAATGTTTAGATTTAGTTGATTTCTACATACAATCATCCCAATGAAGGTAAAGAACATTCTTTAACAATTGGAATGATGATATCTGTAAAATTGATGTCAAAGATTTAAATGAAACGTTGATGCTCCTAATGTCGATCTCAGTTCAGGGGGTCACATTGGTGGCTTAAAGCAGTAGACATGTTACTTCATCTCAGTCAAATCAATTTTATTGACATAATTTTCATAGCAAAGCAGCTTTAAAAGAAGAAAGACAAAAAAAAAGAAAGTATTAAAGTAACAAGCAGTCCTTCTTTGCTCTTTGTTGTTGGTACCTGAGCTGGAGCTTGGATGAACAGTCAAATCCACAGTCTCTCATTGGAGGGCGACACGAGGTGCTATCTGGGTTAATAATCCTGAAGACACGGATGAGCTTGTTCAGGTGTTTGATTAGGGTTGGAGCTATAAGCTCTGCTGCGGTTCTCCAGGACCGACGTTGCTCTTGTCTTAGCCGATTTGGGGTGAATCTCAAGGACGTGCTCCAACGAAAACATTTGGATATGAACTAAATGGTACGGAAAAAAATCGTCGTAGCAAAAACATTTATCAGCGTAATTTCGACTGTAGTTAGACTGTGGACCTTAGTATTAAGGAACGTGAGCCTACTAGCTAACAGCTCTGTGAATGACATAACCTCATTAAAACAAAAGGTACTGCTGCAAAACTAAGCTCATCAACATTATTGAGTTAAGTATTAACAAATTTCACATTGCTTACCTGAAAGTCACTGTTGTCCGTTAGTCCCGCTGTTTGACTCGCACATGCTCTCTAAAACTGCACCCATACTATCACGTTATCACGGTCATCAGCATTGTGAATCCTTGAAAGGTTTTCATATTTGTATTTTTAAACTATTTACATTTCTATCACTATTTTTGGTCCTTTTGAGAATTTTATTTCTGATCTGAGTAATGAGCAAGCGACTGAGGGGGAAAAACTCTGACATGTATGGTGTCAGGGATACTTTGATGTTGAATAAAGTGACACTTTATATTTTCATATAGTGACTTTTAAGTACACTGCATGTTAAAACGGTAAAATACTGCATTTTACGACAAAATTTCAAATTATTTCGGACATGTCAGATGATCACATTTTGAAAATCAAGTTTATAATCACAGTGAGAGGCAGTTAGAACACAATAATTTTGTATAACTTTTGACCAGTAGGTGGTGCTGAATCGAATACAATAATTGTTGCTTTCTTCAGATGTTATAAGCATTTTAATAAATTTCGTTATATCTCTTGACTTCAAGAGGCCTATAACTTGAAAATTCCTCTCAGAACTTGACCTTGATAAACCATGCCAAGTTTCAAGTCAAGTCAACTTCATTTATATAGCGCTTTTTACCATTTTCATTGTTACAAAGCAGCTGTACAAGAAAACATATTGACTATAAGCGAAACATTTAAGGTTATGCAAGTCAAAACAAAAAAAGGTGAAAACATTGAAGACAGACACACAGATTCAGACCCACAGACCCACACACAGAAGACAGACACACCCACACACAAAAAACTCCACACAACACGCACCAACACACACAGACACACATACAAATGCTCAACAAAGGAAAATAAAAAAAGATTTTAGTACACGTGAAGGACTGTAATACAAGAACATTTCACTCCAGTAGTGAGGAGCTAAACCATGCAAGGCTTTATAGGTAATAAGCAAGATTTTAAAGTTAATGCGATGCTTTATAGGTAACCAATGCAAGGTTAACAGAACCGGGCTAATATGCTCATACTTTTTTGTACATTAAAGAACTCGAGCTGCCGCTTTTTTGGACCGGTTGCAGTTTTTGTAATAAGCCTGAAAGGCAACCACCTAATAGTGCATTACAGTAATCTAGTCTTGATGTCATTAATGCATGAATTAACTTCCCTGCATCTGATGGTGACAGCATATTACGTAGTTTATATATATTTTAAAATGGAAAATCAAAATTTTACAAGTGTTGGCGACATGGTTCTCAAATTATAGAGTACTATCGAATAAAATGCCAAGATTCTTTGCTGACGACTAGGGTTTTATGACATCATCCATCAATAGTTAAGCAGTATTCCTGGTTGTTAGGTATGGCGGTTTTCGGTCCAATAAGTAACACTTCTGTTTTCGTAGCGTTACGTTATTGAGTTCGTAAAATACAGCTTTTTATGACAATATTCCAAATGGGCAACGCCAACGACAAATAAGAAACATAGGGTATTGGTCAACTCGACATTTCTCAAGGAATCAAACAAGACCACTTTTAGGATTTTACACCAAAGTTTTCAAAAGTTGTATGGAACTTTTGGACGGTTGGTGGCTTTATGAAGTTTGGGTTTAATACTCCACATTTTCTATGATAATAGGTCAGACTCTCCTCTATGTGTGTGAACACAACTTTTCACAGCTTGTACGGTTCTGTGGGCTGCTATAGACTTCCATTGCAGAAGAAGAAGCAGAATAATTATAGGAAAACTAACGGAAGCAAAACCCTGAGAACACTAACTGAAGCATTAGGTGTCTACACCACTTAGTGGCCTGACCCCTAATAATGCAAATAGAATGTATAATTTAAAGTTAAATGTACAAGTTCAATTTAAGGTGTTTGTTAAATGTACTATAAACTCCACTATAAATGTACATATGTATACATTTTTTGAATAAACCTTGAGAGAGACCAGGCTTAACTGGGAGGTACAGTTCTCCTCTGGTAAATTAATGTAACACTACTGCAACTATACAGGGAATTACAACTAGGCGGTGAGACTCTACGGAAATAAGATAACGTGTGGGTATAGAAAAAAGGTTTTTCAGGTCTGCCCTATATTATTCTGGTTGATTATAAGTCGTGGCTGGAGTCATCAGCAGATGGCAAAAGCCTTAGCATCTGGTTGAACTGGGGTGAGCATCAGGAACCTGAGGATGAGATATGAAAACTTTTTGGCAATGCCATCAGAGAACCAACCCAGATTGAAAAGATAACTGACTTAATCTTGAACCAATGTTGAGAATAACCAATTAAACATAAGATCATTTATGTTTAATGCTATCTGAAATTCCATTTGTAAAATTCAAGGATTTTGGGGAAATACACATTAGCCCCAAAAGCATGTACTAATATAACCTTAAAATCCACCCGAAATAAATCCATTAGAATTACAGTGATTTTGGAAACTCTTATCCTTATCGTATACAGTATATGATAATGATGTACTGTATTTAGAATGAATAGTTCTGAGTATACAAGATGTTGCGCTGGTGTCTGCAGGTTGCATTTTGTGGTAACAGAGATACATACAGCCTGTGGCCCCAAGTGGTTTAATGTATTTCATGCTGAAACATCCTAATGACAATGTTTTCTTTAAACAAGGGAATCACAAAGGGTTTTGTTGGACACAGACATGTTGATCCTGTGGGAACTCAGATGCACTCCAGTTGCTTTGAGCTGCCGCTGGGGTCTGACTGAAACTCTTACACAAGCAAAAACAATGAAATGTCAAACGCACATTGCTAGTTCATGTCACCCTCCTGTCAGTATCTTTCGATGTCTCTTCCCTTTTCAGTCTTAACTGATACTGTGAGAACATATTCAATTGTGAAATGCTGTTCCCTTCTTTTTGCATTCTGTTTGACCCTTCATGAGATGTGGCAGGTGTGAGGCTATCTATTACATCAATCTGAATGTGTTTCAAAGTTTCCTCTTGCTCTGCAGGTATACACTCTTAAAAATAAAGATGCTTCAAAGGTTCTTCACAGCGATGCTATACAGTCGTTCCCAAACTTTTAAGCCCGGCCCCCTTTTTTAGCAAAACATGTTTTCAAGCCCCACCGGATACTCACCAACTTCATTCACCCACCCACATTAAGACACTCTCATGATACATCATTTACCTGCAAACTCGTATATTTATATTACATAGATTACATCATATTTATTGAATAATATTGGTTTAATTACAATATAATACGATTTCATTTGTACATGCAGAGGAAGTACAAGTGCATACAGGTTTTTTACTAAATATTATAAAATATTATTTAAATAATGTAATAATAATATATAATAAAGAGAGAACTGTAAGGGCTTTATTTGAAACATTGTAATAAACCCCTTTTTGTCTATATGGTTCTATGGCTTTGTGAAGCACCTTTATTTTTAAGAGTGTTCTGTGGAGATGTAAACTTGATGATAGTCTCACATAGCCAGATCTTCATACTGAAGGTTTAGGAACTTTTACTGCTTTCTTTGGCCGAGACCCGTCCAAGAGTCCATATGACTGACAGGTAAAGCAACCAATGACGTTTCGTTTTATGCTGCCTCATTTTTAGAGGCCTGGAAATGTCCCTGCAGTAACAGACTGGTGTACATTCCCAAACGTGTCAAAAGATAACAGCAAAAACATTGTGTGGCAAGCAGGGCGGGACGAGAGCCGTGAGGGAACGACGTGAGGCCGGTGATGCGAGTGAAAACGAGCATCAGCTGCGAGTGCACCGGTCTCGCATCTCTCACAGAGGAGCTCCGGGAGCATAAGAGAGGACCGACAACAGGGAAGGGCCTTTATGTTGAGTTTTTTTTTGTCTGTCAGGTATTCGCCGAAGATGTGCGTTATTTGGAAGAAATTATTATGATTTAGCGAGCGGCAGAAGCCCCTCCCATGATGCGAATTCAATTAGTGGGTCTGTCACACACCACCTCGACTTTCTTCCAAATAACGCACATTTTATCCATAATGTAATGAATACAGGCCTATAGTTCCTGCACATTTTAGTTTTTCTGAATTGTGTGAAATGGCTAATAAAAAATAAGTAATACAAAGCGATTATGGCCGTGACTCGTTTCCTGAGTGACAGTGTTGGGGGGCGGGAAATCTGTTGATTGTCTAGTGCCAAATAAACAGAGATGGACAGGAAAGTGAAAGTGACCTATTTGTCAGTTATGGTGAATCATAACTGAAATGTGACCTCTGCATTTAACCCATCAAGAGAGTAGTGAACACACGTACACCCGGAGCAGTGGGCAGCTATCACTGCAGTGCCCAGTGAGCAAGTAGGGGTAAGGTGCCTTGCTCAAGGGCACCTCAGTCGTTACCTGCCGGCCCTGAGGATTGAACTGGCAACTTTCTGGTCACGAGTCCGACTCTCTAACCATTAGGCCACGAGGTCAGGTGAACAACAGGTATATCAGGTTCCATCAGGTGAACAACAAATAACGGATTTGTGCAATTGAGAAATATAATTTTCTCTTTCACTTATGTTGTTATAAAAAATATGACGGTTTGTCATCATTTTATGTGTGTGTTTTATTTTTATTTATAAATTTTTCGAGGGGGGGCGCTCAAAGGTGGTCTCGCCCGCGGTGCAATTCAATGTAGAACCGCCACTGCATCTGAGCCTTAGATTAACTTGAGGATGACTCTACAAGATCAAATGATTCTCTTATACCCTCATTTTAACAACATAATAAATTGATATATATTGCATTGGGTATTCAGAATGAACACAGCCACACTGTATCTGAATCTTTCTGCCCATTTTCTATGTATAAAATGGAAGGCTTCATAGTTCCAGAATTTGAAGTACCTGCTTTTTGTTCTCTTCACGCAGCTAGAACTGGTAAGAATTGTAGTTCAGGAATCTATCTTTAGGGACGAAATCAGAGCAGGTCTAACCTATTAAAAAGGAACTTCCAGCAATGCAAGCATGTTTACTGGTTGAATGCATGTTTAAACTGTTACCAGACATAAACATTCACAGAGTTAATGTTAGCAACATCTCTGTATTATGTAGCACTTTAAAATATTATATTTTTCCTTTCCTTTGAGTGCAACTAATGTCTACATCACATCTCAGTTACCATGAGGCCATCTACAGACAAAATACAACTCTGAATACTTACCACATTGCATTCGCCACAGTCATAGATATGAAGATGATGACTAAAAAGAAATACAATATTTGGGACAACTAAGGATCTGTTTGGAAATGAATAAAACCACAAGCATTTTTTTTGATTGAGCAAATTTGATTGTATTTTCTTTAATGAATAAAGACATCTAATGAAAATACCCTCCAGATAACTTAATCACTTTTGTATATATAAAATAAAGATAGGGTTTTAGAGGTTTTGCCTGTATTCACAATAACCAGTGATAGAAATAACTGTTACTATTTATATTTTGTTGGTACTGGAACCAGTCAGGTAATACATGTCTATTTTTTAAAGGTGAAGTTTACATCAACTCCAATTTGCTCCAAAATGCCTCCTGCAAATGTAAGACTTTCTTTCTTAATATTGTTTTCGCAGGCACTTTGGACCTTTGAGTTAATAATTTAAATCTATGCCCTCTAGTCTAGTGGTTGTAGTTCAGGTCCAAAAGAGATGTGGTCGATTCTTTCCAAAGAGAGTATCATGCTAATGCTCCAAAATCGTATCATGCTAATGCTAGCACCGTTCTAAACATGTGCCTGGCATTTTAAATAAGATGGAGTTGTATTACTGGTCCAAGATGATCTACTAGCTTGGCAAAGCAAATTCTAGTTAGAAACTACAGTACAATGTTGCTCAACTCAATTTTCAAATATTTATTCTCTACAAGAACCAATGCACACGCACACCCACAGATACAGGTTTTTATCCTGAGTGGGGGGGGGGGGGGGTGGGCCTGACTGCCACCGGTTGGAGGCTTCATTAGCTGTGGCATTTAGAGGAGGCGTTGCTCTATGGTCAATACAAATGCCAACGTGTCGTATGTGCCACACATATTACTCTGACACGCATGGAAAGGTTAATAAAGTCTATGAGTGGAAGGCATCCATGTTTAGATCTAGAGCTTGTTCTACTTACACCTTTAGGCTACTTTGAACAACAATTTGCATTAAAAGCTTATTTGTATGTATACAATTCTAAAGTAAATAAAAAAATATCATCAACAAGTGAGAGTGAAGACATTTTCACTTGCTTCTGCAACGTCTGCACAAAAATTCTGCAGCAATAACCCCAGCTCATTGCGTCTTTACTTTTTTTTAAAAATCTCTCCACATTATTTTTTTAACGTTTCAAAAATAAGGTCAATAAAGGCAAACAGCATGTTGAAGCGTCTTAAGTTTTACGGACAGTTTGGTTGTAAGCATTTTCAGACGTTTTTAGTGTGGATGATCAGCTTTTGGAAACACGTTTTTGGAAAATGTGTGAAAATGGAAGTGTGGATAAGGAGAGTGTCTATTTTTGACTACGGCAACACAAATTTTATTTAAACAATCACAACTGTCACTATCAATACCTGTTCATATCTTCATGACTAAACAAATGATATCCTGTCTTTGTAATTTGACAGCAGATTTTAAGTTTTAAAAACACATTGTCAGAAATTCAATCACAGGCACAATTAATTAGTAGGGACATAACAATAAAGTCAATGAACCGGGGGATGTACACAGTCTATACGAGGAACAGGTCGGTACAGAAGCTGGTTACAGATGGAGGCAGGGGCCGTGGTGAGTGGGAGTTAGGTGGAGGGGCAGACAGAAGCTGAGCTCAGTCGCACTGGAAACAGATCAGAACATTGAGTAGGCCAACCCGGAAGAAGAGATGGTAACGGGGTGAGCCGATAGCGCTCAATACTCAGCGTAGGGAGATCCGGAAGGCAGGAGTGGGATTAGAGAGCCAGATAATGGCTGGGGAGCACAGGCAGGATGACTGGAACAAAAAGCAGCTGGGCACAGTCTAATAACACAGCGAAGGGCAGTACAAAGCATGGACAAAGCACAATTACCAAACTGGGCAGGGCAATATTTCAAATGCCAAACAGGAACACCAAAATATGACTGGAACTCCAGAAATTATTTTACAAGGCAGGACAAGACAATAAACTGCTTGATGGTATAACTTGAGAAAAATAAAGCTAGGCTTCTTAGCACAACAAACTGACACAATACAAGATAAACACAAGGAATACATAGGAGAGAAAATATGGGAAAGAAACATGGAGCAGGGGAGGAGAGAGAAATACATAGACATATATAATACCTACACTGGATTGGACGATTTGCTCCTTTACTGCGATACGTCAATGGCGCCGCCATATTAGGTAGGGCAAAGTCCACTAAACTCATAGAGACGAACGGGAGATTGCACTTTTTCGGCATTAAAAGCACAATCAGGTTTACATTTCTCAACACAATGGTTTACGATTATCGTTGTGTCCAAATGTATCGCTTTCTGTCAGTCTCTCTACTTTGTATTGAGACAGAATGGGGTCCCCATACAAAATACCAAGGCGCTGAGCTGGGTCACAACCTCTAGCAGAGCGACACTGACTGGCCTGGGCGTGTCACAGTTGAGCGCTTCCGTGTAGTCACCTCAGTGGGGGAAGTAGGGAAGCTTGAATAGCGCACTTACTCACCTGAATAGAGGATAAGACTCTCAATAGTGTACTAATGTTCTGCCTCTGTTAGAGGCTGTGTTAAATATATGTAGACTTTTTTTCATTTATATTTATCTTATTTGAATAAACTGTTGCTATTTTGTGTATATGATGTTAACATGCTGATATTATTTTACTGTTCATAGACATTTATTTTTACATGCTTTTAAGTACAGTGTATTTTGTATATCATAGGAATTGAAGTAAATAGGGATGGGTTAGGATATAGGGCGTTATTGCAATATTTAAACAACACAGGTTTAAGTGATACAATCTAAATGTTAACGGATGGATTTGTGTACTTTTGAGTAAAGTAAGAAAAAATGCAATAGTCCTACCCTGTTTGTATTCTCTCATATGTAAACTTTTATAATTTTGGCTAAAGAACACTATATAGCCTACTATGTTTATGTATGAAAATATTTGATATTGAATCTATTATAACCGTTTGAGTAGTTTAAGTATTATTACAGTGTATGTGAACCTTTTTGGTGAAGAAAAGAAAACACATAATACTCTTGTAGTAATATTATTTTATTAAGTTAGAGTAGAGAGGAGAAAGTATGTATTAGCAAGAATGGCCTCTGTTAATCGAGAGAGCAGCATTGCATTCCATCAGATAAGGGTTTGTCTGTTGCAGAATAAGCAAAGGAAAAGGCAGCGTAGAAGAATCCGAAGACGATGAATAAAGAAACAGGTGGCATTATATAGACAATTCATTTACATTTAGCAGACGCTTTTACCAGCCTGCCATTTAAAAGAAAGAAAAACAACGTAGGCCTATGTTGAGTTACTGGAAGTAACAATTGCATGGTGCAGTGAACGCTCTGCATATATTTAATTGCAAAATTTAGCCCAAAAGTGGCCACTGAGGAGATGGAAATAATTATACATGCTTTTATTTCCTCTCGCCTTGATTACTGCAACTCTCTTTTTATTTATCTTAATAATTCATCCCTGAAACGCAGTGGTTCAAAATGCTGCTGCCAAACGTTTAACTAAGTAATACAAGAGATCACATGTAACACAAATTTTAATTTCCTTACATTGGCTTCCTGTAAAAAAAATTTAAATTAAATTTTAAATTCTGGTGATGGTTCAAAGCACTGCATTGTCAGCCCCCGTATATATCAAAGAGATGTTGCAACCCTATAGATCCAGCAGGGATCTGAGATCTTCAAGATTCAAGACTTACAGTTCTCAGCTAGTGAAGACTTAGATTTATTAGTCAAATGGTTGGGTAAGGAATCCTCAGAATACGTGAGAAGGATTTGAGCTGTGTATGTCACTAAACTACAAACAAGTGATAGAAAGTGCCTTATTCAAGTGCCTGGGTGGCTTTACACATCTGGCTCCAAAAGACAATGTGAACCTTAGAGTCCTCACTGCCTGCTCATGGACATTCTTGCAGTGAAAGGAGATGCATGCTAACCTGGGTTAGCATATATCGATACCCCTGGTTGTATTAATCCTATAGTAAAGAAGTTACCAGCAGGTCTGCAGGAGAAATGTCTGTTTGCTGGCTCACGTTTCAAAGAAGAGAAAAAGGTCAGTTTTCCCTTCTCATTCTTCACAGATTTTATTTGCAGCAAAACCAAAGCCACAAGGAACAATCCTTGTTTCAAGCAGTAGCCAAACTGTCATCAGAAACGAAAGACTCTGGAATAAATATTGTGCTATTTCCTGTGTCTGTGCAGAAGACAGATGTGTCTGCGAATGAGTCAGATTTAGTGAACAAGAAAGGGGGTTGATAAGAGAGATTTGACAAGGTTTTGCCCTACACTGTTGAAAAAAACAGCATATGCTGGTAAGGTAGCTGTTTGGTGCTGGTTTAAGATGGTCCATTTTAAACCAGTTCAGGACCAGCTTAAACTAGCACAAAAAACCTTCGGACCCAGCTTATGCGTTTTTTTCAACAGGGTATTCACACCAAATAACATCCCCTGCCAAAGTGCAGAGCCCTCAAGAATATGTTGTTAACAGAACGCAAAGACCTCCTGAAAGAACATAGAAGGCGTTTCGTGAGTGGCTCTCTAAATCATGTTGCCAGAGAATGTCTCACAATCCTCAAAAATGCATAATATGATTCTGATAGACATAGCACCACCTCTCCCCACACCTCCGGTACAAGGACCCAGTACAGCAGGGGATCACTACCCTAGAGGTAACTTCAAAGTGTACTGAAGGTTGTGGAGAAAATACTCCAATGTGATCCTGTTAAAAAAATATTCTTGGTGCAAGTATTTCCTCAAAAGCAATGGAAACGAACTGTCAAGCAGCATAACTAGAGTGTTTTTCATTTGTCAAATTAAACATTAACAAACATGACATGTCTTTGAGAATGAGACCTTTTTGAAGATCATGCAAACAGTTCTGTAAAGCCTCACTCCCCGACCAACAGAGACGCTCTGGCGACAGACAATAGATACTGCGGTGGCTTTAGCCTCCTCGTTAGAGCGCCCGTCTCCCATTCGGACCGGTGTCGGTTCGAAGCCTGCACAGAGCGGGGCGAGTGGAACCGGTTACACTAAGATATAAGAAAAATTGGGTAACTATTTTGCCATTCAGGTTTCCCAGACCATTGCTCCCAAACAGTTTTCTGCGTTCATGGAAAAAGCACTTTCAGAACTATTATGCAGAAAAAGAGCCAGCACTTCATAAGAACAAAGAATGCTTGTACCTGCCCATCTTCGGGAGAGAGAGAGGAGAGAGAGAGAGAGAGAGAGAGAGAGAGAGAGAGAGAGAGAGAGAGAGATCATTTTCGAAATGCAAAAATAAAAGAGAAATGAAAATAAACACTCGACTCTACATATGGTTATATTTATATGATTTATTTTTAACCAAGTATACACATACGTTAAGGAAATGTGCGCTCAGATGCAGCCTGCATGCACACTGCACTGGACATTTAAGTTTGTTACGGTGCTTTTGTGTTTGCTGTCCACCGCTGAATAAAATGATCTCATGAAATCCCGAAACAAAGTTATTAGTGACAGATTAGAGAAATCTATGGAAAGAGAGCATTGAAGCATAGATGCACATTTAAATGATGTATTATTGTATAATCAATATTATATGTACAGGTATATATATACATATATATATATATATATATAGCAGGGCAACGGACTGCCGGGGTTGCTCATTGTATAGTGTGAGGTAAATTTGTAAATAATCCGGGCTTGTGGCAGTGTATAATAGACCTGAGTGGCTCTGAACCTGGATGTGTCATCATTGTTTTGGGACTGCCTTTCACGGGAATGCACGCTCGCAAACGAGTGGAGCATGGTCATTTGTTGGTGCCTAGACTGCCGTGTATGGCGGGGCTCAGATCGGGTTTACTGCTAGGCAAGGCAAGTTTATTTGTATAGCACATTTCATACACAATGGCAATTCAAAGTGCTTTACATAGAAGAAATAGTTAAGAACTAAGAAAAATAAAAGTAACCAGTTAAGAATAAAAAATTAAATAACATAGTTTAGAAGAAATAAGAAAAATAAAAATGAACCATTTAAGAATAAAAATAAAATAAAATATAGTTTAGAATAGATAATAAATAAAATAAAGTACAGCACAAACAGTCGGACGGTCAGAGGCACAGTGGCACATTAATCAAATGCAAAGTTAAACAGATGTGTTAGGCACATTTATCTGCACTCCTGTATTTCAGATGTTGCGTAAGATGAAATTCTTTCAGTGAATGTACGTCCAATGTTTCCGTTATGGGCAGAAAGCAAATCCCTTATGACTGCACTGCTGCTTTGCCTCGATCTTATTTCTTTGTTTTCGTTTACTTAGTTTCTTTTATGAAAATGTTTGTGTTTGGTCTTTGGGTTATTTTGTTAACATGTTATTGATAAAGCATGTCCACTGATTGTAGTGCTTGATAACCGTGTCTCACGAATGTGGTATTATGTAGTTTAGATATATTTTTAAGATGGAGAATCACAATATTACAGGTGTTGGCGACATGGTTCTCAAATGACAGAGTACTATCAAATAAAATGGCAAGATTCTTTGCTGACGATGAGGTTTTTATAGAACATCCGTCAATAGTTAAGCAGTATTTTTGGTTGTTACGTATGGTGGTTTTCGTTCTAATAAGTAACACTTATGTTTTGTCTGAGTTCAGTAATGAAAAATTGTTACTCATCCAGTTTTTTATATCGACTAGGCATTCCATTATTTGATGGAATTGCTGTGCTACGAGGAAATATAAAGTTGAGTATCATTAGCATAACAGTTAAAGCTAACTCTGTGTCACTTTATTATATCTCCTAGAGGTAGCATGTATAATGTGAAGAGCATAGGCCCCAAGACTGGGCCCTGTGGTACACCATACTTACCTCATTGTTTATTGCAGCATATTGAAAAGGGTTGGATAAATAAAATGTAAACCATTTCAAAGCAACATCATTTTCGAGTCTATGTAGGCGTGCACTTCAGGTCTAGCACCAATAAGGAGATACAACCTCGGTCAGACACCAAAAGCAGATAATTTGTAACTCTGATTAAAGCAGTCTCTGTACTGTCATGTGCTCTAAATCCAGACTGGAAATCTCCATTGATGTCATTCCTTTGGAAGAAGGAGCATAATTGAGTTGAGAATACTTTTTTCCAGAACTTTAGATTTGAAAGGTAGATTCGATATAGATCTGTAGTTAACTAGTTCTCTAGGGTCAAGTTTTTTTTACAAGGGGCCTTATAACAGCCACCTTATATGCTTTAGGCACATTTGAGATTTGAGACAATTCAGGCAGATTGTCAAGAAAGGCACCATTGGTAGTTGAAGTTATTGTTCTACCATATTTGTTAAAAGGAGTTTGATTTTCAGTGAAGCAAACATAATACCAGATAATGATGCGAACTGTCTTCACTCTGCTGAAGAATGTTAACGTCGTCCACATTTATACCGTTAGACAGTATTAAATCTAAAGTATGATTACGTTAAGAGTGTCTTTTAAAAGCCATTCCTAAAGCATCTGTATCGTTATCTACATGGATGTTAAAGTCACCAACAACAAGGACTCTGTCTGCGGCCAGTACTAGTTCTGATAAGAAACCAGCAAATTCTTTCGTATGATGAAAATGACAGGCCTCTCTCGTCTTTTTAAGCGGGAGACCTTGCACAACTGGTGGCTGACTAAATACTTTTTTTGCCCCACTGTATGTATGCTTCATTACTTTAAAATGCTTTATGTATTAAGGTTTGTTTTTATACGAATATAGAAAGTAGTGTTTTAAAAACTATGTTTAATATTAATTCATAATAATAATCAACGTTTTAATAATTCAATTAAATTATAATTATACGAATGAGTTTTGAATTATAATCAATACATGTAAATATATAACACAAATAAACACTTAGCTACAAAATATTTTCTCTCTAACATCTTATCACTTTAAACTTTGTGATACAGGACGCTGGTCTTCCTAGCTAATGAATAAATGATATACCAATCTGATACATTGTCTTCTCACAAGTGCTGTGGTGAGTAAGAGCCTTCGTATGAAATGATAAAATTGTCTTTTTTCAAAACCGATTGTACTGTACATTTACAAACAATTACTTTCTCACAGTTAGGATTGCTGTTAACAATTTAAAACACACTCTTGCACTATGAATGTTATGGTCTGATAACAATATAACAGGCAATCATTTTATGTTCGTTTTGTCAATGTACATCTTATACATATGGATCATTTCCTATTAATGTAATTTTTTACTTCTACCACTACTGTCTGTATTAATGTAATTGTATTAATATTCATTGAAAGCACTATGGAAATAATTTGAATTCAATTGAATTTACCTTAATACCTCTCTTGAAATTGTTCTTTTCTACAATCAAGATGGTGGTCGTTCAGACTCATTTAAAGGACAAACACCACTTGTGCCATTTTCTGCACTTTTGAATGCCTCAGTAAATATGACCAATAGATTTGAAGTTTTCTCATAACCCTCTGTTCACCTCAAATCAGTGGCAGGCATCGGTTGAGATGGCCAGACAGACAATCTAATAAAGCTGTAAATTCATGACGTTCCAGCAGCTCTTGGAATATTTCTGTCATTCCCTTATCATTTTACAGGTCATGTTCCATGGGGTATTGTGATGATTATTTCATCACGCTTTTGTCTAACCCCTTTAACGCTGTTGAGCAGTGCAAGAATAAAACGATACAGTTTTTCTGTTACAACATGAGTTGCAGTGGTCATAAAATTGATAAGCTTGCCTATGCTTATACAGTAATTTGTCATAAACAGCTCAGCTCTCATTTTTTTATATCATACTTTGTCGTAGATTATGGGTCCTGCAATGTCACATGCCTCTTCACTTTACTAAAGTATTTTTATAATGAAAAGGAAAGCAAAGACTGCAAGCTCTAACGCATTAGAATTTTATCATGGCCACATGGGTTTAAAAACAGTATTCTGTTCTTTGTTGTTGTTGTCATCTTCTGTTGAAATGTATCCCAGGATTCTGTGCACAATGCTCACCAATATGAGATAATCATGTTTATGTAACCTCTCCTGGAAGAACTGACCTGAGCATATTTCCCATGGGCTCTAAACAGGATCAGGAACGTCGGAGAAAGACGAGCTTACAGTCGCAAAGACCAATGAGAAGGAGATTTAAGGAAAACTATTGCTTTCTGTGAGCTGATGTCATCAAATCCACATCGGGATTTTTTTCTTTATTTCAGGATTCATCTCCGTTTAAAAGTGTACATGTAGCATTTTAAAGAAAATAAAGATAACTCTTTCAGACAGCGTTATTTTCCAACCTTATCTCTCTCCACATTTCTTTCATGCATAAGGCTAAATTGACTATTATGTGTGTAAAATACATGATTAGTCATACAAGTCATAGCTGTATTATAAGTATTGTGTTGTCAAGATTACAGTTACCGAACAATTATTAAACCTTCTCTGTTCTATTGTTCTAACAGAACTGGTATAATGTCAATGCTCAGTAAAAAATACAATAGAAAAGAATTACAATAGAATTACAACCATTGTACTGTCATAGCTGTAGCAATGATATTACAAATATCCTTCCACACAGAATTCATTTTTGCAGGTCTTTATTTTTTTAAATATCGTAGTTTGCCATCTGCAGGAAATAACATCTGTCATCCTTTTAAAGTTCCCCTGTGGTGAAAAAAAAAGTTTTAATGTTGTTTATATGTCTATGTGGTGTTTTTAATATGCTACAACAAACTGTATCATTTAAAACATTTCTGCATAAAACTGTACTCAACCAAAGACAGTTTAAAAATGCAGTTTGATCATCATAAACATCTAAACCAATCCCGTCAACTGATAGATATGCAAGTATGGCGCATAGATTAGGCGCTGAAATGTACATTTACATTTAGCAGACACTTTAATCCAAAGCGATTTACAGAGAGGGGCAATAAGCGATATGTCATACAGGAGCAATAATACAATAGGTGCTTATACAAAGTTACTAGTTTCAACAAAATATAGAACAATACCTGTTGAGAGAAAGTTTTTTTCTCATTTGTTTGTCAAGTTTTCACAGAAGATATGAGTTTTAAGTCGTTTTTTTATGTTGGGGGAGATGTGGTTGACGGTACTGAGTTAGGAAGAGTATTCCACCAGTCAGAAGTTGTGAAGGAGAATGAGCGGGAAAGCGATTTAATGCCCTTATGAGAAGGCAACACAAAACGCAGCTCGTTTGCTGAACGCAGGGTTCTTGATGGAGTGATGGAGGGTGTGAAAGTATGCCGGTGCAGATCCAGTGATAGTCCTGTAGGCGAATTCGAGTACCTTGAATCAGATACAGGCTTCAATCGGTAGCCAGTGGAGAGAGATGAAAAGGGGTCTCACATGAGCCCCCTCTGGGCTGTTGGAAAACGAGAAATGCTTCTGCATTCTGAACTAACTGGAGTGATTTGATAGCCTTTGCAGGAAGACCAGCAAGGAGAGCATTGCAGTAGACAAACCTTGAGAATTCCAGGGCCTGGAAAAGGAGTTGTGCCGCATGCTCAGTGAGATCTGGGTGTCGTCAGCATAACAGTGATAGGAGAAGCCGTGTTCCTGTATGATGGGTCCGAAGGATTTTGTGTAGATAGAGAAAAGGAGTGGTTCAAGCACAGATCCCTGAGGGACCCCGGTGATCATGTGGTGAGCAGTTGACAGCGAGCCCCTCCATGACACCCTGAAGGATCTTTCAGAGAGGTAGGATATGAACCAGCCGAGAGGAGTGTCTGCGATTCCTAGAGATGACAGGGTTGCTAGCAGTATCTGGTGATTGACAGTGTTGAACGCTGCCGATAAGTCTAGCAGAATAAGGACTGAGGATTTAGATTCCGCCTTGGCTAGCTCGCAGTGCTTCTGTGACCGATAGCAGTGCAGAGTGGTTTGTTCTGAAGCCGGACTGCTTGTCATCCAGTAGTTTATTTTGGGATAGGTATGAAGAAACCTGATTGAAAACTGCCCTTTCAAGTGTTTTCGCAATAAATGGGAGGAGAGGGAGAGGTCTGTAACTGTCGGTAGTGGAGGGGTCCAATGTGGTTTCTTAAGTGGGGGCGTGACCTGAAGTTATCGCTGCACTGCTGTCAGCTCTCAGTTTCACTTTCGACTTCAGCAGTCTGCGCTGGTGTGAATTAGCGGAGGCAGAGCTAATTTGCATATTAATGAATCCATGTATACTAAATGAGGTAAGGGTGTGGAGTTACAGTAGGTTCAGGTCATTTTAAGACATGAAGAAATGGCGTGGGACTTTAAAAAAATGAAATCTGATAAAAAAAAACGAAATAAGTAAGCATTCTAATATTATAGTGGTGCTGAAAGTATACATGACCAGCATTTGCTATGTCATTTTCTGACAGCAGAAGGGAAAACAGATGAGTCAATGTTTTGCTGCATGGAGAGCAGCTGTCCTGCACTACATTGAGGCCAATGAACAGAGACACTAATAACCCTGAGAGAGAGAAATTTACTGTATATATTTTGTCTGTGCCTGGAGAGCTCTTGAACAAAACTATGGAAACCAAATGCAGAGGGCTGAGTGATGATACTATTCTTCCTGAAAGCACTACACAGATAGATTGCTTGATTTTGGTGGGCAGAAAACAAAAACACTTCTAAATACTATAAAATTTACAAAACAAAAATTATCAAACACATTATGAAATAAACATTTGTTGAAAATGACAATGACCAAAAGTGTCTATACAGTGGTTTATGAAACACCAAAATATGTTTTGACCACCGACCTATCCTTTTTCATACACTAAACTATTAAAACATGGGCCTACAGACACAGGCATGAAAAGATTTTCTGTGACAGAACATCGTCTATAATTAAAAACTGGAGTTTAAAGCTTGTCCTGTTGACCTGACCTACGACCTATTGTTCAGTGTGTATAAGTTGAACAATATTTCTGTAGGAATCCCTGAGGCTCACATCACAGTGATCAAACAGACAGCAGTAATGGGGCACAGACAGAAAACACTACTTGACAAACACAACCAGAGACAGAAAGCCAACATCACACACAACAGTGGAGAATTTTTTATCAAATCGCTGCTAAAGGCAGAACTTCATCTGTACGCAGAGCTTTAATTTAATTATGTTAAGGCAAAAATCTGAGTTGACAAAGTTTTTAAAAGAATTGAACGTAATACACTGTTATGATCCCTAAGGACTAAAACTGGTCTGATATATTATTTTCTGATCGGATCTGAATTTATTTTGTAAATATCCATATATGGGCCATTCTACAGAATTTGTGCAAAAATCTGAATTGAAAACATCTTTAAAAAACTTTTTTCAAGATTTATGCATTCATTATTTATGTCATTTCAGAAAGTTTTGGAATGTCCATCCTCTCCCACAATAAGATTCAATTTACATATTAAAATTTTCTTGAAATTTTCTTTGTAAATATATTTTTGCCATTTAAAAAACAATTCACATGTAAATCAATAAGTGTAATTTGTTGTATTTTTAATCCAATCTTTCTTTGTAAATGGCATACAATTGATCATACTGATTTCAAAGATAAGGTTAAATCTTATAACATTAATCCAAACACTATCATAAATTGGTTGATCATTTAATATAGTTTATTTATTACAAAAAATCCCATGTTTCGGTCATGACACGTACAATTTCAGTAGTGATGGTAGGGTTTTGGTAGTGAACGATATTTAATTTGCGCAGCTGAATCAGACTTTTAACATTTTGTGTTAATACAAACTGACTATGTTGCACAAACGCTGCCAGCACAAATAGCAGACACACATCTGACATAAATATCTAATAGAAAACCTACAGCTCTTTTTAAATAACACTTCTAAAACATCCTAAAATACTAATGATCTAAATAACTGCACAGAGTTTTGTTTATTTTCCCAAAGAAAGGATTCATTGTTCCTATTTGACACTTTTTGTCGTGACTGTTTCGGTAGTGACCTTTTTTAAATGCTTTTCAGCCTAGCTCAAAGATGCTAATCAGCACCAGAAAAAATACATTTTGGTAGTTACGTTCCCAAAAGTTACACGCAGATATTCAAACTTTTGAACACATTTACTTCAAAATGATAAGATCGATCTATTCACCATGTAACTATTAGAGGGACACGGTAATGATTCTTGATAAAAATGTCGGGGTGTGACTAACATCATACTCAGCCAATGGACTAAAACACACACATTTCAGTAGTGACATGAAAATGCGAGACGTTTTTTCACATGAAGTTCAATCGTTTAAATATAAAATAAATATATTTGAACTTCAGTTTTTTTAAAACATCTAAACGATATTTTTGAAAACAGCTATGGAAAAAAATTCACATTTTTAAAAATATTGTTTTCATCGGTTGAAATTTAGGGGTTTGGTACAGCCATCTCCGAATTTGAAAGTACCCAATAATTGATGATTTAATATACATTAAGCTTACTGATATTATACATATTCTTGTGGCTTTCAATAGATGACATAAGGATCTTAGGAAATAACTTTGAATACTAGCAACCTTAGTTTATGTTGTTGCTTTGAAACTGTCTATACAAATATTTGCATAATTTTCACCTACTTAAAATAAAGGGTGGGCGAATGGTCAGGTTTAAGACACTAAGATGACCATCTTTGCTCAGTTGACTGGGACACAGAAAATACAAGGGTTCAGCGATCTCTGATGTTTAATGTGAGCTTCATAATTTGCTTCTGCAAAGGCTGGGTGAAGTGTGAGGCCACACAGGGTATAGCGCCTCCACATAACCTCAGGCTTGGCTAGTTGTGATGGGTCTAATGAGCCGGCTCCTTTAAGTACCAACTTCGATAGTGAACACAATAAAGAATAGAAGATATTTTCGACACAAAAACTCAATGAACAAATGAAATGTTTCTACTCTAATGCTGACGCCGGGCGGATATGGCAAGGCATGCAGCACACCACAGACTACAGGACCACCACGAGCACTACTATCAGATCCTCAGACAGCGTGCCGGTTGACCTCAACACCTTATTCAACCGCTTCGAGACCTCAAGCCTCGACACAGAGAGGAGGCAGACACACACTTGGACCACTCAACCCCCCCTCCCACCCTTCTTCTGTCTCATCAGCTGTGGTACACAAAGAGCTGAGGAAAATCAACCTCCGTGCAAGGCAGCAGGGCCAGACAACATCCCTGGATGGGCCCTCAGAGCTTGTGCTACAGAGCTGGCTGATGTACTTCCATCTTTAACCTCAGTCAGTGCATCCTTCCCACCTGCTACAACACCATGAACATTGTACCCCTTCCCAAGAGGAAGAGCACTCCGACAGGCTAGTAGCACTCACTCCAATCATCATTATGTTTTTTGAGAGAGTGGTGCTGACTCAGATTCAGAGCAGTATGACGGACATATTGGACCCACTGCAGTACGCATATCGGCCCAACATGTCCACCCCAGACACCATTGCTCCTGTCTTCCATATTTCACTTATAACTCTTACATCAGGATGCTCTTATTTGATTATTGCAACTTATTGTACTTGGACTTCACACCGCACATTGTGACTGGCTTCAGACCTGATTGGCAGACCGTAGCCTCATAGGATGGGAAATAGGACCTCAGACACTATCATAACAAACAATGCCAACCCACAAGGGTGTGTTCTCAGTCCCATCCTCTACACACTGTTCACACATGACTGTGTTGCCTCCCACAAGGACAACATCATTCTGAAGTTCACTGATGACACCGCAGTGATAGGACAGTTCACTGGCAGGGATGAAGTGGCCTACAGGAGAGAGGTGGCCAGTCTTGTGACATGGTGTGAAGACAACAACCTCACCCTCAACACTGACAAGACACATGAGATGATAGTGGACTCAAGGAAAAAGAGTAAAACTCACCAACCTCTGTTTATCTCGAAAGCCTGAAGTAGAGAGGGTGAGCAGCTTTAAATACCTGGGGTTTCACATCAGAGAGGACCTCACCTGGACCCAGCTGGTTAAGAAGGCACAACAGCGGCTGAGGAAGTTTAGCATGTCACCTAAGATCCTTGACAACTTCTGTGTAGTTGAAAGCGTCATTACCAGCTGCATCACTGCGTGGTATGGCAGCACTACAGTGAGGGACCGCAAATGTCTGCAGAGAGTGGTAAAGACTGTCGAGAAGATCATCAGGACTCCACTGCCCCCTCTGCAGTCCATTTACCATTTCAGAGTCCACAGAAGAGCTGCATCCATCAGCGATGACCCCATCCACCCCAACACACATGGAACTCATTCTTCCCCTCAGCTATCAGACTCTTTAACAGGTGGCTAGCTAGTGGACTTACCAATCTCAGAGAACAGTTACTTTCTTTCTGCCATATGGCATTTTATTTATAACATGCTTTTTCAAACTGCTCCAACAAAATTGGTCAAATTTGCAAAACAATTGGTACATAGCATCTTGAGACACACCAAAGGGCCCTTTGGCTGTATCTTCGTGACACTTTTGTGTATTGACACGAAACTTGGTGTGCATCATCAGTGGCACATCTTGTCTGTCTCATAAAAAATTGATGACAGCGCCACCTAGTGGTCCTAGTGTGTTCCATTAAGCAAATTATCTGAGGTGTTGTGCTACTTTGGTGTAGTGTTGTGCTAATTGTGTGAAGGGGTTTGAAAAACCAGGCACTGTTTTCAATATTGTGCTTAAGCAATTGAAAAAAACTGTAAAACAAATGTTATGTATATATTATATATTTTATTATAAAGTACATAAGCAGAACATTTTATAAAATGATTTTTCCTGAAAGATTTATGACAACCCATTTACATGACTTTACTATACATGAATGTGTCAGGGTTGGCAGGGGGGAGAAGAACCCAAGAGCAGGCAGCAGTACCGAACACGCAAATCTTTATTATACCATCCAAAAAACACGATTGGACAAAACCTGCTCCTGGCCAGTTTAGGTTCACAGAGTAAGTTACTATGGTTACTGAGTATAAGGTACCTCTCTTTTAGAAACAGGATTGTGATACCCTGCTTTCTCTGGTTTGACATACCTCACATTCTGAAACGTAAAAAAAGAGTTTTCACTAAACCTCCTTTCCGAAACGAGAACTTGTGGCCAAATGCGAGAGAGAGAGAGAGAGCGGACTAGAACCTTCAAAGTAATTTACTTTACATGTTGTGTTGACATTTTCTCTTTAAGTTTTTATCTGTAAGCTGCTGTTGTTGCACAAGTAGATGTGTTATACCATATTTAGGGTTTGGAACATTATGTCTTCATTTTTGTCATGCTGTGTGCGAGCATTCCTACACAATACAAGAAAGATTCATTATTTTGGTGTTGGTGGGCCTTGAATGTATTTAGCATTTTTAGAAATGTGCTAATTGACTGTATATTGTGTGAAAACAACATGAACTGTGTTAATGGTAAGGTCACAACAGATAGGTAGTGCAAATTGTGCTTTGAAATGTGAATACAGATTAGACAAATGGATGTTTGCAATTGTGAAAAAAATATTTAGCATAAAAATGGATGAGAATGTTTCTGGGAGAGAAAATTCAATACACGACAAAATATATTATTAATAATATTCTGGGCCCGTATTTACAAAGCAGTTTATCTTGCCACTAAGAGTTTTCCTAAACAGCAGTTTAATTATAACATATAACAAATTCACATTCACATTGAGACCTAATTTCAGCACTTTCACTTTGTGAAATACTCCTAGTGCAAACATTTAGGAGTCCTTAAATTAGCATTGACACGGCCGTTATTTTTAAGAGTTTCTCCTAAATCGGCAAGTTAGGAGCTTCTTTTAGCCTTAAGATATCTTGTGAAAACAGGCCCTGCTCTGTTATGACGATTGCGGTGAAATAGGGTTATTGCAAAAGGAAAATGGTGAGATAACAACGATAAAAAAGGATTAATTGCACTTTAGGGAGATGAATGCATGAATGGCGCCATGTGACCCAACCTCATGTTTCTCCCTTTACTCCTTCTCTTGCCAACAACTCCGCCTCCCTTCCTCCCAAATAATAAATCCTATATAGACTGGCCCCTCAATCATTCCCTATTCATACCTTAACATAACAAGCTGTGCTGGAAAACGGACACATAAATGTGGTGTCCACCCATAGATGTTGTTAATTGTTTAAAAGAATATTATCCCTGTAATGAGGGGACATGGGGTACCAATGATTTATGGAAAGGTCATCTATTCCAGAATAAAGGGTATTTAGGCAAAAGCAGTGAGGCAGAAACACTACTTATATTGAAAACCAACTATTGTATGTCCTGAATACTGGCTAAAATATAAAAAAAACAGTAACCATGAACCATGAATTGTATTACAGTACAGTGGTATGTTTGGATGTTGTGACATGCACGTATTCTGTGACAATTTTACAGAGACTATAAAACAAAAAGGGACATCTTCAACATCTGGACAAAGCGCTCTGGTTTTACATTTGCTCAGTAGCAGCTGGCGCACAACCTTCTAGAAATAAGCAACCTGCTCGTTGCCAACTTTGCTCAAAGGAAGTTGGTTCTTGGGCAGTAAATGCAAACGCAAACCGATTCATAAAGTGATGCATCATTTGGACATTCCATTCATAGTTGATTTCATGTTTATTATTCATTAATTTTGGTGGGTTATTTTCCTTCGGTTAGACACTAATGCAGCATTAACTCTACTGTTTCGGTATATGCCTGCCCATATGGGCATATGAGAGTATACAGACACTTTCTACCACCCTTGTACAGTGCCAACACATGCTCACTGCTCAGAGTTGCCAACTGCGTCCCCTTTGCAACAGACAACTGTAATTCATGGGCATAATTAGAGCGATTGGAGCAGCTCTGGGCCATGTCCAGGCGAGACAGATATGGGTCAAAGCAGTTAGCCAGTCATCTGAGAGATAGTAGAGGAAGGGTAGAGGCTGCTGACAGGTTCAATCCCAGAAGACCCCATGATTGACAGCAGAATCGCTTCCAAAAGACTCCCTCAGCATCTGGCCAGCTGAATGGTGGGTCACACTCCTGTAGGGACGATCTGGCTACAGCTCACCACCACACATGCTGTTCCTAGAGACTGATCTAAGCACTGGGAATTTGACTGACATGCTTTTAGTGAACCTGTTTATTTATTCAATGTACATGTTTAACAGCGATTAAGGAGCTGTTGGTCTGACATGTACAGGGGTATTGTAATGGATCCAGTGAGTAGTTGAATATTGTTCAGTAACTATCGCAATATATTTTTTTCCATAGTGTATCCATTGTGATACCTCTACTATCGATACATTTTTTAAATCATCGGTTTTAAAAAGAAGTCATGGAGTATTGAGTTATATAAGTAAATGCTGTTTGTAAGCATCGCAAGTCACTCGTGACCCAGCAAGTCACTTGGCTACTGCAGTGCTTTCGACAAAAAGTTTATTCCAAAAAGTAACATTTATTGTGCTTTCACGGATGGGACACCAGCGCATTTTCAGCACTGATGAACCAGGGGTTGTATACTGCCCATGTTCCTTGTTTTAACTCTAATGCACCACAGCAGCCAAGTGACTTGCGTGACCCACCTTATTCCCCTGTGCTACCCACTTGAGGGGATGCAATTCACAGTTTGGGAACCCATACCTATGATCTTTAGGTCCATGCATCGCAAATCGTGGCCACTCTGCAGAGGTAAGGGATGTTTTTACACTTAACCTTACAGAAAACCACAGGTGGTGCACTTCACGTTGTCTTTCTAGTTCTACTTTTTACATTTTCTATTTAAAGTATTGCAATATATCGCAAATGTGTATCATATCAAAATACATAGAATTTTCATACATAATACAACTGCAAAAAATTCTAGAGGCGATTCAACAAAACTATATTTATCAGAAACACCATGCATTTTGTATTTACAGTAATGCTTAAATGTGAGGTATGCGGGTTATATTTGTAAAACAGTTACTTTTAATGCACCCTCACCTTCAAAACATGAAAATAAACAAATGGACTACTCTCTTAATATTTATAAAAAAAAATGTGTGTTGTGTATAATTCACAAACAATAGAGTAGAGGTCTGCATTCCTGTGGCTCTACCTCAGGACTCACTCGACTCCTAGTTCCTAGTTTTGTGGACAGGGTCATGACAGTACCACGGGAAGAAAGAAAACAGTCCGTCGCAGACCTTTACAATAGAGTGCCTTTAGATTATTTCTGATAACAATAAAAAGAAACTGAAAAGAACCATTACTTGGCTAACCTTGCTTCTCCAGTATTTTGAATTTAGACAGTCATTTATTTAATACAATGAACAAACCACAAAATTCAACAAACCTTTTATTTAATACAATATTATATACAGTAATATAAACAGTAAAATAATAATACAATTTAATATTAACATAAATCAAATATAGTATAAATCGTTATATTATTAGACACTAGCCAAAAACAAACCGGATGTTAACGGGGGTAAGGTGCGTGTGCGTCTGATGAAGCGGTCTGTAAAGGGTATGTGTTGCATTCTAATTTAGAAGAGCAATGTAAGTCTTATAACAAATTGTGTTTGTTTAAACCACTAAACTTGTTTTGTTTGAGTAGAAAATGTTTACTTATTTTCCCCGGCGTTGAAATAAATAACAGGAAACGAAATTCCACGCAAAAATTCTGTTGTTTGAAAAATTATGCTTTTCATTTCAGCAAATGATGGTGTGTTTTAGTCCCGGTTTCTTCTATTGAAAGTAGCCATTTTGCCACTCAACTGAGCATGTCCTGCCACTCGAGTGGGTGTGTCCAGGCATGTGCATGTGTAAACGCATTTAGTGTTACACACATTACACTTGCATCAACAGTTTTAAATTCGGCACCACATCAATTCCACACTGTCAACTGACATTTACCTGTTTTTTCAATATGGTAGGACGAACACCTGGCCCTGCAGCCAGGTCCACACTGAACCAAAGCAAGCACTGGTCCTCCACTCTTATTAATGTAGAGGATAGACTAATTGAAATAGAGCCCACCTGTAATATATTTTTGTAAGTAGAGGAAGTGGCCAGCTGGGAAAAGTGACTACAGTCTGACTTCACAAGTTCCCCAAAGTGCTGAGTCAATTAAAGGTGTATGTGTTTATGGGATGGCGTTCTACTCTCTAGAGTCAAGCACAGCTGCCGCCCACATAGCAGAGTGCTTCATTATCAAACCCTTGCACCTGCAGCCATCCTGCAAATTGGCACAGTGCAATTACTACAGGAATAGCAATGAACCTTAAGAGCAAATGGCAATAATGGGAAGACAAAGTAATGCTGTGGGTGGTCAAGTTCTCCCAAACCAACGTTTCAACATTGGTTGAATAAAAAATGTATACATATTTTTTTGCAAAACAATGCCCATTAATTGATCACGTCATTCTGGATAATGAGCTGTTTATCATTATATATTATACATATATGCACAATGCAAGGTAAAAATGAAAACCAGTTTCTTGCAAAAAAACATTTGTGAAGAGAAAATTAAAGACAACAACTTTGATTTAGTTGTCTAATCCCATAGAAGGACGTCAACATAATTATTTTTGTTGGACTTTTACTATGTACTGGTGGTGACACATTATTAATTTGAAATACATATTTTATTTTACCAAAAGTGAACCATATTTGTAGTGTTGCTAAATGAAATACAAACACACAAAATCAATCACAAAAAATATATTTATGTGTCTGTGTGTCTAGTGCTCTGCCATGGAGGGATATCCAGAAGCATGTTCAGCCATAACCCCCATCCACCCCTCACTGCCATCATTGGAGAGTCTTTGCATGGTGGTCATTGCATCATGCATTTAAAAGAAAGAAGAGGACTATGCACATGCTGTTTGGCTAGACTGTAGATCTACAGACCAGTGCTTCCAAACCCCTGAACATGACAGATTTAACACGGGACATTCAGTTCCCCTGTCGCTAGGGGTTGGCATTTAAAGTTCCCCAGTCATGACATATTGGTATTAAGAATCTGAAGAGGATGTGATCAATTATATGACTTTTACCACAGTTCAAGATGATGATTTAATTACATATATAATACCCATTGCAGGGCAACCTGATCAAAATAATTCCTGTGACACTATTTACTTCTACAATATACATGTTGAACAGACAAAGTCAAATGTTGCAACTGACCCCATAACAGGGGACAGTTGCAACATTCATCAAAATGTAATAAAAAAATATAGTCTATAGTTCTTTAAAAAGTTAAGCTGGCAAAATATTTTCCATGAAAAGGTCTGGCTTTAACATAATATAAAGCATTTTTCAAATCAAATTGGGGTTTCCAATTCCGACAAACAGAGCAATTGAAATTGCCATTGTTTTGAATCAGTCTACAAATTGCTTGGTGGCATTATACTGTATTTTCATGGTTACAGTATAAAGTATATCGTCTATGTATTTTTAAAAAAAGTTAAAAAGCAAGAAGCTTAATATTGAAAATATGTGTCTGGTATACCTTTTAAAAACATCTAACAGCATAATCATTTGTAAGTTTCAGAGTTAAAGATGCATAGAAAGTATTTAGAAACGACATACTTCAGCTTCAATTCCTTTAGTGACTGAATTGTCACTGAATTCAACCGTAATTTAAGGGAGGCCACTAATAATGTTTGAAGGTGCTGGCGAAGCAGATCTAGTTTGATTTTCTCTTTGCTGAAAGGAGCAGATAGGCCCTTTCATTATTTCTAGCACTGTCCTGACAACAGAGCGCCACAGAGGCACTGGTGACCTTGCCAGTGGGAGTCCTGCATTAAATAATAATTAGGATGACTTTGGGAGAGCAGCAACACAGGGGAGAACATTACGGAGTGTCTGTTTACGCTCAGTTCAAATAGCCAGCCTTGTTGGCAGGGACTATTTGCACGATTCCAATATGCGATTGGAATAGAGAAAATGTAAGAACAACACTATTTTAAATAGTGATTCCAGTGGATTACTTTACACATAATAAAGGCATTTGTTTTCAATAAAATATATTTATGACTTAAAATTCATTTTTATTCATAAAGTTTAGGTTTAGGGTAAAGTAAAAATATCTAAACTGTATGTTTTTTATGATCAAATTTGCACAGGCAGAGCAATAGGAGGAGGTTCAGTACAGGGCTGCGCACACAACTTCTCCAGTGGCATGCACAGGGGAGGAGCAAAGGGGCACAAGCTCCTGCCCCTTTTTTCAAAACGCAAATGTGTCCTTCTCGTTATACTACAAATAGTTATATTAATTATAGAAGTAATAACAAGATGTAGGTTTTTAACAACTTCTCCCTGTCTCTTCTTCAGTTACCTCCTAGCAGCAGCAGGTAACACAGAAGAAATGCATTTACCATGGCAGTGTGCTTTTTTAAATATTAGTTACTAGCATGATCGGACATTCATTTAGTCAATGAACAAGATGAAAAAAAAATCAAAAATGCCTTCAAATATATGATAAATGCGGAAGAACCATCATGCACATTAAAACAAAAAATAAAAAAGTCAGTGAACTATCAGAAAAGTCGATTACATCATCACATTAGTGTATGGCCAGACTTTGACCGTCCTGGCTGAATCCAGAATTGTTGTTGTGTTTTATGGTTTGTTATTTTGTTTTTAGATTTGATATTGCATTTTCAGATTTGTTCTTAGTTATGAAAATAATTTTGTTGTACACCTTACAACAACTGTATCCTCTGGTATAGCGTATGAAGACCGAAAACATTTACAATATGTTGTACAGAACCTGTCAATTAATCTTAGGGTTGTATTATACTGTGGTGAGTCTTTGTAAAGTGACATCACCCACTGCCGACTGCATTTGAGAGATACTTATGTTACTATTGTAAATGTGTATTTAGACCAGCCTAGTAGGGTAAATTAGTTAGGGCTGCCCTGGAAGACTAGTGAGTAATGGAAGGATCTTAGTCCCCGCACTTAGTGCTTTTAAGTTGTAAGTTGTTTCCTAACTTATTGATACACATCACTACAGACCGTAAAGGTGGCGTAAAAAAAAAATCTAAATTTTTTCTTAAAATGATTACTTCTTTATTATTTTATTTCAGTGCCCAAACAGAAGTTGCAGTTTGTCTGGTTCTTTTACACCAGGGCTCTTCAATAGGCGGCCCGCGGGCCACATCCGGCCCGCAAATGATTTTTTTTGGCCCGCTTGATGCACTAAAAGTGTATTCAATTTCATTTGGGTTGGCATGACATCACCGCACGAAAACACACGAAGCACTCTGATCTCACATAGCTCCCGCGGTACTCCATCAGCCAATCCCAATGCTGGCGCGAAAATGCAAACGGCGCAGGTTCATTGACAGCTAGTGACAAGGGTTGACAGCGAAATCATGGCGATTGTAAAAAAGAGAAAGGTAGACACAGAATATTTAAAAGAATGGACTTAACAGTTTTGTTTTATTTTGCCTGACCACCACAATGCAAAGCCAACGTGGTTATTATGCACAAGACCGTGGCGGTCTGCAAGAATGATAACTTGAAACGGCATTTCGGGGCATTGCGCAGAAATTTCAAATGCAGTTATCCGGAACATTCTGAAAGCCTGTAACCGCAGCATTCTTACGTGTGGCTTGGAACCTGGCAAAGGCCAAAAAAAACCGTTCACTGACGCCGAATTAATTAAAACCTGTGCAACTGACATGGTGGATAAACTTCTAAATCACGACGCGAAAATAAAGAAAATGGTAACGGAGCAGGATCCATTATCTGATTGCACAGCAACAAGAAGAGTGGAGCCATTGGCGGGTGAGTGCCTGTCTAATCTGTTATAAGACATAAAGAAAGCAGAAGCCATATCACTCGCAATAGACTCGTCTCGCGAACTAACAGACATTGCACAGCGGTGTTTGTCCGATTTTTTTTATGGGAAGGATTTCCGCGAAGAGCTGCTTTGTTTGCTGCCGATGCATGGCCGCACAACCGGTGAAATACTTTTTAATGAACTAACGGAGTTCTTTAAAAATAATGAATTAGATTTGAGCAAAGTTGTTTCTGTCATTACTGACGGGGCTCCCTCAATGGTTGGACATCAAAAAGGCCTGATAAGCACTAGCTTCATAAATCGGTGTTGAAAAATGAAAGAGACGATGGATGCAGTCACGAGGCTGGTAAACTTTATTCGCGAGAGCTCGAGTCTGCCACATCGTCGTTTCCGAGCTCGTCGTGTGCTGAAGAGAGTTTGTGAATATAATGTTACTGTTTTATCAAAACTGAGGAAATAGAACTAATAAAAAACATATTTATATTGTTTTTTGTTTTTTTAAAACAAATAAACAACTGTAAAAATAATAATAATAATAATGACAATAATAATAATAATAGCAGAACAAACATTGTAGTTATCCAATTATAGTCGGTGGCCCTTGACTTGCTATTGTTAGTAGAATTTGGCCCTTGGTGAAAACTAATTGAGGAACCCTGTTTTACACACACTAAATCGGAACCACTTTCAATATAACAGCTAGAATGATCTATCTTTCAAAGTTACAAATCCCAGTAGCACTTTATGTTGTGTGGTTCAACAAAACTCTGAAAGTTTATAGTGCATTGGATCACAATATTAATATTAATTTACTCACAATATTAGAGTTAATTGGAAATACCAGTTTGAAAAACGATGAATGGAAATGCGTTGTGTTGACGTAGCGTACATTGAAATAAACTTGAGTAGTGTAGTTGACTCACTCAACCTCAATTAAATGTCCGGGAAATTAGTTATTTCACAATTAATGAACCGAGGTTACGACAGTAACCAGAGACATTCCCTTTCGCGAGATGTCTAGGGGAACTGTATTAAACAACGCCGTAAGAGCAGCAAAGAGTGGAACCCAGCGCTCTCCCAACATAATCCAAAGCAAGTGTTTGGAAAACCCCCTCAGCCAATCAGCTTAGCCGCAAGCATGAGCGTTAAGCCCATTAAGTACCCCCCCATGGTAACAGAGTCTAGTCCCATACCGGGAAAAGATGTGCTCCGACGGGAGAACATGCTCTTGTCCTGGTTGACCCGTAGGCCCAATCGGGCATCAAGCTCGCAGGATTACTCGAGGGTGATGAAGTAAGGGTTGTCACCCCTAAGACATCTTGGCAAGAAGGATGGGCCCGATTACCCCCTTCTCATGAAGGGTGGCGACCTCGGCCGAAGCACGGGAGCGATCTCGGGAGGTTAGAGAATGTCCTGAGACGAGTGCCTGGCAACCGGATCGCTTGGCCGAGACGGATCTTCCTCACTAGGCACCTTGACATGCAGACATCATGACGGAGGAACTAGCTAGGAGATCTGCTTCACTGCCACCGTGGGGAGCAGGTTCTGTGGGGGTAGCACGGCTGTCCCGCAAGGGTCAGCCATCGTGTGGAGAGTGCAGAGGGCTTGGGAAGTGGCATGTCACAACGTCGAATTGAGGCTTTTGCATGCTGTGGTCACCCAGGGAGAAGGAAGCTCTCCTGGAGACCAAGTAGGCACCAGGCCCTGAGAAGGCTTGATGTGGGATGTGGCAAGGACCATCCCTTGTGGCTGTACAGCGATCGCGTGGCTGGCCCCTCACAGCTCTTCCGCCCCCTGCTCCTCCCCCTCGACACATGCTCTTCTTCAGAACGACAGCTTCGAGCAGTCGCTGGCGGACGTCTCTCGCCCACGCTGCCTGAACTCTCCGGCACCGCGAGGCCCCTGGGCGGCGAGGACTCTCCGACAGCATGTCTCTCCTTCCTCCCGGGTTTCGGCACCAATGTAACAAAGATCCATAAAATGAAGGAAGGAGGCGGGAACCGACGAACATAAAACAACTTTTAATATAACAAAAACAAACAATAAAACGAACTTAAAATCCCTCATGTCGACTGCCAGCCATACAAACAAAACACAACATTAACTCCAGGTCTGGTCCTCTCTCACTGACGGTCCGGTCGCTCGTTATCTAATGCTCCCAATCTTCTCTGTGATACGAGACCATCAGCTGTATGCGCACCGGTGTCGTATCACAGAGGAGAGGCCTCGACTCCCGGCTCTTGTCCCGCCTACCTCACTACAGTGGTCCAGACAGTGTAGTATATAGGGGTAGCTATCACCCCCCGAAGTGCCGTCTTGGACCCCATTGTCAGTTACATTTTAATATCTCATTTCTCATTCATTAATTTAATACAGTCATTAATGGCACTCATTTTGATCACACAGAGACCATATCATCGACTTTAATGTCATATTTGCTTTTATAGAGGATCCTTTATTTAAAGAGGATGCATTAATTCATGTGGATGTACTTTGATTTCAGGAGAGCAATTAAGGGGGTAGAGTGAGTGGAATTTTGTCATTTCCCTGTGCATATTTATAAAACCTATAGCATTATTCTTTACAGTGAAATAGAAATATCAAAACATATCATCCATCCTAACATCAATAACGTCAGCCATCCTGCCCGTGTATTACATCATAGCATATTCTTTCCCTTTCTCACAAATGGTAGGTTTCTATGGAGGAAGAGAAATTACTTTATAAAGTGTATAAATAAAGTGCACGAATAAATAAATAAATAAATACAGACAAAAATACAGAACTGAAGCGATAAAGGTAATAAAACTTGATTTAGACATGCAGCCATTCCTACCCAAATCTACACCGAGCAGGGTTCCAACTGCTGATCAGTATTATTTTTAACACCCTAACAAGTGTTATACACCATGACATTTCACACTCATCACTAGAGATCTAATGTGGGAGTGAGAACATAAGATTTAATTTCTGTTGTTTCATTCATTTATTTACTGATTAAATTATTTGTTTATTGGTAGATTTATCCATTTATTAATTTAAACTTAAGTCATTTCCAGCACAAGCGCTCTCAAGTGGTTTCTGCCACCATGTTGCTTTTTATGGTGCCGTTGTCATGGTGAATTGTCCTATCGGAGCTCCATTGATCATGGCTTGTCGTTACTCAAACCGGCTCTTCTGAAACCAAAAAGTTTGCATCTCTCTGTAAATCAACTCATAGTTCACAATTTAACTCTGTGTCGGTCAAACCTCCATATTGAAACGGGTTCCAGGACAGTCCACATTAACCTCTGTACTTTTATTTATTAATTCATTTTTATTCAGTTAAAGGACATGGTGTAGGGGAAGTTCAGGAAAATTATTATAAGTAACATCAGAATCCAAGACAAGTGAGTGTATGTTAAAGATATGCCAGAAGGAGATTAAGTATATGTGTGTCTGCAGTAAAGGATGCTTATTTTAACTATTCATAAAAAAGCATGTCAGACCTAGCCCTTTGATGGTCTGGTCACCTGCCCAGGGTGATTTTCTGCCATGTATGGGATAAACAGATGCTGGACCTTATTTTAAACAAACCAACTGCATTTTGTGTGATCTCCTTGGGATGTATGTTGTGTCTAAACCCATTCTTTCCTAATGCAAGAACCCTGGGACTACATCATTATTCACATTCACAACAAAAATGGCAACAATTGAAAAAGAGTGAGATGCATGTGGAGAGAAAATAAAGTTATGTTATACGAGTGTGTAATTATTCAAACCAGACAGAGGAAATTAGAAATGTGTAATATTGTTGACATATGTGGTTGCTATATGAAGGAAAAATTATGACATTTTGTGGAGTGGAGGTGATGTTTTGTGTGGGTTTATGTAAATGAGGAGAGCTTACAGCTCTGAGTGTCATTAATCATATATAAGTGAATGAAATGATTCTTTACTTTTTGTTCTTAGTGCTGGTTACGTCAGCATCTGTTAAACTAATAAATAATTGTGAAGACTGGAATTCAGATTTCAAACAAATTAAAATCTTTCTCAAGTTTGCTGATGAATGTCCTCATTACAATGTAAATAGGTTCTCTTGTGAGTCCCCTGTAGTTTTATGTTTGTGTGTAGTTTCTGAACCATTGTGCAGATGGAGGAGAGCAATAGTCCTGTACTCTTCATTTGTTGCCAGACACAGTGTAATTTCAAATTTCAGTGTAAAGTTGATTTTCATTTATTGTCTCAAATCTAGCTGAAATATTTATGTCTACTACCCACTAGTGTGACTAAGCTGGCTCTCACATTAGAAGTTTAGTTCGGAACAGGGCACGGTTCGCATGGAAAACTGCTAATGTGAAAGCTGTCAAGCAAACTCTGGTGCGTAAAGAAATACCGATCCAGAGACTACCTGAAGGAGTGCTGTTGCACGTCTGTATACTCCCTTTGCCACGTCAAGATGTGTGCTCCATTTTCTCCAGCCCAGCATCCATGATCTCCTTCACCTGCCATCTACGGTACATTACCAGCAAGAAACATTAAGGACAGAATCACCATTCTCACTAGGTCCCTAACATAAGCTTATACATCACTTACCTGCCATTACTGCTCTAATGTACCCGTTAATAAAACAAGCCGATATACTTTCCAGCTGTTCTCGTTCCGTTACACAGAAAATGGATAACATTGAGGACCCAACTGTTAAGTCATTAAGCATTAATATAATTCATTATGGTTATATAGATATATATTATATTTAGTCAATCCATAATATCTCATTTGTTGCTTGTTAAATAGGTGGTGTGACTTGTTAAATGTCTTGAAATTTATGTACAAATATTCGTTTACTTTCTATGCCATGCATGTTACTTGTAGCTGAAATATAGCAAATAGCGTTCATAAATGTTTTGTACTAAGAGGAAAATCGTTGGAGGGAACGAGACGTTGTGAGAGACTGACTGGGGTTTGATCTTGAGAACCTACGTTCTCCGAGATAATTAATTATAAAACGCCAATGGGCTTGGCGAATGGCACGCGCACGCCAGTCTCCGCCCCATACATACGGGTATAAAGGAAGATGGCGGCGGTCATTCACTCACCCTGTGTACTGAGGAACCTGTGTGTTGCTACATGCTACACGCGATACTCGACTTCGAGACTGATTTTAACCTGCTGGATTTACGACGCGGAGCAGCGGACTTCTCCTTTCGGTGGACTTCCCCTGGGTGTTTCGGCAGAAGGCTACAGACCTTAAGAGGTAAGTCCCTCCGGCTACGAGCATGTCTCGTAGCTGTGTCCTCGGATGCGACAGACTCATCCTGGAGTCTGACGGCCATGATACCTGCGTCACTTGCTTGGGGCTCAAGCATGCTGAGGCAGGTTTCACTGATTCGGCATGTCCCGTGTGTGCGGACATGGCAATCAGGGTGTTGCGGTCACGGTTGGCTACGTTCTTTTCGAGCGCTGCCACCACCCCGTCTGCTTCCCAGGTATCTTCAGCCGCTGTTTCGGCGCGGTTGATTGCTTTGGCGAGCGGCGGGGGTGATTCGGGTACTCCTATGGATGTCGCTCCGTCAGCTGCATGCTCGCGGACCGTCCATACCCCTGCACGCTCACCTGGTTCGTCCCCTACGAGCGGCAGATGGCCGTCTCATAGTGGAAAGATTTCGTATAGGGATGATGATTCTATTTCTTTCGCTGCATCGGACAGCTGCCTGCTGGCATTTGATGCGGAAGACTCCTCTGATCACCTGTCGTCAGGCAGTCGAGTACCGGAGGAGACTGACGCTGAGATGTCGGCTATGCTCTCTCGGGCAGCCGCGTGCATCGGCCGCGTGCATCGTTTTATAATTAATTATCTCGGAGAAGGTAGGTTGACAAACACAATTAACAGCATCCTTTTTTTGTAAACATGAAAATGGGACGCATTAGACGGTTACAGATCCAAAATGCAGACAATGTAATATGAGAAACAGTATTTATTGATGTGATAGACAGGTAAACAGATAAGTAATCACAGGTGAAAAAAACGGATACTGTCCTTAGGTTAAGGAGATCCTAGAAAATTTACTTGCTTGTCAAATTGCGTGTCAGGTTGTGCATGGACGTTGTGAAGTTCATGATGAGTAAGTACTCTGGTGACGTGGAAGACGAGGATGATTTGCAGACAGAAAGCTGTCAGACGACACAGAGACCTGGAAGGCTTGGAATCCACAGATGTGTTGGAGACTTGGATTTCACCAAAGACGTAGAGACCTGAGAGACCTGGAGTTCACAGAAGTTGGAGAAGACTTTCAGAATCACTTGGACGCTGTTAGCATAGCGCATAGGTAAGTAGTCCGTTCACGTTAGAGACCAGACTTTGACTGGGTGAACTGTTTTGTGCTGTGCTTGTTAAGGCTGGTGATGAGTCGCCGGTGCAAGTGATCAGTACTCCGGTGTTTGTGAGCAAAGTGAGAGAATGGTGTGAGAGCCTGGCGATTCCGTAACATAGTAATATTTATTATTTATTTTATGAATAAGCGGACACGGAGGGTAATGTCAGAGACTGTGTTATTACGGAGATGCAAGGTCTGGAGAAATTGTAACGGCTTACACAAATCACTTGAGAAACCTCAGCCAGGGTTGGTTCTAAACATTTGGTGGCCATAGGAAAAATATATTTTGGAGGCCCCTCACAGCACCCCATCCCCTCCAACTTTTAGAATAAATAAAGTATTTTATTACACTGTACAAATGTAAGTATTTTAACAAGTTAATGATATTATAAAAAAAAATCTGTTTCAATTGGAAATTGCTCTAAATACAATTTTAGGGCGGTCAGGATTTGTTTTTGCAATAATTTTACAGTAACACAGCCATCACTTTTCAACTCTTTTGGATAAGCCTACTGAATATGTTTAAAATGGGAAAAGCATTGTTTTTATGACTTAAAATCAGTCAGCTGCAGGAAAGTGTTTATTCTCTTTCGACATCCAGAGACTGGACCAATGGACAAATAGTTTATAGGGATACTGTAGTTGTGTTCCACTTCCACTTCAAAAGGAGGAAAGAATGACAATTTTAGGCCAAAGTAGGGGTTAACTCAATCTTTTTTCACCATTTAATTGTACTATCAGGTACAGTGGGTCTATTTAACACCAGTAGCATTTCAGCAAAGAAACTGAATAATGTAGAATTAAAAATCTGCTTCTTTACTGCATGAATTAAATAAACACAGTGATTTAATATAAAGATACAACACTTCTTTTTTCAAGAGCAGTTTTTGTTGTTTCTTTAACATTGACGAAAAAATAGCAGGGAATAGGAAGGGATAATGTAATGCAGCCGGTTGTTATCTGAGAATAGACAGTGAAGCCGGATTTACACATATCTGTGTGCAGTACGTAAAACGATGGGTTACTTAAGGTAACCTAGTTCTATGATTAAGGTCAACATTCCACAGTATGGGTCAGCCTAGCTAAGGATGAGCTGTCAGGAGATGGTATATAAAATTAGCCACGCCCTGCTTGCAACTCCGGCTATAAATATGGGCGTGAACCACCACCCATTCTCTTTTGCCGAGTAGCGAAAAGTACTCACCGAGTACCGAGTACAAGTTCATAGAACTTGGTTACCTTAAGTAACCCATCATTCTATTTCATTTCAGTCAACGCGCCACAGTATGGGTCACCGTATACCAGATAAGGTCAGGAGGGGAGAACCAACCCAAGCAGGGCAATAAACTCAAGGAAACCTTTTAATGCTGAATAGAACATTTATTAGTTTACCTTGTTGTGTACACTGGTAAGCAGAGGGCCGTCAGCACCTCGACAATATTTACATATAAACAGTTAAGTCCTAGGGCAGTCAGCACCTTGACATCATTATATAAACACAGTGAAATCAGAGGGTGTTCTGCATCTGGACATCACTTACACCAGTCCGATCAGACTGTACTGCTGTCTACAGGACAGTCGATGAGACCGTCGCAGCCACATCTAGACCATAAAACTTAGCAAATGTCAGCGATGATGACCATCCTGCTGCTGCGCACACACCTTCCAATGGAGCCCCACTAAACAATGCCCAGGAGGCAGCCACTCCCCTTGTAGAATGGGCTACTACTCCCTGAGGGGGAGGCATACCAGCACTGTGATAGGCGAGCTCGATCAGCTTGACAATCCATTTCGACAGCCTCTGCTTGGACACTGCCTGGCCTTGTACCAATTTCCATAACACACAAATAACTGATCGGTATGCCTGATCTGTTGTGTGCAAGATATGTACCTTCTCAGTGCCCTGACAGGACAGATAAGATGGAGTCTGGCCGATTCCTCTGAAGCGTGAAGAGGTGGATGGAATGGTTCTAGCACCAAGGGACTGGAAACAAAAGAATGGGGCAGAACTTTTGGCAGAAATGAGGGGTTTTGAAGAAGCGACATAGATGAGCCTTCTTCTCACAATCTCAAACACGCCGAATGCACAGAGAAGGCATGAATTTCACTCACCCTCTTGATTGAAGAGAAATGCCGTCTTCAATGTCAGCAATTCCATCATTAGATCATGTAGAGGTTTGAAAGGAGGTTCTGCCAGAGCTTTCAAGACAACACCCAGATCCCATGAGAGAATTAGTCAAGCTCGAGATGGGCAAAGTCTGTGAGCACCTTTGAGATTACGTCTGAGAAGAGGTTGGGACCCCACTGTACAACCTCCATAGCCCTCATGACGGTCAGATATAGCTGCCACATAGCCTCTCAAGGTTAATTCCGTCACTCCAGTCTCGAGTACAAACTGGAGAAATGCCATTAGTGCCACCAGAAGGAGTCTGGCCTTCAGAGCTCTCACCTTGGCAAAGACTGCAGGCAGGAGAAAGGAGAAAATGCATACAGGAGCACTAGGGGCCAATCGTTCACCAGAGGTCGGCTGCTATATTGTCCTCTCCTGGCATATGAACAGCCCTTAGGGACACACCTCGAGCATGTGCCCACAACAGGAGATCCCGGGCCTTCTTATGTAGGGGCAGTGAATGCACCCCACCCTGTACAATTCAACTGCTGTGTTTTGTCTGAACGGACAAGTACTTGTCTCACCAGAAGCTGAGGCAGAAAGTGGATCAAAGCTCGAAATACAGCCTCCAATTCCAAGAGGTTGATGTGTACACCTACCTAAGAGGCATCCCATTCCCCTTGTACTGGATTGCCTCGTCAGACAGCACCCCAGCCTGTCTGTGAAGCATCTGTCGTTATGGTCTCCCCTGAACATAACAGGCCCAGCTTGACTCCTTCCGTCAGGCCTGGAGTCGAGAGCAACCATTTGTCCGCTGGAAGACAATCCAGGTCTCTGGGAATCAGTCGCTGACCATTCTCGTATGGACTCACTTTGTGTTTTGCGAACTATCGTCGCAATGGCCGCGTATGAAGCAACCCCAATGGCACCTCCTGACTGGCTGCTGCCATTAGGCCAAGCAGTATCCGACCCGTCTTTACCATAACTTGCATCAGAGATGCTCTCATCACCATTGAACTCAAGCCCAGGAATGTCACAACTCTTGTGGGAGTGAGACAACTCTTCTTGGTATTCAGAGTCAGCCCCAATTTCTGCAAGTGGGCTAAGACCACGCTTGTGTCGCTCCTGGCCTGTTCCTCCATATGGGAACAAATTATCCAATCGTCCAGGTAATTGGCAATGCCATACACTTGGTGAAGGTGCGGCGGGCCAATGACAGGCTGAAGTGAAGAACGTTGCACTCGTAAGAGTTTCCCAGAAAATGAAACCTGAGATACTTCTTTTGATCTCTGTGAATTGGGATATGGAAGTAGGCATCCTGGAGATCTACTGTTGTGAACCAGTCATCTTCTCTAATGAACGTCAAAAGGTTTGAAAGATGAAGTCAAAAGGATTGAAAGGATATGGAAACTCAGTCCCTTTAAGTGTCGATTGAATTTCTTGAGGTTTAGGATGGGCCGTTTAGGATTCCTTCTTTGAAATGAGGAAGTACGTTGAATAAAACCCCTGCCCTATCGCTGAGGGCAGGCGTGTTTTTTTCTCCCTTCCTTAAAATAACAGTAACCTCTTCTTCCAGGGACCTGCGTTGCAGTTCTCCTCTCAACACAGTAGGAACGATCCCTTGAAATTGGAGTGGTTTTGATTTTAATTGGATTCTCTAACTGGCCTCCAAGGTACTGAGTACTCATGGACATCGAGTGCATTGGCGCCAGTGGAAGAGATGTTGGCTGGAAAAATGTCGGAGTCGGAGGTTGATTACTGTCATGGATGGTTTCTTCCGCCGTGTGTACCGGAGAACTTTGCCGGTTGTGATCTACGAAAGGACTGCCCGGGTCCTTGGGCTGGTCCTGTGGGCTCCCTTTGAGAAGCAGAGCGACGGTGACCTACAAAGGCACGGCTTGATGATCCCGCCACTGCTCCCGGTAAAAGTACGCGGACCACTAGTAGCTGGTGCCCTAAACAATGATCGGTTTAGTTCTCTCGCTCTGCAAGACTGTTCCAAGGCAGCCTCTGCCAGAGGACCAAAGACCTCTCCAGGCACCAATGGGGCTGCAATGACTGCCATGCAGTCTTGATCCAACAGATTAGCATGAGAAAGCCATACCTGCTGATGTGCTTGAACCACATTGGCCATGGATTGCCCCAGGGCGCGGGCATGTGCACTTGTAAACCACTCGTTATGATTCTGGGATACTTTCCTCCTCTGTCGAAGAGGAAAACGAATCCTGCAATAGACTTTCCAAATACACCAGGAGTAGAAACTTTGTGCATTCCAGTCGAGCTGACAAGGCAGAGGCCTGATAGGCTTTTCGCAGCTGACTGTCAATCATCCTACACTGCTTGTGAGGGTGTGTAGTGTCCCTTTCAGTCCTAGCCAAAGCCCCGGTCAACATAGCAAATCACGCCCTTAATTATAGCCGGGGTTGCAAGCGGGGCATGGCTAATTTTATATACCATCTCATCCTTAGCTAGGCTGACCCATACTGTGGTGTGTTGACTGAAATGAAATAGAACGTGACATATTCACTGGCTGAGCATTTTATTCTGTTCAATCACCCTATTACTTCTTTACGTTACATTCCGCTGAAGGTTGCAGGCTTTCCATCTAGTGTCTTTGGTAATGCCATATGCCAGATAAGGTTTGTGTCCCTTGTTGAAATGGGAATTTTCTACTGATTTACAAATAGCGTGAAACATTTGAGATATTCCAGTAACTCAACTGAAAAAAAAACTGGCCTAGTGGTTATTGGATATTTTACTCCAAAAAAGCACCTTTCGTATAAATTGTTAAATTGTTGCATATCATGATACAGCTTTTTCTGCTAGAGAAGCTCTTCCTGAAGGAGTATTAGAGATCTCAGGTGTCTGCTGTTGACAACAACTAGCACAGACAAAAGCGCACAAAAATGCACATTCTGCCATCATTTACTCACCTTTGGATTGTTCCAAACCTGTATTCTATTCTTTGTTCTGCTGAACACAAAGGGGGATATTTGGAAGAATGTCAGTTACCAAACGAATCTCATGCCCCATTGACCCCCAAAGTATTTATTTTGCCTGCTTTGCAGTAAATGGGGGATGAGATATGTTTGGTTACTGACATTCTTTCTGCGGGTGACTCATGGTGTGTTTCTGGCTGCTGTATCCCTCTCTCTAATCCCATCGTTTACAACACAATCTCAAGGCAACTATTTTGTCGTATCAGAAATGTATAGAGGATTTTCTTTAATATCATTGATATACTGTATCAGTTTCTTCTTTTGATATAAAAACGGTCATATTTTCACATAGAATGTTATACGACCGGATGTTAAAATGCCCACACTAAATCTAATAAAGTGGCTTCGTGCAACTAGCCCATTGTGGTTTTCAATGCGTTCCTTAAATGCATTGGGTCAGCTGTGGCCTAATGGTTAGAGCGTTGGGCTTGTGATCAGAAGGTTGCCAGTTCTAATCTCAGTGCCAGCAGGTCATGACTGAAGGGCCCTTGAGCAAGGCACCTTACCCCTGATTGCTCTGCAGTAATGTGCCACTGTATGAAACTACTTGTAAGTCGCTTTGGATAAAGGCGTCTGCCAAATGAATAAATGTAAATGTAAATGCATTATTTCTAATGGTTTACCAAATTTCAGGTGCAGTGATCACCTTTTATTAACTTAACTTTGAGAGCAGCAATTTGTGACATTTTTCCGTTTCTTTTGAATATATATATATATATATATATATATATTCTCTCATTGCCAATGTCAAATGGCAAAGAGAAAAGCTTAAAGATTACCAGCAACATCTGCTGCCTTAAAAAAACAAATATTGATTAGATGTATTAGGAGAATGTACATACGGCCAGAGATTGCAATTAGTATCTTGAGCCTTATGGGTGAGAGTGGGCAGATGTTTTCTAACTAGTTTAATCAGAGCCGTATGCCACTGTGACATCAAATGTGCAGTTGCCATGAGGCCTTATGGAAAAGAAGTTGGGGTAATTCCCTAGTGCCAACTTCTTAACACGAAATATGAAGGTGACAAAACTGGGCCATATAACCACATCTGTTATTCTAGCAAAAAAAAAATTCTCCAGATTTACCATGAAATGAGAGCAGTGAATAAAATTTTTTTTTGTTTACCTGTAATTTTCTTAAAAACATACCATTTACCTTATTTTCCACACAATTAAATCCTTTCTGTGAGCTAGGAGCTATCAACTTGGGACATTGTAATTGTTTATGAAACATGAAAAAAATCTAGCATCACACATTGTCCAAAATGGTGCAATAGAGCTGTCGGTATTGAGTATGTATTAAAACACCTATGTAAAAAACATACCGTACAAAAAACATGACTGGTGTGCATCACGAGACAAAACAATGGCCATGATCTTTTTTTTAAATATGTCAGTGTAAGTTGTTTTCGATCAAGATACATTTAAAATTTAAGATAGTCTGGGACTAGTCTTAAACCTTGTCTCAGGCTGGCTGAGACTAGAGTACTGTTCTGCACTCTTTGATGCAACAAATACATCAGTTGTTATTGGAAGTGTTCCTGGTTCCGGTTGATCTAATTAGTGCACCCTAAACCTACGGAGTATTTATTTTATGGTAGTGTATGCAAAATTAAGAAGATACGTCTTTAGTCTAGATTTAAACTGACAGAGTGTGTCTGCCTCATGGACAGTGCAGGGAAGACTATTCCAAAGCGCAGGCGCTAGATAGGAAAAGGATCTACCACCTGCACTTGATAACTTGATTTTTTAATTCTAGGTATTTCCAACTGACCGGACGCCTGTGAGCGTAGTGCACTGGAAGGATTGTAACACAAGAGAAGTTTACTCAAGTAGTGAGGAGCTAAACCGTGTAAGGCTTTATAGGCAATGAGCAAGATTTTAAAGTTAATGTGATGCTGTATAGGTAACCAGTGCAAGGTTGACAGAACCGGGCTAATATGCTCATACTCCTTTGTACATGTAAGAACTATAGCTGCCGCATTTTGGACCAGTATGAGTTTTTGTAATAAGCCTGCAAGGCGACCACCTAATAGTGCATTACAGTAATCTAGTCTTGATGTCATAAATGTATGTATAAACTTCTCTGCATCTGATGGTGACAGCATATGACATAGATAAGATATATTTTTAAGATGGAAAAAGACAATTTTACAGGTGTTGGAGACATGATTCTCAATTGACACAGTACTATCGAATAAAATGGCAAGATTCTTTGCTGACGATGAGGGTTTTATAGAACATCCGTCAATAGTTAAGCAGTATTCTTGGTTGTTACGTATGCCGGTTTTCGGGCCAATAAGTAACACTTCTGTTTTGTCGAATTATTCAATGGAATTGCTGTGTTTCTTGAGGCTTTGATGAAATATAAAGTTGGCATTATCAGCATAACATTAGAAGCTAACTCTGTGTCGCTTTATTATATCTCCTAGAAGTAGCATGTATAATGCAAAGAGCATAGGCCCTAAGACTGAGCCCTGTGGACCTTACTGGAATTGCGATTTGAGTGACACCTCATTGTATATTGCTACATTTTTAAAACGATCTGATAAATAAGATCTAAACCATTTCAAAGCTATTCCCTTGATGCAGACGTGATCTTCAAGTCTATGTAGGAGTGTGCTGTGGCCAATGGTGTTGAATGCAGCACTAAGTTCTTGCAGCACCAATAAGGAGATACAACCTACGTCAGACGCAGGTTGTATGTTTTTTGGGCTTTCCTGTATTTTTGAATACTATCCTTCCATGCAGTACGAAATACCTCAAATTTAGTTTTCTTAAAGTTGCGCTCCATTTTTGTGCTGCTTTCTTTAGAGTCTGAGTGTGTTCATTATACCACAGTTTCAGGCTGCCATTTTTAATATTCTTTGAGCTCAGAGAAGCAACTGTGTCAAGCGTTTCTGAGAAGGTGGAATTAAAATGTTCAATGGTAAATTCAAGATCTTCAACGTTAATACTCCTGCTAGAGAATTGAGACAATTCAGGCAGAATGTCAAGAAATGCACCGTTGGTAGTTAAATTTATTGTTCTACCATATTTGTAACAAGGAGTTTGATTTGCAGCCATAGGCCAGTGAAAAAAACATAATACGAGATAATGATCCGAAATGTCTTCGCTCTTCTGAAGAATTTTAATGTCGTCCACATTTATACCGTAAGACAATATTAAATATAAAGTATGATTATGAAGGTGAGTGGGTCCTGACACATGTTGTCTAATGCCCATCGAGTTAAGAATGTATTTAAAAGCAATTCCTAAATCATCTGTATGGTTATCTACATGGATGTTAAAGTCACTAACTCTGTCTGCGGCCAGTACTAGTTCTGATAAGAACCCACCAAATTCTTTAATCAAATCTGTATGGTGCCATGGAGGCCTATATACAACAGCTAGAATACATTTTGAAGATGTATTAGGTGTTGATACATGAAGTACCATGAATTCAAAAGACACATGTACATATGTTTTTCCGATTCATCATGGGATTAAATGAGTGCATTCAATCATTTCCACTATGAATTTGGACACCACTAAAAATAGATGTCTCCTCAAATTTACATTTATTCATTTGGCAGATGCTTTTATCCAAAGCGACTTACAAGTAGTTTTTTATACAGTGGCAGATTACTGCAGAGCAATCAGGGGTAAGGCGCCTTGCTCAAGGGCCCTTCAGTCATGACCTGCTGGCACTGAGATTAGAACCGGGAACCTTCTGATCACAAGCCCAACGCTCTAACCATTAGGCCACAGTGCACTATATTGAATGAATAATATAAATAATATAACTGTGAATGAAACTAAGGGACAGGCTAAAATAGAGAACACAATTGAGACCAATTGAAACACAACTGAAATAAAACTACTAATCAAGGTGTCCATGACAACTACGTACTGCCGGGAAACTGAACAAAGGAGCCAAATGACAATCAAACTAAGTCCAGTACAAACAAACAGACATATGTGACATTATCCCCCCCCCTTCAGGAAGGTGCAACCTCACACACAAAACAGAAAAAAAGGTGTGGGTGAATGGGCAACCTGGCAGTGCTTGCTAGGTAGGGCCAGAGTAGGAACGTCAGCCTACAGGGTGGTGCAGGTAATTCCCTAGGCAATGGCAGTGCAGGAAGTTCTGTGGCCCATGGTGTTGCAGGTAGTTCCACAAGCCAGGGTGGTTCGGATAGTTCAGTGCGACGCCAGTGGCCTTGGAATGTAAAACTAGCCACTATGACGAGACATGTATAGCCAGTGTATTTGGCAGTATCCCAAAAAAAGGTTGCCACAGATACCTGCAAAGTGTCAGTTGTGCCATTCATTACAGAACATGAAATAAGGAACATGTGGAAAGAAGTGATGATAAAGAATGGCAAAAAAAAGATAGAGCTATTGGGCCTTTGGGAAGATGGATTTACCAATGAAAGTATTAGATTTTGTGTGCGGCCACTGTGATAGGCAACAGTTGTGTCAAGGACCCTGTTTTGAATAAGGCAAAATTGAAAAGGCGTTTTTTACTCTCATTCCCTCTTTTTTTCCTAAGAAGCTTCATGAAATGGCAGGCAAACTGAAGGTCTAATCCTGCTGTTGACAAGACCATAGGGAATCACCCCTTCTGCGGCTGATTCATTCCTGTTTCACTCTGTTTCTTCTGATCCTCACAGCAGCTATGTCGTGCTCAGGGAGACAGCTCATTCTCAACTTCACTTTCATACTCTTTCATTTCTCACTCCCCCTGCCAATTCAGCACCGGTTCACTGAATGCCCACCAAGAGGAAGATAAAGTCTATTCCCTTTTGTCCAATGTCACACTTTACTTCCCTGCTATTATCAAAAAGGCCTGTAAATCGCCAAAGTTAATTTTATTGACTGATGACTCATGGGACTGAACATTCATATTTGTGTGTGTTTTTCTCAACCAAGTCTTATGACCATTAAAAATAAAATAGAAGAAGGCCTAATACATTTTAATGTGGAGGAATGAAAGGTGATTTCCCAGAAAACGTCTTGTTACGTATGTAACCTCAGTTCCCTGATAGAGGGAACGAGACATTGTGTCGAGACTGACAGCCTGGGGTTTGACTTGAGAACCTATCATCTCCGATTCAACTTTGAAAAGGCCAATGAACTTGGCTAATGGGACGCCAGACTCTGCCCCGTACATACGGGTATAAAAGGGAAGATGGCGTGCCCATTCATTCAACTTTTTGGGCTGAGGAACTTGAGAGGCACTCTCGTTCTCTGCAGCGGGCCGACACAGCGCTCATGGCATGTTGGACACAACATCGTGTCCCCTCCATCAGGGAACAGAGATTTCATATGCAATCGAGACATTACCTTTCTGTCGGTCTCTCAACGTTGTGTCGAGACTGACAGAATGGGTTCCCTGTCGAAAATGCCACGGTGCTGCGTCGCGTTACGATTTCCAGCGGAACGACTCTAACCCGACTAGGCGAGTCACAAATGAGCGTCCTTGTGAATCGTAACCATCCAGTGGTGTAGTAAGACATAAATTTGTGTGACCACGACGAGAGGTTCTTACTACCAGCCGTACAGGCGGTGGCCTTGCTACTTTAGAGGCGAGTAGGCTGCCCGACACCGTAAAGAGCACTGGGAAGCTCTACCCCCTCACCTGAGGGGGGGACGCTATGGAGACCACATCCACCGAAGGGAGATCAATGTGGAATACCTACACGGTCTCACCATTGGGGAGAACTCATGCGAGTAGTAGTCCGGGGCCCAACCCATGGGTGCACAGAAGCAGTGGAGACCACCAAGGGGAGGTCACAGGTTCGCCTACAAGGGAACCAAGAGTGAGAAATCATCAGACAGGACTACCCAAGGAGGGGAGTTACTACGTCTAGAGCACGAGCCCAGGTAGAAGGGTTTACCTTGTGAGGGAAAATCACATATACTGGTCGTGAATACGATCTGCTCCACCAGGCTCGTACCCCCAAGTCCTTAGTGATGGATGAAATATCTTTAGTTCGTCAAGTGTAGGAAATAGTGCGCTGAATTGCCTGAAGAGGGGAGAAAGCACTTTGCAGGCGTATGGCCAGCCACTGTCGGTCTCACTCAAGACCCGGTCCGACACAGGTTCGCCGCCCATGCGAAAAATGCTGGACACAGCTCAACCCTCAGCTCTGCAGATGTCTGCCTGAGAGGGGCTCTGAGCCCATTCCCACGAGGAGGCTGCACCCCGGCGAAGTGAGCATCACTACAGTGGGCAGGGGCCTGAGATCAGGGGCCCGATGGCGTCCATGATCCAATGCGCCAGTCTCTGTTTGGAGACAGCCTCCCTGCTGTCCCCTGACACAGACAAAGAGCTGCTCAGAGTGAGAGCTCTGTGTTTAGTCCGAGTAGAGGCGCAGGGCGCGTACTGGACAAGACAGGGAAAGGGTTGGGACTTCCTCCCAAAGGTGGTAAGTCCTCGGTGGTGTCACCAAGCAGCCCACACTGTGCGATGGGTGCATCAAGAAAGTGGACTCTCTGAACATTGAACCAGAGGTGTCTCTCTTGGACCACAAGAGTGGACATCGTCGGACCCAGTGTGCGCGCCATCACTTCGGTATGTAGTGGTGCGCAGGCCCTGGATAACCCTGGATAACCATTGTATATGTGCTATACAAATACATTTACATTTACATTTATTCATTTGGCAGACGCTTTTATCCAAAGCGACTTACAAGTAGTTTTTATACAGTGACACATTACTGCAGAGCAATCAGGGGTAAGGTGCCTTGCTCAAGGGCCCTTCAGTCATGACCTGCTGGCACTGAGATTAGAACCGGCAACCTTCTGATCACAAGCCCAACGCTCTAACCATTAGGCCACAGCTGATTCATTTGAATTGATTTAGGTAAAGATGTCATAAGATGCATTTAATGGGGATAATTTGTGTCAGTAAGTCACTATGAACTAGTCATTCCCTTCTAAAGCCTGTAAGCTGCCTTTTAATTTTGATCCTCCAAGAGGCTATTACACATTTGCTAAATGGCTGTTAATTGTACAGCGATAATGAATGGAAAGTTTGTTTCTCAGCAAAATCCTAAAAACATCTCAAATTAACTGAATTAAGATAACATTTAAAAGCTGCTACAATTCACACACATACATTTCCACCTTCTAATATTCAATGTAGACCAGATCCAGCTAAATACCACCTCTGTGGACATGAAGAATGCATACTTTCATATCCCCATACTACCCCAACACAGGCATTTTATTTACAGTAGCTCACATTTCAGGACTAGACATCCCATTATTGCGTTCTTCCATTTGAAATGTTTTCTCTACAAGCATTTTCACAGTATATTAAGGCAGCAATGAAACTGCGTATTATCATAGTGTTCCTCTTGCTCAATTGAAAGCACTGGTTGAAATGCATACAAATGAGCATTGCTTGTGATAAGTGCAGAAAAGGGCGAGCAGAGAGCTTGTTGACTCCCACTGTCTCCAAACTAAAGTGTGTGTTTGACTTCATTCGGAGTTGCGCAGCGAGAGACAGACTGCTCCGTATGCTCTCGTTCTGCGCAGCGCTTAATGAAGTCGAATACGTTGGTTTCTCTCCCTCACATGTTTTAATCAAAAGCAACTGACACATTGATAAAAGGTCGTTGAATCTTTTTTATCTAAATTACAGTAGCCTAAAAAAAACATGTTGCCTTTTCTTCCCTGACAGTGTTCCCAACATGCAGCTGACATTAAAGAAAAAGTGGCAAAACTACAGCTATTTGCCCAAAGAGGGCAACAAGGATTATTGTTAAGACTCACGGGTTATATTTGTGTCAGATCATTTAATATGTAACTTGAATGAGGTTAAAAACTAAATAATAACAACTGTACAAAACAAATAAAATGTTTCTTTATGTTTATCTTGGATTTATTGCGCTCACGGTTCACAAGTACTTAACTGTGGATGACCATGGGAGTCTAGAGACCTCGGTCCAAGGAGTAGAAAAGTGTCAATTTGATGGATAGTGAAAAATACTGGTGAAAGATTTCACTTCTACTCTCAAACTGATTCTTTCAACACCCTTAAAATTGATCTTTGGAATGCCTGACCATCAGAGCTTCATCAGAGTTTACCCAGTGTGTAAGCGCTAGCTCACAACTCAAGTCCCAAGTGGAATCAACAGCATTACATTTATTTACCAAACAGTGACATGCACTTTAATGGCCCATGTTCTTTCAAAAGGCAGCAGTAATCATTCTTTTTCCTGATTGTACCTCAAATGTAAATATCTAGAACTAGAAAAAGCGATTGACAATACATAATATCAGCAAGTGAAGAGAAAATAAGTAAGTTTGTTATTTAGAAGATCTGCACAAGATGAATTACCATCAGAGAGGGGCATTTGGCTTCACTCCATTCTAATCAGTCTATTAATCAATATCTCCAGTAAACTGCAATCATAAATCAAATAGACCCAACAACAAACTCCGGCACAATCTGTGTAAATCAACGTCTCGGAGACTTGGCTTAAATACGGGTATATTGTTCTACTGTTGCCACAGATTAGCATCACCACATTACCTGTCAGCCACATTGGAGTCTACTACAGAGAAAGAACAATCACCTTTTTTGTGTTTATCAAGTGTTGTAAAAAAGCATTTAGTTCAACGGTTGGGGTCGGGAAGGTTACACCTTGAGCAGAGGTTCTCTCAATACTCACATTGACCCCCTCGCAAGCAGTTTGATTGACAAGCGATCTGACCAATCATAACGCTATTATTATGTGGCCCTGTGACTGATCGCCATTTTGTCCGAGAAACAAACCGGTATGAAAAACCTGACCTAGTGAAAAAAATCGCTTTTTTAATTATTGTAATAGTAATTAGAGAGAGATATACCCAGCTTATATAATGCTTATTTTGATATATTACTTACATATTATATGCTTTGTGTCCCTGTGATGTAATGAGTTCAACTTCTAAACGGAGAAGTGGAGTTTGAGCTTTTGTATCGATGGCTCCAAAACTTTGGAATGATTTACCCTTTTCTCTCAGATCAGCACCCAAATTGAGTCTTTTTAAGCACAAGCTAAAGGAATACCTCCTCGCATCAGCATTTAATGGGATATAGAAACTGTCGGTGTTTTAAAAACTGACGGGATAATTTTGCAGTTATTGTATCGTATTTGTAGGTTTTAGTGTTGTGGTTTTATGGTTGTGATTGTCTCCATGTGTTTGAAATATTTTTGGTTAATGGTCAAAGTGCTTTATAAATAAAACAAACGAAAAAGAATGTTTAATATTATAACCATGTGAATGTAGTAAGAAAAAACGTTTGCACATTAGCATTTTCATTCATTTATGAACAGATCTGTCATTTTAAATTGAACTGAAATTCTATACTGAAAAACTTAATATAACCACATTATCCCCATTGACTGGGAAGAAAACCTCTGAGACATTTCTCAAAACATCTTTGTTTCCACAAAAAAGGTCAGATACAGGTTTTAATTACATTGCAATGAAAGTTTATTTATGAATGATGAAAGTTTATTATTGGTTAAACTGTCCATAGAATTAGTTCTCGTTTGTGTTATTGTCTGTTTATGAATTCCTTTAAAAACAAAAGACATCTTGGCACTGTTTGTGGCCCACATTTAGTTTGAATCGGCGTGCATGTGTCCGTCTTCTGTGTTTTCACCGTTTTTGTTTTAACTTGTACAACCTTATATATTTTGCTTCTAGTCAATTTGTTTCTTGTACAGCTGCTTTGTAACAATGAAAATTGTACAAAGTGCTATATAAATAAAGCTGACTTGACATGGTTTAATCGGTTCAAAAACCCCTGAAAAAATCACTTCTTTGGGTGTTAAATTTGGCATCTGAACCTTGTGGCCAGTATCTTTCTAAGCTGCCCGGCTCTTAGCACGGTAAGAAGCACAGAAAGACTCTGGTTTAAAGCATCTGTCACAATAAAGGTCATCTCATACAGCAGCTAACAAGATTAAACATTTACAGCTAGCCACTGTGGCATTTTCATCCTCTAAAGAAGCAGCATTTCAGACTCACCTCTGACTGCTGCCAACCCTTTGCCTCATAAGCCAGCTGGTGTGTGTTCCAGAGTATTCCTGTGGCCTTTTAACCTCACCTGCAAAGCTGGAACTTTCACCACGGATTGTAATTGTATCTTTTACTTCATGTGTTTCTCTTGAACTTTTTTGTCATAAAGGAATAACTGACACAAGGTGAGTAAATCCAGCATTATCAGCATTTCATTATAGATGTGATGTCTTTATTCTCAAAGAACGCTGCTAAAGCTTGTTGTACCAGTGTGAGCACATGTGTACACGTATGTGGGCAGATGTTATGTGCATCTAAGTGGAAAAGTATGTGTCAAAGTTCCTTAATCCGTTTAATACCAAAGTGAGAGCAGCATAACCCAAGCCTTATTCAATTCAATTCAATTTTTTTATATAGGGCTTTTCAGAATGTGCACTGTTTCAAAGCAGCTTTACAGGAGAAAATAAGAAAAACTGAAAAACACAAAAGAGATAAAACACAGCACAGTACATTATGTTTATAGAACAAGCTAATTTACTCTAGTAAATAAAATCTAATGTCAGCAGTCTCCGTGGTTTATTAAGCATATTTTGCATTAAGTGAATGTTTGGCTGAAAAGATGTGTCTTTAATCTAGATTTAAATTGGGTGAGGGTGTCTGGCCCTTCGAATAATATCAGGAAAGCTATTCCAGAGTTTAGGTGCTACGTATGAGAAAGCTCTAAGGCTTTATAAGTGATTAAAAGTCAATATGATACCTAATATGTAGCCAGTGAAGGGTTGATAACATTGGGGTTATGTGATAACTGTAGTTTGTTTATTGATGATGCAGGACAACCACTAAGGAGTGCATCACAGCAGCATCACACCACATCCCTGACATACACGTGTATTACTGAGTATCTTCTGCATAACAGTGGAAGCTAATTCCATGTTTTCTAATAATGTTTCCAATGGGCAGCATGTATACGGAGAATAGCAAGGGTCCTAAAACCGATCCCTGAGGCAATCCATAGTTTACTTGTGTTAGATTTGATGATTCCCCATTTAAATGGACAAATTGATATCTGTCTGATAAGTAAGATCTGAACCATTGTAGTGCCTGTCCCTGAATACAGGTATGATTGTGTAAGCGATCTAGAAGTATGTTATGGTCTACAGTATCGAACGCAGCACTAAGGTCAAGCAGGTCTAGGAGTGAGCTGTTACCTTTATCTGAGGCTATAAGCAGGTCATTTGTCATTTTAACGAGCACAGTTTCAGTACTATGACACGATCTAAAGCCTGACTGAATCTTTTCTTGTATGTCATTATTTTGTAAGAAAGAGCTTAACTGAGTGGACACTACTTTTTCTAGAATTTCTGACAGGTAAGGGTGATTTTAAATCGGTCTATAGTTTCCTAGTTCCTACTTGGGGTCCAAGTTTAGTTTCTTGATAAGAGGCTTAATGAGGGCCATAAATGGGCTCAATTGTAACTGTTAGTAACTCTTTTAATAATTTACTTGGTATGGGGTCAAATAAGCAAGTTTTAGGTTTAAATGTTGCGATAAGTGTCTTTTTATGACAGGTTGCACTCTCTTTCCACGGAATTTTAAAGACCTTTAATTGGGTTTGTTTCCATTTGTGCTCTAGTTTACATGTTTCTCTTTTAAGGGTGCGAGTGGCGCTATTGTACCATGGTGATACGTTTTCTAATTAATCATTTTTGACTTCATAGGTGCGACAGCTTCTAATGCATTAGAGAAAATAGTGCCCAATTAGCTGGTCATGTCATCAAGCTTATATCACAGTATGAGCAAAACTTGGAGTGAATTTTATGGAGGGACATTTATGTAAAAGCATGCAAACCTAATGCAAATTTTGTAAATAAGTGTAATTGGATTTTCAGCATATAAATAAAAACCGCATAATTAAAACTCCAACGACACAGTTTTAAACCTGTACTTCAAGCTATAAAAATAAAGGAGAAAGATAAGACGACACAATTTGTATGACCCCTCTGAGAGTAACAGCCATCTTGTTTTCATAATCCAGTTAAAGGCTTTAAAAGTTATCTCACAACATTGTTCAGAAACATTACACCCTATAATTACTTGTTATCCCAACTACCTCTGCAAAGATCGTTGGTGGCCTAATGACTGCAGCCTGAGGTTATGTACATTAATTGTCTGTTTAATGTCTTTGAATTACTAATTGATACAGTAATTCTACATGTCCTGTAGTAACGTTTGAAGTGTTGTCTTTCTAAAGATACATTGGTTATGTGTGTATCAGAGCCCAAGCCTCTGCACACCTCTGACCAGGTCTGTGAGTCAGCTACACTGCACGGGAGTACTCGTGGAGATTGAGGGTTTAGAGGGAAGACCCGCTCACACTACCGCCGCTGCATCTTAACTCGGACATTTAGGAATGGTGGATGGAACATTAATTCTGCTGCCTACCGCCCCCGCTGGTTCCACCCAGCTCTCCTTCATCTCCACTACTTCTGCCAAGATATCCTTCATCTCTTCTGGTTCCGCCCAGGTCTCCGTCATCAGCCATCAGATCATCTCCAGTCTCCACAAGGTTCCCACCGAACCTACCTCTTCCTCCTCCTCTGCCTTCACCAGCCAGTCCACTGGCCCTGGGTTCGCTGGCCCTTGAGGACTCGCTTGGCCTCTCCAACTGCCCGAAAATCACATTGTTGGAGGATGCCTCCATCCTCCGAGACCCGGACTCCAACTTCCTAGCACCTCGCGTACACACAAAGGTTTTCAGGTTTTCAAAACTCCCATTGTAAATCCCAGTCAGAGAAAGATTGTGTATACGTGCATCTCCATACATGGTGTCTCATGGAGTTTACAATGCTTAGTTTTACTATGCATAACCTCATATATTTTCCATGCATAATCCAATCCAAGTGACAATGTTTCACACCGTCAAAGGTACAAGACATTAGAAATATATGAGATACGAATTAGCCTATGAATACCATTTGTGCCATGCATATCACTGTTAAACATTATCCAGGATCATTGGTATGTTTTAGAATAAATATATCAAAATATCCATAAAACTTTTTAATAGTTCTCAGATAAAGATTTTAAAATCTTTTCCACTGAGTAAATATTATTTCAATGGTTTTAAAAATACTTATCAAATTAGATTTATACAGTTTTGCTGATAAGGTGAACATATTTTAGCGATTTTTGTGAAAACAGATACAGTATATTTCGATGTAAGCCTTGTAAGTCTTAAGACTTATCTTTTTAGACAAGCTTTTAATTGATTGAAATGTATTATTGTTAATAAAGCTTTTTATTTATTGAAATGTATTATTATTATTGTTATTAAGTACAATTGTCTTATTTTAAAAGGAAAACGTGCAACTCTTACAGTTTTCTGTAAGTTGTATCCTTCAAATACAGTGGTATTTTTCATAATGTTATTGAAATGCCTTCATGCTTATGCGCACTTATTGAAGTAAGTGCGCATCATTGTTCATGCTAAATATTTATATTTTCTCATAACCTGAGATATTGTGCACCTATAACATGCAGTTCTGTCATTAAAACTTAGCATTCCACAGAAAGTGATCAAGCACTACAAATATGTCTAAATGTCTTGACGTAAATTAAGCGTTTACTTAAACAGTGGAATATTTAATGTAACTTATATCAAAATGAAAGCAGAGTTTTAAAACCTTTTGTAGTAATGACTTTCTTCACTTAAGTTAAAAGAGTGCGTACGGAGTCAAGATATTCAGCACATATTAACGCAAATATGTATTTTGTATAAATCCAGATACGCGTGTGGAAAACAGTGTTTATGCATCAGGCCCCAGGTATTTTCCTTCGAGCAAAACATGTATTTCACATTTTCCCCCATGTATGGTTTTAAAACGCTTTCATGTGAACGTGATTTGAATGCCTTTGCACAAACCTATAGGATCAAGTGTGAAACATGTCACCACATGTGATCAACATAACACCACGTATCGTAATCCCATGGGTTTTTACATTAGTATTTATGTGTTTAACAAAACCACATACTTTACATGTGAATGTGATAGTTCTGACAGTCACAGAAAGCTGAGTTTTTAATGGGCAAACCCAAGCACTAGTTCTGTGCCACTTTCTAGCCTGTGACCCTCCTACATAATTCTAGCACAACAATTTTTATTTTTCCTGTCGCCTTGACTGGTTCAACATTACTTGGTATTTCTTTAGCTTTTAAAAAAAAGTATGCTGTATTCTGTCAAATATTCACCTAAATGAAAATAAGTTACATTTTATGTCCTTCTGTAAACATTTCTCTACTTTATATGTAGTTTTAACATACGCAACCCGGACAATATAGGTCAGTTTTACTTTTTATATGATGTGTAGGCCTAATGATGATATGTATTTCAATTATATTTTTATGAAATATTCAACATTCGTTCTTGCTTATTTCATCTCATTTTGGCACAAAAGTGTCATTACTCCCGCAGGACAAACTCAACATTGCTCCCAAAATTGCTCAGTTTGGTGTAAAACGATTGCAGGCTTGGGGGCATTGGGGGTACCATGCTTGCTGACACCCCCTGCTCCCCCAGAATCAGGTAATTGATAAAGCCCTACACTTTAAAAATTGCTGGGTTATTTCTGTAAACACATTTTTGGGTTAATTGAGCTGGGTCAAAATCTTGGGTTGTTTGAGGCACTGTAAACACACAGTTGGGTTGCACACGCTGGGTCAAATGGACTGTAGGGGTTATGTCACCACTTAACCGCATGGGTTGGGATATTTTGACCCAAACGGTTTATTCATTTTTCCTCATCATCGAACTTTCTGGATTCTTCACTCGTCTCGTAGCCAGACTGCCACACACGATAGCAGCAAGCAGCTAGATTATGAGAATTTGTAAGAATGCGTTTTATGCGCAAGACTTTCATGTTGTATTTAAGAAGTTAACATAGGCCAGCAATTGTTACTCGAAGTCCTCGCGATTTGTTCAATACGATCTTAATTACTCTGCAAAGTGAACATCACTGAATATTCTGCCATGCTGTAAGAGCGTATGTAAGATTCAAAGGGCATTAAAGTGCATAAGACGTAAGAAAATCTTAGGATTACCGTTAAATAACCACTTGCATCTATGTAGTAAAGCATGGGTCTCAAACTCGGTTCCTGGAGGGCCACAGCTCTGCACAGTTTAGCTCCAACCAGCTCTAAACCACACCTGTTTGGAAGTGTCTTGTAATCCTGAAGATGTTGATTAGCTGAATCAGGTGTGTTTGATTAGGGTTGGAGCTAAACTGTGCAGAGCTGTGGCCCTCCAGGAACTGAGTTTGAGACCCGCGTAGTAAAGGAATGGAGAACTTTTCACAGGAAAGAAAGTTGTAATATGTCGCTTTGATTATGAGATGAGTATCTCAGTTTTCTGTGTATTTTTCTCATGGTTTAGATGCTAAAGGGGAGAGTGCTTTCAAAGTCCTGCCCATTTTGCTTCCCCCTTCAATATACAAGAAAGGAGGAAAGGTCTACAGACCCACAACCATGGAATCCCGGAAGTCATTCATTGATGTACAACCTGTAAGTTTTGGTTTAATTTTTTGTACTCTAATAATGACTATGCGTGAGATATAAATATTCTCAAAAGTAAATGATATAAGTATATAATCATTTTAAATTTTATTTGTTCAGACGTAAAAGACTAAAAAGTGGAGTTTGACATTTTCTAACTAAATTAGCATTTTTATTAGGCCTTAGTGTTTGTTCATTAAATGCACATAACTTAAATGTTAGTTATGTTTCAATACCAAGCGTCATATATTTAACAGGTGGGGACCAACATGGTGGAGTATTTACAAAACGCAGAGACCAGTGAGGTATTCCTGCACATTGTGTGTCTTGGGGACAGGGGCGCAACTACCCAATGTTAGGGGGGTATGCAGAAACAGTTTTGGCGCCCCCCCCTATAAAAAAAAGTGTGCCGGACATCATCATGTATGGGCTTGAAATAATAAAGGTTTCTTTTAAAAGTACTGTAAGCCTACCATAATTATATGGTATATGAACACAAATATATAAAAATGTTTTCATGGAAATTTCTCTGCCGTTTCTTTCTTTTTGCCGTATCTAAAACGTACCGAAACGTGACACAAGTGTTTCGTTGTAACCGTTACACCCCCACCTTTTCCATATTAATAATATTAAGAAATTAATCTGTTGGTATCAAGCTCCCTCTACATGTACCTGTTGCTTTCCCTTGTCTTTCCTGATCCACCATCCTCACACCTGAATAAAATGAACTCGCTGTTAAATAGTATATAGCCATCTGTATATATTGTTCATAGTATAAACCTACTGTCATATTTTCATAGAACATTCCTACTGCAAAATATTTTTATAGTCCATGCCCACTGTATTATATTCTCTCATATTGTATTCTGTATTTATTCACTGTATATCCTGCACTTGCTAACTGCACTTCTGGTTAGACCTAAACTACATTTCGCTACACTGTACTTGTATATGTGTAACGACAATAAAGTTGAATCTAATCTAAATGTAGCAGCCTAAATTAAATGTTTAAATCAGCTTATGGCATCAGATAAGACAACTATTATGCAGTAAGGTTGTGCTGCTGTTGAAATTACATTAACATTTGGAATTTTAAAAAGTACAAATATGACACACACACACACACACACACACATATACATACATATAGAAAAGTCATGACAGGGTCACATCTCTCTCTCTTTAAAGGTCTGTGCTGATATATATACATACACACATACATACATACATACACATATAGCACATATCTTTAAAGAGAGAGAAATGTGGCCCTTGCAGCTTCCATGTCACCCAGCAGATGTAAAGTAGCCTGTATGTCTGACAGCACAGCTGAGCTAACATGAAGCTAATGGTAAAAAACAATCCATGACAAAACAGCCTTATTGCATAAGTAATGTTTTCCAGATTCTAGTCATTTATTGTGCATGCTACCTTATATTTACCAGTTCTGATTTTACTTTAATAAAATTGAGATATGTCATGCATGGCATTGGTACAATAGAGTTTAACCAAAATATAAATGTAGATATCAGCAGCAACATTATTTTGCATTAAGTTAGCAAACACTTGCCAGTCAACATTTATATTTGCAAGCCTCCAAGTTTGGTAGCAAATCTATTCATGATTCCGACGGTCGGTTGCTCAGCAAGCTCGCTAGCTCACGTTAGTCTGTTAACATGAATATTGTATTTGCAACAATAGACGTCACATTTTAAATCCTACCTGTTACCTTTCACCATCCACGTATTGCTGTCGCATCCCTTGACAGGCCATCTCCTTTTTCCATCTTTCTATTTCTATTTTTAGACCCCGAAGGCTTTTTTGGTTTATCCATCTTTTTCAAATTCAAATTTCAACAACAACTCACTAACGTTACTGCGTACTTAACGTAACTCACGGCGCCCCGCCCACTCGCGATATATGATGTTTAATAAACAAAGTTCGGGAGTAGTCCTGGCAAATTACCGCACACCGAGCACATAATCGCTAATCAGACTAATTATCCAACCAGCGTCAGCTGAACACATATAAATATAGAGAAGCTCCTCACCTCAATCATCTCGTCCGATTTCGCGTCCCACCACCACCCCGACTCCTCTCCCCTTTTTCGCCCCTGCATCTGGCAGCCGGGGGGGATAGGCACTCAGGGCTCGGGCTCGGTCCGAGCTCTGGGCTGCCTTCCCGGTAAAAGGGCCCGGAGCCCTCTCCCCGGACATTCGCCAAATACGCATAAATCCTAATTACCTGCAGCCAGAATTTGCGGGGGCGAACTCGTGAATACCCTTCTATGTCTAAATAAATCATAGGATGGAATCTTATCAGGGCACTGGTGCCGCCTAGCCTGTTAGTCCTCTTAAATGTATATAACTTTTTATATATACAATAACTTATAAAAAAATTATGAAAATGTATATAACTTTTACCCTTCCTTGAACCGCCACCTTAACGTGGTGGAGGGGTTTGAGTACCCGAGTGACCCTAGGAGCTATGTTGTCGGGGGCTATATGCCCCTGGTAGGGTCTCCCAAGGCAAACAGGTCCTAGGCGACGGGTCAGACTAAGAGTGGTTCAAAAACCCTTTATGATGTTTACAATTACAAGGACCGTGACGTCGCCCGGTATGGCGCAACCGGGGCACCACCCTGGAGCCAGGCCCGGGGTTGGTGCTCGTATGCGAGCGTCTGGTGGCCGGGCCTTTCCCCACGGGGTCCGGCCGGGCTCAGCCCGAAGGAGCGACGTGGGGCCGCCTTCCCGTGGGCTCACCACGTGCGGGAGGGACCATAGGGGGTCGGTGCGTAGTGGATCGGGCAGCAGTCGGAGGACTCCGTCGTCCTACTAGGGGACTTCAACGCCCATGTCGGCAACGACAGTGACACCTGGAGGGGCGTGATTGGGAGGAACGGCCCCCCTGATCTGAACCCGAGCGGTGTTCAGTTATTGGACTTCTGTGCTAGCCACAGTTTGGCTATAACGAACACCATGTTCAAGCATAAGGGTGTCCATCAGTGCACGTGGCACCAGGACACCCTAGGCCGCAGGTCGATGATCGACTTTGTGGTCGTTTCATCTGACCTGCGACCATATGTTTTGGACACTCGGGTTAAGAGAGGGGCAGAGCTGTCAACTGATCACCACCTGGTGGTGAGTTGGATCCGATGGCAGGAGAGGAAGCTGGACAGACTCGGCAGACCCAAACGTACTGTAAGGGTCTGCTGGGAACGCCTGGCCGAGTCTCCTGTCAGAGAGATCTTTAACTCCCACCTCCGACAGAGCTTCAACCAGATCCCGAGGGAGGCTGGAGACATTGAGTCCGAGTGGACCATGTTCTCCGCCTCCATTGTCGAAGCGGCCACTCGGAGCTGTGGCCGTAAGGTCTCTGGTGCCTGTCGAGGCGGGAATCCCCGAACCCGGTGGTGGACACCGGAAGTAAGGGAGACCGTCAAGCTGAAGAAGGAGTCTTATCGGGCCTGGTTGGCTTGTGGGACTCCTGAGGCAGCTGACAGGTACCGGCAGGCCAAGCGGACTGCTGCCTGGGTGGTTGTGGAGGCAAAAACTCGGGCCTGGGAGGAGTTTGGTGAGGCCATGGAGAAGGACTATCGACTGGCCTCGAAGAGATTCTGGCAAACCGTCCGGCGCCTCAGGAGAGGGAAACAGTGCCCTACCAACGCTGTTTACAGTGGAGGTGGGAGGCTGTTGACCTCAACTGGGGATGTCGTCGGACGGTGGAAGGAGTACTTCGAGGATCTCCTCAATCCCACCGTCACGTCCTCCATTGAGGAAGCAGAGGTTGAGGGCTCAGAGGTGGACTCGTCCATCACCCAAGCCGAAGTCACTGAGGTAGTCAAGAAACTCCTCAGTGGCAAGGCACCGGGGGTGGATGAGATTCACCCTGAGTACCTCAAGTCTCTGGATGTCGTGGGGCTGTCTTGGCTGACACGCCTCTGCAGCATCGCGTGGCGGTCGGGGACAGTGCCTTTGGGATGGCAGACCGGGGTGGTGGTCCCTCTTTTTAAGAAGGGGGACCGGAGGACGTGTTCCAACTACAGGGGGATCACACTTCTCAGCCTTCCCGGGAAAGTCTATGCCAGGGTACTGGAGAGGAGAATACGGCCGATAGTAGAACCTCGGATTCAGGAGGAACAGTGTGGTTTTCGTCCAGGCCGTGGAACGCTGGACCAGCTCTACACCCTCTACAGGGTGCTGGAGGGTTCATGGGAGTTTGCTCAACCAATCCACATGTGTTTTGTGGATTTGGAGAAGGCATTTGACTGTGTCCCTCGTGGCATCCTGTGGAGGGTGCTTCGGGAGTATGGGGTCTGTGGTCCTTTACTAAGGGCTGTCAGGTCCCTGTACGGCCGAAGCAGGAGCTTGGTCCGCATTGCCGGCAGTAAGTCGGACTTGTTCCCAGTGCATGTCGGACTCCGGCAGGGCTGCCCTTTGTCACCGGTTCTGTTCGTAATTTTTATGGACAGAATTTCTAGGCGCAGCCAGGGGCCGGAGGGTGTCAGGTTTGGGGACCACACGATCTCGTCTCTGCTATTTGCGGATGATGTTGTCGTGTTGGCCCCTTCAAACCAGGACCTTCAGCATGCACTGGGACGGTTTACAGCAGAGTGTGAAGCGGCTGGAATGAAAATCAGTACCTCCAAATCCGAGGCCATGGTCCTCAGTCGGAAAAGGGTGGCTTGCCCACTTCAGGTTGGTGGAGAGTTCCTTCCTCAAGTGGAGGAGTTTAAGTATCTCGGGGTCTTGTTCACGAGTGAGGGAAGGATGGAACGGGAGATTGACAGGCGGATCGGTGCAGCTTCTGCAGTAATGCGGTCGATGTACCGGTCCGTCGTGGTGAAGAAAGAGCTGAGCCGCAAGGCGAAGCTCTCAATTTACCGGTCAATCTACGTTCCTACTCTCACCTATGGTCATGAGCTTTGGGTCATGACCGAAAGGACAAGATCCCGGATACAGGCGGCTGAAATGAGCTTCCTCCGCAGGGTGGCTGGGCGATCCCTTAGAGATAGGGTGAGAAGCTCGGTCACCCGGGAGGAGCTTGGAGTAGAGCCGCTGCTCCTCCACATCGAGAGGGGTCAGCTGAGGTGGCTTGGGCATCTGTTACGGATGCCTACTGGACGCCTTCCCCGGAAGGTGCTCTGGGCCCGTCCGACCGGGAGGAGACCCCGGGGAAGACCTAGGACACGCTGGTGGGACTATGTCTCCCGGCTGGCCTGGGAACGCCTCGGTGTCCCCCCGGAAGAGCTGGAGGAAGTGTCTAGGGTGAGGGATGTCTGGGCATCTCTGCTTAGACTGCTGCCCCCGCGACCCGGCCCCGGATAAGCGGTAGAAAATGAATGAATGAATGAATATATAACTTTTATTATTTCAAATTTTTTAAACCCTCGCATTGGCGCCCCCCCTATGCACCGCATATAGCGCATACCCACTTTTTGCGCCACTGCTTGGGGACGAGGCAATCTCAGACCTTCGTCATTGTTTCGGGCCATGCCATCGAAACTGACTCCTTGCTTGAGGCAGTTGATCTGTGTTTCAAGCTTTATGTCAACTGCAGTAAGCAGTGTCTTCCTACCTGGGAATTTCTTCAGCATGCAGTGTATCGTTTGGATGGTCATGAGTCTTCATATGTTAAATTTTTGAGAGCAACAGTTTTTTCTGGGCACTTGTTTTAAGTTGTCACATGTATTGTCTGTAGTTTGGAGTCTTTGTTCGGCCTAGTTTTATTGGCACAATGTTTTGAATGATTCTATGTGCAATGTTGACATATTGAATTGAAATCTACAGTGTCTAGTTCACACAATTTTAAAGAATCTACAAAACTTGTTTTATCTGTGTCTGTGTTGGATGAAATGCATTGTAATTGCACCCATTTAATGGTTATAAAAAGAAATGTAAACTCATTAAATTGATATTTAAAATTGTTTTTGTGTTGTGTAATTTGAATTACGGAAAAATAATAATCTTTTTAATAATAAACTTTGTGATTATTTATAATTATTGGTAAATATAAAGGTAGCAATGCAATGAGACAACGTATAACCCAATGTTTAGGTTATGTTTAACCCAGGAACACAGTTAACCTGATCCACTGGTTGGGTCAAATAAACAACACAGCATTCTGGGTAAAATGGTTAAACCCAGCGCGTGTGATGTCCCATAGTTACCCAGCAGCTGGGTTAAGGTTGGGTTATTTTTTAACCCAGCTATTTTTAGTGTGTAGGGTGAACTTTTGCAGAGTTCTGTAAATAATGTACACAGTTGTACCTCAGTCACTACACATGGTGAAGGCACAGTGTATGTTATTTATGTTAAGAACAGAAGTATTGTTAACCAAAAAGCCGCTATTCTACAATTCTTGAAGTAACCCATGCCGTGTGAAAATACATTTACATTTACATTTATTCATTTGGCAGACGCGACTTACAAGTAGTTTTTTATACAGTGGCACATTACTGCAGAGCAATCAGGGGTAAGGTGCCTTGCTCAAGGGCCCTTCAGTCATGACCTGCTGGCACTGAGATTAGAACCGGCAACCTTCTGATCACAAGCCCAACGCTCTAACCATTAGGCCTAAAATACTCATTGCCTTCCTAGGTTTAGGAATGAACAGCTCTTCACGTAGACAAAAATATCTCCAAGGCTGTGGCACAAAGAAAAGGGAAATTTTCATAGGTTCAAATGTTTACAGATCTTGCACCTTGCTTTTAACCAATATGCAATGAATAATTTTGCTTGCAAGCACACCATGACCCAGAATCCCTTAATGGGCCTTGGGGTTAGCAGTTCTTAGTCTAAGAGTTGTTTTTCTGCTGATTTCCAATCTGTCTTGATCGCGGGTGGTGAGACACGGACAGAGGACCCAGGTGCAGACAGCGGGTAATATAAAAGACAAAACAAAGTCTAAAATAAACTAAAATACATTATGTAAATATAAATGCAGATTTGGGGCATTTCATTTATAGTTACTTTGGCAAATAACTTCAACTTTCAGCATTAGTAACGGCTACATGAAAGATGGTATAATAGGCAAAACAAAACATACCATATCAGAAAATCCCGACAGTAACAGAAAGCTTAGAGTTTGATGGGCAAACCCAAGCACTGGTTCTGTGCCACTTTCTAGCCTGTGACCCTCCCACATAATTCTAGCACAACAATTATTATTTTTCTTGACTGGTTCAACATTACTTGGTATTTCTTAAACTTTTATAAAAAGTTCTTTGTTGTAACCAGATTGTCTGTTCTTTAATGTTTATTTCAACATTCAACAACATTGCAGCATCTCAAAATGTTACACACAGAAGTAAACAAGTGTCTTCTGCTGTCACTTTGATCCTGTAGCTTAAATAATAGAGCATTGTATTGGCAACAGTAAGGTTGTACGTTACATTCCAAAACACACTGAAAGAAAAATATATACCCTGAATATATAGCCTTGCTTTGGATAAAAAGTGCCTGCAAGAACGCATACTGTAAATAGAGATGTATTTAATGTATTTGATGCCTATATTTCTTTCTAGCCAAACACATAGCTATAAATGTAAGCAACCACCTAGACCACAGAGGACAGGTTTGTTAAGCCGTAATGTGTCAAATAGGTTTTCTGTTTTTTTATTTCAAAGATTGATAAAAGATCACGTGAGTCATACACATGTCAAGTGTTCATCGTTGTTTTATGTTGTGCCACTGAACTATGGGCTGCTAATGCCAAATACAATTAATGTTTGACACACATATATCCACTTATACATAAAGGAGGTTGTAATCACTGCATACCCATGAACGCTGTGCTTGTAATTTCCCAACCAGAGCAGTAATTCATCCAGGGACCATTTCAGATCCCAATGAAATATATTCATTACCATGCAAATTGGTTTGGGAATCGTTGACTAAAAGCATTCGACATACTTCATTTGATAGTACGTAAATGCAATTAATGGGACCACATTCAGAAGAAAGCAAATTTGCCTGCAGATAATTGTTATTGTCAGGATCCCATTAAAAGTTTTTTCCCTTCTTAATTCCTGAAGAAAAACAGTCTTGTGAGGGAAGCTACTCTGCCATGTCATTGTTGACACTGACTTCATTATGCGATAATAATCCACTTTTCATGCGATGTGAATAATGCTAAATTAACAACAGTGCTCATAGAAAAGATTTGGTTTTCTAGAAGTTTTTTTTTACTGTCACCTGTACAACAAATAAACGTATCTGAAATATTACTGAAGATGTACACCTAATATCTCATGAAATTAAATATAATACATTTCAGGGTTTTTCTATTGAATCAGAAGAGTTGCTGGGGTACAAATCTGCACACGCTGGTTTGCTTGCAAACTCTAGTAAATCTCATTTAGTTTAGCTTTTGGCAGGGTGCTAGCAATCATTTAAACTTTCCGAAGGGAGCTGTTGCTGAAATTACTGAAGCAAACAACCCAGATGTCTTTTTCATGTAAAGGCGTCTCGGTTACGTATGTAACCTCTGTTCCCTGATGGAGGGAACGAGACGTTGTGTCGAACCGACAGATTGGGTTCGCCCCTGAGAACCTATCATCTTCTGACTATTTTGAAAAGGCCAATGAAATTGAAGCCGGGCTCCGCCCCCGGATATCCGGGTATAAAGGGGAGCCGGCGTGCTCATTTATTCACCTTTTGTGCTGAGGAGCCTGAGAGCATCTCACGATCGCTGCAGCGGACGGCTAATGTTGTGGCATGAGGGACACAACGTCTCGTTCCCTCCATCAGGGAACAGAGGTTACATACGTAACCGAGACGTTCCCTTTCTGTCGGTCTCTCGACGTTGTGTCGAACCGACAGATGGGGTTCCTATTGAAAACGCCACAGCACTAAGCCGCGTCACAATCTCTAGCGAAGCGATGTTGACCGGCCTGGGCGAGCCACACGTGAGCGCTATCGCGAAATTTGTAACCTTCCAGTGGGCAGGCAGGGGCTCCCAGAGCTATTGGCAAAGATGAGTAGCCCCTGCCCTCGGCCACCACAGACGGAGGCCTTGTTCTCTAAACAAGAAGCCGTCCGGTACCGTAGGGCTACTGGGTAAGCGCTGTTCCCTCAATGTGGACGTGCGCTACGGAGACCACTTCCCACCATAGGGGGGAATACAGTGGAGACACCAACATGGTCTCACCAAATAGGGGAGAACTCATGGGAGGTATGTGCGGAATGCCGCAAGGTCATGGGTTGCCACGCGGGGAACCATCTCATGACGACATCTCAGACGGAACCACCCTAGTGGGGGGTTACTACGTGAGGGGCACTAGGTCCGGTTAGAGCTATATCTAATAACTCAGCTTGATACCCGGCCATAGGCGGCAGGGCTGCTCCGCCGAGCCCGCCTCCCTGAGTGGATGGACGGACTGCCTATTCTTCACCCTTGGGCAAAGAAGGGAGGTGAAAGATGTCTGCCAGAGAGGCGCACTGAGCCGATGCCCACGAGGAGGCCACACCCCGAGCATGCTCCACCCAGGGTGCATTGACATAGTCCCTAGCTACCTCCCTGCCCCGAGGGAAGAGAGGGCGATAGAGTTAGCTAGACGGAAGCGCGCCGAAGGGGGCGCTCCAGGTCTTACTGAACTCCTTATGCAGCTCGGTAAAACTTGGCACTTGAGCCAGGCACGGCTTGGAGTCGCGCCCGGGCCCAATGTGCGAAGTACCCAGCCGCAAGCGCCAGGGCTGCGGCGCACCGAAATCCGACACTCATGGCGGTCCGAGCGAGCATGGCTGACATCTTGATGTCTGCTCTCACCTGTGCTCGACCTCCCGAGGGAGCTTCAGGGAATCGCCAGAGTCTGATGCCAGCAGGTCGCGCTCCGATGTTGCAAGAGACACCTCATCTCCACGGCTCGTGTCCGAGCGCGTGGCTGAGGAATAAGATGGCTTAGGACCATCCTTGGGGAACTGCTAAACAAGCGAGACGGGGCGCGAGTGGTCCGCGAGCCGGCCGGCTGACGGATTAACGCTCACGATAATCCCCACATCACCCTCGCTGCTCGCCGCCGCTGATGGCAGGGCCGTAGCCGCTGCGGTCACAGAACGGGAAGCAAACGAGGTGGTGGCTTGAACTTGACAGAACAAAGCCACCGTGACGCAACGTCTGAATAGCCATCCGCCCGCAGTGCGGGCAGGACGAATCCACGAGGCTGCCACAGTGGTCGGACCCCCGAACACCTGGGGCAACCACCGTCCCCGTCCCCGTCCTCGATGTGTGTACTGCACCCAAGAGATCAGCGGGCAATGCCACGCTGAGGAAATTGCTCTTTTAGAAAAATACCTCTGGAACTGCCAGGACGCCCAGGGGAATCTCCGCTGCACCGCGTCGTAGAATTCGGCAATTTGAAGAATGTCATCAGATGCGAAGGCTCCGAAGAACAAAAGGTGAATGAATGAGCACGCCGGCTCCCCTTTTATACCCGGATATCCGGGGGCGGAGCCCGGCATGCAAATTTAATTCGCCAATTTCATTGGCCTTTTCAAAATAGTCAGAAGATGATAGGTTCTCAGGGGCGAACCCCATCTGTTGGTTCGACACAACGTCGAGAGACCGACAGAAAGGGAACGTCTCGGTTACGTATGTAACCTCTGTTCCCTGATGGAGGGAACGAGACGTTGTGTCCAACTGTCGGTTCGACACAACATCGAGAGAGGTAGGTTCGATTCAATAAAAATTGAACATACAGCATAATAAACAACTGAGAAACTAAGGATTATTTGCCATGTCCAGTCTGCTTGTTAGACCAGAATAAGAATGTTTATGGTATCACATTTATACAGTATTGAATTACACACCATTTCTTTCTGTAGCAAAAAAAGAGGTGCTAATGCAACAAGTTTTCTGTCATATTTTATTATTAAATGCGGCACAACAACATGGCCCATCTTGTCTAGGTAATCAAGAATAATTTCAGGCCAATCTCAGAGAGAATGATGACGACATTGAGGCTCACGCTGACAGTGTCATGTGTTCCATCAGGAAGTGCATAAAGGATGTTGAGCCGACCAAAACAATGAATCATGGATTAACAGTGATGTTTGCGCGGCACTTCACTCAGGAAACGCGGATGATTGTAAGCAAGCCAGCTATGCCTTCCAAAGACTATCAAAGCAGCCAAACGTCATTACTTGAACAATAACGAGGATCAGTTTAACACCACTGATTCTAGAAGAAGGTGGCAAGGACTGCAACAATCGCTCCACTGATGATGCCATTGCACATACACTAACACAGTCAGATGAACAAACACACTGTCTTACTGTAACACCACAATACGTACCAATCACAATACGCACATTGTGTGTACATTTGCTGCCATGTAGTTATATGTAAATTATAGGTCATTCGTCATCTCAGCTTGGATGAAAGAGCATCACCTCCAGCGGAACCCGGCAAAGACAGAACTACTCGTGTTTCCGGCACACCCCACGGTGCAGCACGATCTCACCATCCAACTTGTCAATTCCACGATCACTCCTTCCAAATCAGCCAGGAACCTTGCAGTCATATTTGATGAACAGCTGTCCTTCAATGATCACGTTGCAAAGAAAAATGCCTTATTCAACATGCGAAAGGTTAGACCCTACCTCACTGAGCATGCGGCACAACTCCTTGTCCAGGCCCTGGTCATCTCAAGGTTGGACTACTGCAATGCTCTCCTTGCTGGTCTTTCTGCAAAGGCTATCAAACCACTTCAGCTGGTTCAAAACGCAGCAGCACGCCTCGTCATCTTGTGTATATGGTTGGGTGACAATAAAGGAATTTGATTTGATTTTCATGTTAATAGATCTAGAAATAAGTTATTTTATACCACACGTAGAGACTTCCTCACCCACTGTAAAGTCACATCAAGAAATGACACGAGACAAAATAAATATTATTAATGTTTTATTTATTATCTTTAATTATCTATAATTATTATGATTTCAATAGCAAATATTAAGCATATTTATTTTACTGAAATAAAAGCATGAAGGCAGTACAACAAATACTTTTCACTGTGTATGCATACTGTATTATCAAGCATACAGACCCTTTAGACGACTTTGCATTCTCAACTCTGCTCATGGTGACTTTTTGTCTTTGAGCTTTGGAAAATTACTGTAAATAAAAGCCAAAAGATGAAGAGAAAATAGTGCCGTGGCTGAGTTCAAAGACAATTCTCCATTGTGATACAGGGGAAGTAGAGTGTGGAAAGATCAAAAGGAGAGTGAAGTGAAAGGTCAATGCTCAGTCGATCACAGGCGACTAGATAAAAAGTGGTTCCTGCTAAATAGTGCACAGAGAGCACAAGCAGTACAGACTACTGAAAGAGAAATGGAGTGAGAAAGAGTAAAACACCTGTTGTTAGAATGTATATTCCATTCCTAATGCATTGCCTATTAGGAAGCACATACATTTTTTTGGTGTTAAATTTGTCAAGATGTCTAGACTTTGTAAGAGTAAATATTTGTTTGCAAACATACTATTTTAAGTAATTTAGAAAGCAGTGCAATTTTCTTTATGTTCTACTGACACTGATAATGATCTGTCACTATTTAAACTGGCAAAATCTTGATCATTTAATTTGACAATAACATTGAAAATGAATGTTTCATACAAACCTAAGCACAAAGGTAAAATGCAACATTTGACTTCGGAGAAAGAAATGATGTATTATGTGCACACATTTGTTCTCTGTGCTATAGGCTACTTTGTTCTATTAACGAAACTTTGGCGTTCTTGCATTGGCCTAACCATATTAGTTGGAAAATTACACCACAACATGCTCATTTCTACTGTACCAATAAACATTGTGTTACTAACCTAAAAGTGTTATTAGTTCTGTAAGGCAGCAACTTTACATTTAAACATATTCAATAAAAATGTAAGCTCGTTTCAAGTTCTCTACTTAACCTCCTTAGTTAGTTCGGAGCACCCGGAAAATGACACAACAACAACAATATCTACAGAAACTGGTAAGATTGTCAAAAATGATCAACTTCAGCTCTACAACTTAATTGTGATTTTGTGCCAAATTAACTATAATTAAGACATAAGTACAAGTACAGTGTAACGAAATGTAGTTTAGGTCTACTTTACAGTAGGTATGTTCTATGAAAATATGACAGTAAGTATGTACAATGAATAATATATACAGATGGCTATATACTATGAACATTAATGTACAGGTGGCTATGAACAGATCATAATTTAGACTAAACGATAGTGCAAGTGACTTAAGTGTGCATAAATTATAGACATAAGTCCATGTTTATGACTTTCATATTTTAGCGGCACGTATGGTGGGAACATGCATTATGTTATGTAATACAGTAATATACCTATGTGTTATATAATGCAGTAATATACCTATGTGTTATATAATGCAGTAATATACCTATGTGTTATATAATGCAGTAATATACCTATGTGTTATATAATGCAGTAATATACCTATGTGTTATATAATGCAGTAATATACCTATGTGTTATATAATGCTGTAATATACCTATGTGTTATATAATGCAGTAATATACCTATGTGTTATATAATGCTGTAATATATCTATGTGTTGTATAATGCTGTAATATATCTATGTGTTATATAATGCTGTAATATACCTATGTGTTATATAATGCTGTAATATACCTATGTGTTATATAATGCAGTAATATACCTATGTGTTATATAATGCAGTAATATACCTATGTGTTATATAATGCTGTAATATACCTATGTGTTATATAACGCTGTAATATATCTATGTGTTATATAATGCTGTAATATACCTGTGTTATATAATGCAGTAATATACCTATGTGTTGTATAATGCAGTAATATACCTATGTGTTGTATAATGCTGTAATATATCTATGTGTTGTATAATGCTGTAATATATCTATGTGTTATATAATGCTGTAATATACCTATGTGTTATATAATGCTGTAATATATCTATGTGTTATATAATGCTGTAATATACCTATGTGTTATATAACGCTGTAATATATCTATGTGTTATATAATGCTGTAATATACCTGTGTTATATAATGCAGTAATATACCTATGTGTTGTATAATGCAGTAATATACCTATGTGTTGTATAATGCTGTAATATATCTATGTGTTGTATAATGCTGTAATATATCTATGTGTTATATAATGCTGTAATATACCTATGTGTTATATAATGCTGTAATATACCTATGTGTTATATAATGCAGTAATATACCTATGTGTTATATAATGCAGTAATATACTTATGTGTTATATAATGCTGTAATATATCTATGTGTTGTATAATGCTGTAATATATCTATGTGTTATATAATGCTGTAATATACCTATGTGTTATATAATGCAGTAATATACCTATGTGTTGTATAATGCAGTAATATACCTATGTGTTGTATAATGCTGTAATATATCTATGTGTTGTATAATGCTGTAATATATCTATGTGTTATATAATGCTGTAATATACCTATGTGTTATATAATGCTGTAATATATCTATGTGTTATATAATGCTGTAATATACCTATGTGTTATATAACGCTGTAATATATCTATGTGTTATATAATGCTGTAATATACCTGTGTTATATAATGCAGTAATATACCTATGTGTTGTATAATGCAGTAATATACCTATGTGTTGTATAATGCTGTAATATATCTATGTGTTGTATAATGCTGTAATATATCTATGTGTTATATAATGCTGTAATATACCTATGTGTTATATAATGCTGTAATATACCTATGTGTTATATAATGCTGTAATATACCTATGTGTTATATAATGCAGTAATATACCTATGTGTTATATAATGCAGTAATATACTTATGTGTTATATAATGCTGTAATATACCTATGTGTTATATAATGCTGTAATATACCTGTGTGTTATATAATGCTGTAATATACCTGTGTGTTATATAATGCAGTAATATACCTGTGTGTTATATAATGCAGTAATATACCTATGTGTTATATAATGCTGTAATATACCTATGTGTTATATAATGCTGTAATATACCTGTGTGTTATATAATGCTGTAATATACCTGTGTGTTATATAATGCAGTAATATACCTATGTGTTATATAATGCTGTAATATATCTATGTGTTATATAACGATGTAATATATCTATGTGTTATATAATGCTGTAATATATATATGTGTTATATAATGCTGTAATATACCTATGTGTTATATAATGCTGTAATATACCTATGTGTTATATAATGCTGTAATATACCTGTGTGTTATATAATGCTGTAATATATCTATGTGTTATATAATGCTGTAATATACCTATGTGTTATATAATGCTGTAATATACCTGTGTGTTATATAATGCAGTAATATACCTGTGTGTTATATAATGCTGTAATATACCTGTGTGTTATATAATGCAGTAATATACCTGTGTGTTATATAATGCAGTAATATACCTATGTGTTATATAATGCTGTAATATACCTATGTGTTATATAATGCTGTAATATACCTGTGTGTTATATAATGCTGTAATATACCTGTGTGTTATATAATGCAGTAATATACCTATGTGTTATATAATGCTGTAATATATCTATGTGTTATATAACGATGTAATATATCTATGTGTTATATAATGCTGTAATATATATATGTGTTATATAATGCTGTAATATACCTATGTGTTATATAATGCTGTAATATACCTATGTGTTATATAATGCTGTAATATACCTGTGTGTTATATAATGCTGCGCGCTATAGGAATCACCAAGAACATACTGTGAGCTGGAGCTGTCCAATTTGCGAGGTGCTGAAACTCTTCTCAAAGCTTCGAATCTCTCAAGTCTGCCCTAGTCGGATTTTTACTGCTTGGTCTATAAACAATCATGTTTGGTAACAGTTCGATCCTATTTGTAGAGTAAACATTCATAATGATATGAAATATAATTTGACATGAGGATTCTTTCACTGCGTCCACTGCTTCGTGCAACGCTTGAAGCGCGTTCATGTTATGATCAACGAGGCTACACTTATTGTGTGTGTGTGTGTGTGTGTGTGTGTGTGTGTGTGTGTGTGTGTGTGTGTGTGTGTGTGTGTGTGTGTGTGTGTGTGTGCGTGCGTACGCTTCGTTGCGTTGCTCTCGTGCTGTTTAAGTAAAAGTTGAGGCGTCACGAAGTTTCAGTTTCAGAGCGTTTATGTGTCACAGAGGCGCGCCACTTCAGAGCTCGACAGATCTTTCCATCGCATCCTCTCAAAGATCTCGTTCGTCATCGTGTTTATTGGTTTTCGACAAGATGTAGATGTGAAAGAACTCAAACGCCTCACTGACCAGCAGATCTGTTCTTAAGAGTTCACGGCGTTGCGCCATGCGTGCGTATATGCGTTTCTAGTTTACGTTTGTTTCGTCCGACGTGGAGAAATCGTGTCCAGACGATATTTCATTTCTACGATTTCACGCGCCTCTTGGATTAACCGTTTCCCGGGATATCGAATCCGTTACGCGTCAAGTAAAAGACTTCATGTTCGATCCGTTGGACTTGAAGATTGCCGAGGGACTTAGGAAATGAGCGGTTCGTTTTCAAGATGTCTTTTTTAAGAATCACTCGTGGAGAGAGACGTTTTCTTCGAGGACGGGAGGGTTTGCAATGCTGATTTTGTCGCTGATTTCACAACACGCGTTTCAATGGCTTCAGCGGTAAGATCGATTAAGCGTAAGGATGCGATTAATTGGCCGAGGATGTCGACAACTTTCTGGGCTGTGCTCCTGTTAACGGCGCTTCTGATCGTGTACTGCGGTGAGTTTGCGGTGCGATTCCGTTTTTGACGGGTAACACTTCATTGATGTGACCTTAAGAATGATGTCTCGGTAGAAACTTGAATATACACATAAGACCAAACAACTCAATAATCCATGGCGTGATTTCTCCGGGAGAGATCAACTCTGACCGTGAAATGTAAAATCATGTCAAAGTGAAGATCATAATGTGCTTAAATAATAGCCTGCAACTCAAGGACATACGTGAAGGGATTTTAAATGGCTTTGTGTAAAAACGTGGTATTTACCCCAACAGACCCCATTTGCATTAATAAAAAATACATTTTATACGTAGCCTATTAAAAATAAGTAATATTACTACTATTAAGAAGAGACATAGACGAATCACTTCTACTATAGATTGAAGAATTGACTTGCACATTGACTACTTTCTTGTCACAATAAAACATAGACATGAGTTTACACATTAGAAAGTAATCACAATTTGCATGATCACAATAGCATGATTAATTCTGAACGTAGCTACATTAATGCTGGAGATGTTTGGCGTGGTTACCAGTCTAAGGCGAACGTGTACCCTGTTAGTTTTGTTGTATGTCTCTCTGTGTCTTACTGAGCAAATCACTATCTGCAGGTCTGCCCTGACCTTCTTGTTGTCTGTGATATTAATCTTCATCTAGATGTGCTGTCCACCACACGACAGTTATGTCTGAGTTGCTGTCAAGACCTTAGGCTGACACCTCCCAGCTCAAGCTGGAATTACTTGCACAGATGAGAAAGAAAACAGACAAGCATGGGCACAAATGGTATATTCACAATAAACACCAGGTTATGATGGCTAGATTGTTGTTGAATTGCCTTTTGGGATTCACAGAGACAGAAATAAAGTCTGTATTCTCTAGTGAGTCATGCAGTCGCTGCCTCTTTATATTAGCATTTTGAATTTTCAGAGTAGAGCCTTTTCTCTGGTTCATTACGGTGTAGCTATAAGAAAGTGGTCGTGTTTCGGAGAGAGATGGTGGGTTTCGCTGGTTAGTAATTGTAGAATGGTACTTATGCTGTACTCCACCCTACAAACTAATATTAAGTGAACGATGTTGATGTTTATTATGACCGTTCAATGAATAATATAGGGAGAGTATTGTTCTGTGTGCTGGCTCCCTCCTCTGGATGCTACTTGACATGTTGTTTGCTAAAGCCACGTCAATTTGACAATGCTGGAATACTGTGTCATACAGCATATACATAATAATATCACTTATGTGTTCTACTGCATGACAAAAGTGAACGGTACAATATCTGTACAGTTTTATATCGAAGAAGAAAACTTTTGACATACCAGGTTACACTAGCCCTGCATAACTTTACATTTTGTTTAAAGTTATGGTATAAATGGCCACTATAAAACACTACTAAATGACTAAACAGACTAAGGGTGCGGTCACACTAGACTTTGATCATACAACATTTTTTGGCGTAAAATGAAAGCCAGCTTACTCTATCCTTGCTTTCTGTACAAAAAGGTCACAATTTTATACTGGTCACACATCGTCAGTATGAAATCGCATGTCATAGTTCACCACTTTTCACATGAGGTTGTGTTGTGTTTCTGGTCCGACGCATTAACATGCCTTTGAATGGAAGTGAATGGAACAATAAAGTGTATGGTGACGGGATCTTATTAGACTAGTAAGCACACCTGCAATGCCCTAACAACCACATAGTAACACAATATATACATATAATCATAAAGTTAATCATACAACCCGGTATCTCGCCAAGCAAGGAGAAGTCAGCCATGGGCATTTATTAAAACACACACCAAAGGCAGTACAAAACCAATGCGAACAGGTCGCATTGCATTACAAGTCTAATATAGCTGTACGATATCATAGACAGTAGGTTTTAAACACCGACGACTGCGCTCTAGCAACGGCGTATACACTCCAGATTAGTGTGTGACGCAATCGGTGCAGGACAGCCAATGCGGTTTCATAACGTAAGCGAACGTGATGAAGCAAACAGTCACAAGAAACACGAGAGCCAATGCCATTTTACAATCCAAGCTGACGTTCAAGTGACAATTTTTTTAAATTGTACGCGACCCGACCAGTTTTATGGCGTATAGAGAATGTGATCTTTGGGCTCGGAAGACTCTGAATAATTTAACTTTTTTAGCATCTGTAAAATAGCATCTGTAGCTGTATCTGCCTGTTATGTGTTTTATATAATATAATATAATATTGGTGTAGGGGTGGGGTCGGGTAACGTCCTAAATTTAGTCTAAAGTGTGTGCACAAAGTAATAAACGTACACATTGGCCCCGTTACTCCACCTTATCAAATGTGATCTAGTATTGAAATACAGTATTATTGTGAAAACAATACGTTTCAATAATTTGTTCAAAACAAACAAGATTATTTTCAAACAATGAGAAGGTTATTAGAAACGTTACAAAGATGATTTTTTTGTTATTTATTTACATTCCAATTCATGTTGTAATAGATGAATATGCTATATATCTAATTATGCATTATCCTTGCCTATTTTATAGCAAGCCAAAGGCCTTTTCCACTGAATGAGCGATTTAACCACCGTTCGCATCATAGGGTGGACGCGGGTTTGGAGAGTTGTCAGATTTTCTGTCTGGCCTTGCGAGCACATCATGAACCTCTTACGGAAATGGAGGCAGTTCATATATGAATATTGTATTAGTTCAGAGGACTTACAAGGTTTTCTGACCCCAGTTGTCCCTTTTGAAATTGAAAAAAACCTTAATAAAGAAGAGCAAATAATGTTGATACCTTTTTGTAATAAAGATTTGTTAAGCCTGAACATTCTATTATTAAGGACTGCTCTAAAGGCGTCTTGTTTTTCCCTAATGTGAAGACTTTATAATCTAAACATATAAGGAACAAAGAGTCATCGGCTCATAAGAGTAGCTAGATGCTGCGTGTTTATTATTGTGATTATTATCCAGTCAGAAGACAGAAGACTTTCATAAACTGATCACTCATTGCCGTTTAAATGACAGTGTGTCACTCCATGAATTCATTTAAAATTTCTATTATTTTGAATAGCGGCCAAGTAGCATGGATAATACATAGCTTTTGACATTTCACATAAGGGTGGTCTTTATTTGAAGAGATTAATGTTCCCAACAATCTGGCTTCATTCTTAGTTGACTTAACAGTTAAAGTGTGAATTATATAATTATCAGTTGACAGGAAAGACTACGGAGATACTCACAGAGGCTGTTAAAATGTCTCCACTGCTTTATTATTGAGAAAACCAATTGCTTGGAAGAAAATGCCACCCTGGTGTTTTGAATTCCTGGAGGGCTCCATCAACGTGAGGCCACTCACGGGCTGTGACAGAAAATGTCTGGGGTGAATGAAAGATAAAAAGTGTAAAAAAAGACAAGCGCGGAATGAGAACGAAACAGATGGAAGAAAACGTGCCGGCCAGTGATCAGCTGCTGGAATAACTTGCAAAAATAATGGCACTCTCTGCGAATAGGGTACAGTTGAATATTTTCACCATGAAAGGCACAAATGCAATGTCTTTTCATTTCAAAGAACAGACTGCTTGGCATGGAAGCAAACTGCATTCAATAATGCAGATTTGTCTTTTTCCAAACATTGACGGTATGAGAGGGTCTGCGTGTTTCAACCTGATGCCTTTCAACAGGTCATTTCAGTAAGATAATTCAAAAGCTTTTTTTCTGGTTTTGTGTCTCATGAAATATGGTTGCATGCGAAGGGAATTTGATAACATCACAGCTAGTCTCCCTACAATTGTTGACATTCAGTAAAAGAAAGTTTATAATAAAATAAAACCAAATGCAGTTAACTCAAAGATAACATAATATAGAGAACGTTCCGTTTAGGTCTAATAATAGCTGAAATGGACACCCATGACCACACAAGTTGCAATCTGGTTTGGCAACCATACGCCTACAGACTACAGGCACATTGCGTGATATGATAGGATTGTTATTATTATCAACAGCAGAAATCTAACAAAGATTTCCTGTAAGTAGTAAAATTTTGTCCTAGAATTAATCACAATTTATAAATTGGAAAGAAAGATATATGTGCGCAAGTTGATTACTCAAAATATCGACGTAAAATGGCAAAGATTGACTTGTTGACGATGTTGCGATGTTCTTGTTACAATGACAAATGGTAACTTCTGGAGAGTCACCAACCCGTATGACTCTCACCGACACAGGTCTTGAGATACTGTATTGTAATAACATGATTGAGTTCAATCAGGTGTGTTTAATATCATCGATGATAATAATTGTATTCAATTGAATATATAACTGGTGTGCACCCTGGCTAAGTGGAGAATTGAGTTCCACTGATCATTGCTTTATGTAATCTGTGATTACCAATTACCAACATCTGTTTACATGCTACAAACAACTTCATCACACATTAAAAGACTATCTTCATTACGGTTTTATTACAATTGTTACATAAACTCTACTACAAATAAAGCATTTCTAAGGTGCTGTTTATTTGGATCAAACAAGCCATCAAACAAACAGACCATCTAACAAGCACTGACTCATCCAATCCTAGATCCAGCTTGGTTATTTATTTCTATAATAAACGTAACTGAACAACACACTCAACCTAAATTATTGTTATGCGGCCTCATGCTGATTTGAATCCATAATACAGTTTATTAGTACAGGCTGAGGGTCAACAAGACAAACAAACACAGCGCATATAATCCAACAATCGCAATCCAGGGACAGGCAGAGATCAGGGCATGCGACGAACAATCACAAATACAGTCCAAACAGGGTACAAGGCAGGCAGCAGACAATCCAAAGTGATATACAGGCTCGGTCAAAACACAAGCGTACAAGAGCAAAACAGCTTGACCGCTCATAATTGCAGCCGGCGCAAACAATACTTTGTGAAGAGTGAGTGAGATGCTGCAGGCTAAATAGTCTCCATGATAGGATGCAGGTGAGAAAGTAATCAGACATGGTGAATGGCATGGTGGGAAACGTCGTTCTAGCGTTCTGTTGAGCGGGAGCTCTGGTGGCCGAGGGAAATGTCTGTGGAGTTTGTGACAATTATGAATACAAGTAACCGATTACATAAAATATTTTTTGTCAATTTATTAATCATGTTAATTGAAATAATCACAAGAAGTGTCGATACATTTTTTTTGAATATACTCTAAGAAAATATATATATATCTTTTTTTTAATAGTTGACCAACGTACAGATTCATGGTTCAGGATTCCTTGTGACATTAATGCATGTATAAAGTCTGAATTATCAAGATCATGCCACCTCTATGAGTACTTTTTATTTTTTAAGGGCAGGGGTGTCATCCCATATTTTTGCCTGATATTTTGTGTCAGAGCATTGGGATTCTGACCTGTCATTTCTGGTCATGGGTTCTATTCACGGTATCATGTTCTAGACTTATGCCCTGTGTCTTCCTAGCACCTGCTTCCTGAAATGTACTCTTGTGTCAGTCTTGTAATGTTTTGTCTCGGAGCGTGGTGTTGGGACTCCAGCACTTCTTAGTGGCCATTGTTTTTCGCGTCCCAGCACCTATGTTAAATGAAAATCTGTATACTAAGGACACAAATGTAAGTATAATACTTTATTAATACATAAAGTGCAGGGGCGTAGCTAGCAATGTTGGGCCTTATGAAAGAATATGAGGTTGGGCCCCCTGCCTGACAAACATACAAGGCAAGCTGTCCAACATCTGCAATACAATAATACTGACCTATTACTCTTGACCACTAGGTCCTTATCTGTGCTGTTCTCTACAGTATCTCTGCCCTCTGTAACCTCTCTTTTAGTTTTTGATGACTGGACTTAAACTTGTTTGACTTAAAAATCCCTAATGTGAATGCTTACCATCTGATCTCACTTACTACAAAAGACGGGACGGAACCATGCAGTGAATGGGGAAATAATTTAGCTGGAAATGCAGAAATAAACTGTTTTTTTTCAGTTTTATTTGTTAAATTTGTTCTTTGGTAGATACATTTATAATTTATATGACATTACTACTAGTACTGACTCTAATCAAGGAATAGATTTCTGGGGGCCCCAAAAGTGAGTGGGCCTTAAGAATCGTTCGTGGCCACTTTCTGGGGGGGTTTTCCGCTCAGTCTGTTCGCGATTGGGTTCCGGAGAAAAAACGAGAAAATCCTGGCCAAAACGGGAGTGTTGAAGTGTATGATTATATTCTGTGTTGGTTTTCCAAGCTGGGAGCAGCTACGGGAGTCAAGGATTCCAAAGATGATGCCATGGTAACATGGTAACATTCAGTGCTAGCGGGCTAAAGCAAGCACCTTACTTTGTTCTTAATTCAACGCTAACACGTTTTTCATAACTACCGTGTGGGGAAGTAATGTTGCATTGAACAAATTTAGCTATTGAAGTTTTCCATATCCATTGTTTCCTGCAGTTACATGATTCATATCGCTAAATTACGATGCCTGTTATTGCAGAAACCCTTTAATATCTCAACTAACCTATCCTTGAGTGTATGCAATTATTGCCAGAATTCAAAGGGTAACCGTGCACAAAGATGGCATACATTTAATTAGTCCATTTGTCAGTGTCACTAGCCTGAAACTACTTAGACTACTTGGATAAAGCTTTAGAACAGGACAAGAGGCCATGCCTTTCCTATGGCTGCTTATTTAAATTATCGTCAGCATTCAGTAACTTAACACTGTCAACAACTTAAGAATGTCTAATCAATCCTTCCAGATAGTGAATACAATTCTAATTAAATGTGAGTTTTATTATAAGATATCATTTTTTTTATTTAGTACAGTGTAAAAATGCAGGAAGTTATTGAGAGGAGAGAGAGGAGCAAGATCGGGAAAGGACACAGAACCGTGACATCAGTTACATCAGTGCTTCTTGTGTTGTGCATTTCCTTAAGATGGATAAATAGATTCTTATAAACAAAAAAATACTAATTTATGAACATGAATAATTTTACGAAGCCTGTATTTATAATGCATTATAATGCCTTATAAACAATACGTTGTATTGTGTCATAAATAATTACAACAACAATTACAGGGCATTATATTATTTACCTATTTGTGGTTCTAACTTGATTCATTTAATGACGGATTTCAAAACAATAGTATAAAGAAATATTGTGGACGGAACATAACCTATAGTACACATCTGCAAACAATAGATATTTCTGATAAAAAGCAAAATAAACCATTTGTCATGATCCTGCCTGGATCATGACAGTCCCACGTATTTTGTGTGGAAGCACATGGCCATTGTTTGTTATGATGGCCATGTGCTCCCCTGCCGCGTCTTGACCCGTTCCTTCGTTTCATCGTCTGGCTTCCCGCCTGTAATTCTCCCCTTCACATGACTATGTAATTATGTAATTATCCCTTGTTAGTGTCCCTTTTTAATGCCCTTGTATTTGCCGTCCTCTTTTGGTTTGTTCTTTGTTATTCTTGTACTCACCCTGTGACTTTGTTGCTGCATTACCGAGCCTGTAGAGATTTATTGTTCCCGTTTATGTGCACGGTCTTGTTTTGCCCCATCGTGGGTTTTTTGTGTTTAATACATATCGAGTTTGTCTGCGTTTGGGTTCTGCCTTCTCCGATTCCACGTTACTTGGCTAAACTTGTCTCTCTGAAATTTTGAATTTAGACTGCGATACTAAGCTCAACCACAAACTGTCAATGTCCCATACATTTTCTGTTACAAGACCCATTCAACAAATTGTTAATTTAGTAAAATTAACAAACACAACATTTTGGATACAACTATTATACAATAACATACAAATATAAATTATTATTAATATAAATTAAATGTTATATTATTAGCCACTAGCCAGAACGAATAACAAACACACACCAGAGTATCCCAAACATGCTCAATGGGTGACATATTCGGTGAGTATGCTGGCCATACAAGTGTTGGGATGTTTTCAGCTTTCAGAAATTGTGTACAGATCCTTGCAACATGGGACCGTTCATTATCATGCTGAAACATGAGGTTGGCATTCAAAATTCCATCAATAAAATGCATCTGTGTTCGTTGTCCATAACATGCGCATGTCCATACCATAACCCCACCGCCACCATGGGCCACACGACCCACAACGTTGACATCGGCAAACCGCTCGCCCACATGGTGCCATACATCCTGTCTGCCGTCTGCCCTGCACAGTGAAAACCGGGATTCATCCCTGAAGAGAACACCTCTCCAAAGTGCCAGACGCCATCGAATGTGAGCCTTTGTCCACTCAAGTCAGTTACGACGATGAACTGCAGTCAGATCGAGACCCCGATGATGACGACGAGCATGCAGATGAGCTTCCCTGAGATGGTTTCTGACAGCTTGTGCAGAAATTCTTTGGTTATGCAAATCGATTGTTGCAGCAGCTGTCCTGGTGGCTGGTCACAGATGATCTTGGAGGTGAATATGTTGGGTGTGCAGGTCCTGGGTTGGTGCGGTTACAGGTGGTCTGCGGTCGTGAGGCCAGTTGGATGTACTGCCAAATCCTCTGAAATGCCTTTTGGAGACGGCTTATGGTAGAGAAATGAACATTCAATTCACGGGCAACACCTCTGGTGGTCATTCCTGCATTTAGCATGCCAATTACTCCCTCAAAACTGATGTGTTGACTGTTGACTGTAAAACTTCAGACTGTTATGTTAAGCATGCATTTTCTCTTAAGATGCGTGACAGACGCACATGCGCACCTTGGTCAGTGCAGCATAAATGCGATTAAGGTGTTTACATGCCTTCTTGTTGCAATTAAAACTGGCATATGTTACTTCGATTATGCTTGCTGGTTTAACACATTATTTAGATCAAATTATTGCATTTACATGAGGTGGGAGTGTAATCACAATATTGCCAAAATCCTATTATAAACTCATTATGAGGGAGCATGTACTGTAAAACTGTAATTAAAATGTTAATTACATCAAATCAATATCACTTTTGCACCGACAAATAATGTAACATTTTTATTTTTTATTGTGATCAGTGTTTGCTTTAGTTGAGCTCTTGACTCTTGTATTTCTTTGGCCGTCCAAGTCTGTTAAAGCACATTTGTTGCGTCAAAGAGAACTAAGATCCAGTGGGATCAGAAAATGGTGATTTCAGTACTATTAAGTTCCTTAAATAACTTGCGAGCATGTTATGTTATTAATAAATAAGTGAACACTGTGTTTTAATACTGTTTAAAGAAATTAAAGCAGTGATATGGACAACTAACAGAACATGGTTTTCATAAAACTGTTAAATGGACTCAATCAGACAATCAAGAATCAGTCTATGAAACTCAACAATGATGACAATCAACAAAAGAAAGCTTCATACTGCAATGCATGCTGGGAACATCATAGTACAAAAATCATTCATGAATCGCAGCATGCACTGCAGTTCATCTGTTGATCTGAATTAGTTTGATGAGTGTGCCAACCATTTGTTTCCTTATATTTATTGCTGTACTTTTATACTTGTGATCCAGAATGTCAACACCTGTCATGCTAACATCAAAATTATTTAAAGAAGCTTAATTTTACTACTGCTTGACACTTTTTGTCAATGCACAACCGAAGGAACCGAACCGAACAATAATGGTGATTTGTTGAAATTTCAACATTAATTGCGGCTGCAAAAGTGATATTGATTCAATGCAATGAACATTGACAAACAACTATTTATAACATCGATTCATGGCTTTCACACCTGCCATCTGGGTAAAAAGGACTAGCAGCCAGGGCAGACCTTCACTTCTGTAGTGGCAAGGTGCACTTCATATGCAAATAATCTTGTGAATCAAACGTATTTTCTAATGCGATGGAAACAAAATAAACAATGGGAAAAAAGCTCAGTGGGGGCATGAAGATATCCGCTGGGAGAGGTGGCCCCATTCCTCTCACACACAACACTGGGCAGGTATTCAAATGCACACATTACTCAGTCCGCATCTATTAGAAGAAAGCTAAAGCTAGAGAGATTTATTGCCCAGGTTTAACTGTATGGTAAAATAGCACATTAGGCAGATGATATCATGGTGTATGAAATGATTATGCATGCTTGCAGAAAAGTGAAAGAGCCCAGCACTTAATTAAATGCATGGTCTTGGTTTTACATCACTGGCTCTACGCTTGGCCCTTTTAACCAAACTTGCTGTTATTTTTAAAAGCAAAAAATTTTTCCACTCTGTTGGACATTTCTCTCTTTGTACATAGCCTTCCTTTTTTAAAGTATGGGGTGCTTGGTGGGCCAATTTTTTTGGACCATTTTCTGCTCCACTGGTCACGTTACTTCAAGCATGCAATTATATTTCTGTTTGCATGGTCTATTTTTCAGATATGGCAATGGTTTTTAATGTTCAAATGGGAATTGTAAGTGTGTTACTTACTCACATTTTACAATAAAAAATAGCTTTTTAATTGACATTATGTTAATTTACATTAACAATAGTTGATTCAGCCATTTTGAAAGTTATGTGTCATAGATAAATCATTCAAATATCGCCTCTAGGGGAAAGCAGCATTGGAAACTAAACATCTCTATGTTTTGTCTTAAGGTTGCATATCATTCTGTGCTACTAACTTATTATTTCAACCTGCAGTCACACAAGCATATGTTCTGTGTGTCCCTCTCTGTGTCATCCTGATGTAGGCTTTTAGTAAAATTTCAGGCATGCCAAGCTGGAGTCTCTGTAACTTTATGTAACTTTGGCATGTAGGGGCAAATACAGAGTGTTATGTCAGCCGTCGTAGTGTTTCGAAAGGCAGTGGAGAGTGGAGTGAGCAGTTGATTGCAATTCACAACCTTGCTGCTAGATATTACCGACTGGACCTTTCATCACAAGCATGTAAAGATTGCATGTAGAGTTTGCATGTTTTGCTATACTATTAAACTCAATCTGGAAGCATAAGATTTCGCACCTTTTATCGAAAACTTCCATCAATTTATTTAAGTTTACTATAGATAGTGTTTAGGCCATTTGCATTGTTGGATTACACGACTGTCTGATCTTCACTGGCAGCCTCAAACCCAATTTAATTAGAACAAAGACATTAAAGTGTCATGGATCACAATGGAGGCGGAGACTCAAGTGCAGGAAATGAGTGAATCAGGACCCACTCCCGGAGATCTTGACCCACGGGGGGAGAACAAGCTGCGGGGAGATGCCTCGACCCGTCGAAGACTCAAATGAGAGGTGCCTGGTCGATGACAGCTGTGTGGTCTGGAACGCCAACGGGTACTGCTGGGCATTGAGGTGAGCTAACAGGGGACGGCTATGGTACTGGAGATGAGAGCAAAGTGACTAGGATAGCTATGGCTAGGAAAACTGAGACTAGGATTACAGTCAGAAATGGCTGTAACACACAACGGTCTGACACAAGATGAGAGAACAAGAGGAATTAAATGAAGACACCTCAATGATGGGAATTAGCTACAGGTAAGAAAATAGTGAGATAAGATAGGTGCTACTGAACAGGGAAAGGCTACAGGTGTGAAAGTGGCGAGTGACACAGACACCGAGCGTAATGGCGAGCTATCTTCTCGACAAAACAAACACCCACACAAGACACAAAGCCCCAACATATACAGGATCATAACAGTAAAGGACATAAATGCACTATGATAGAACAAAATGTACTGTATAATTAAATCAGTTATAATTTATTATGTACAATGCAGGGTCATTCACAGTTTTGAATTAAAGCCAGTTTATTGTGAGGAGCAATTGTGTAACTTTGTTTTGAAGTGGCGGGGACAAAGAAGAACCGCCCACGGTGTCTGTCAAATCAATAAAAGACAATACTTCAATACATTATTTCTGTAAACACTTGTTTTGAATATTTATCATAGTGGCTGAGCATATGCCCTTCAGGTCCATCCATTGGCTACTCTTCTTTTCGACACCAGCTCTCACAGTATGGGGTTCCCAAACTGTGTTGAGAGACAGGGGATCATCCGGGGAAGGTCACTTGGCTGTTCTGGTGTATTACACAAAAAGTTTATTCCTATGACTAAAAATGTCACTTGTTTATTGGCAAGCAAGTGGCACCTAAAAGCACTAGTTGCTTCTGCAATATATTTTATCAACCCTGGTTCTTGAGTCTCTATATAAAACACCTGATTCAACTCCTAAGGGTGTTGGTTTGTTAATTAGTTGTATTAGTAAACTCGTGTTTAACAGCTAATGCAAGCAAAGACAGACGGTGAGCGCTTCGAAATGTGAGAGAAAGTGATATGATGTTAATGGCGTCTCCCACAAGCATTTTCCAAAATGTGGTGGGGACATGTCCCACCTCTTCTACTCTCAAATTATGCCTACGGTGAGGAAACTGTTATATCAGATTAGATCAATTTACAGCTCAACTGGAAATGACACACAATACAAACATTTTCACACAAAGGAACATTGGCTGAGAAGTTGCTCTTTCATAGCTCAGTAAATTTAAAACCAAGTTTCATGTAGATATCAGCCTTCTCTTAGATTAAGAGAATCAACGAAGGGGTGGCAACTCGCTGTGACTAAGAGAGAGAGAGAGAGAGAGAGAGAGAAATATACATCTCACAATACACAGTGTCATAACACTGAGGAGAAATAATTGTTAAAATACATTGAGGATGGAGCAGTACAATTCATTTAGATTGTTTAGACCGGTGGTTCTTTTTCTGCTGAGCTTAGCCCCAACCCTGATAAAACACATGTACAAGTTAATCACAGTTTTTAGAAATAGATGAGTTGAACTTAATGACAGACTGCTTGGTGTGTCACACTAGAATCGTTCTTCCATTACTTTAATGTCACACTTGAATCGTTCTTCCAGTACTTTAATGTCATACGCCAGTAGAAAGAGTTAACAAATCTGAGTTCAGTTTGCGACATTGCTGATATTTCTTATAAAATATCTGAGACAAAAAGAAAATATAAGTTGGTCCCCATTCACCTCTTTGGTATGAACACAAAACCACTGCAACTCAAGTCAGGGCAAAGGTTTTCTGTACCAACATTCCTCGTAGAAGTGTTCTGCAGATAAAAGAGTCATACAAGTGTGAAATTACATGAAGGTGAGTAAATGATGACAGAATCAAAATTTTGTGATGAACTACAGCTTTGTCTTCCTTGTCTTCCCAAATCTGAAACCACTGAAGCCAAGACACTTTACTGTAATTGTAACAAGGAAAGAAACCCCTAAAAGCATCTATTTATCAGCATTGCTCCAGACACCTTGGATTTTGTTAAAAGAAAAGTGTCTGTGCCAGTGGTACAGAAGACTTTTGGGCAGCACATACAGTACAATCCACTCCTCAGCGTTTAAGTCTTCTTGTTATGACTTGTCAGGCATCACAAACAGCTGTTAATGTAACAACCAAGCTGAGGTCTAATGTGCTTAGTTCTGTTGCATAAACGGATTCAATAATTGCCATCACTGAAATCACCTGCTGTCAAAAGAATGGAATAGTGAGTGCAGTAGAAAGGAAAATGGCCGCAGAGGCCCAATTATTGTCTTGCTTTTCATCTACAGACCCAGCGGCAGACTTCTGTCTCCACTGAACTCGTTTCCTACTCTGGCGGTGTCACTTGTGCCTCTATTTTATGGCTTGCCCTGAAAAGAGAATTGTGTGCTTTGCATATTGATGAAAACGAGATAGGTTGGGTCCGTAATGAGAAAATGCACATTTGACCCTTAAGGCAGTAAAATCATTTTTGTGCACCTCTTCCAACTACATGTTGTGTTTCATGCAATTGGTTGACCAAAAAAAAGCAGTTTGGGCATGTAGGCATAGGTTTCAATGTTTAGCAGAAATCAAATTGTCACCCCATCAGGTTTCTTAATATTTAGTTTTATTTCAAATAAAGTTCAGAGCACTAAAATGTTTTAGTAATAGTGCAGTGTAAAGTAGAACTATATTTCACACATATATATTCCAAAGGCTACCTTAATGTAAATAAAACCAATAATCCTACTGCTATTGCAATATTGCTTTGACTACACCATTCCTGAATAGTTCAGTACAACAGCAGTGTTTTTTTATCATGATTCTGGTGGTTGTGGTTCCGTGGAAGTCCTCCCCGTGGAACCTGTTCTACTGCATAGGCAGGGATAAAAATAGAATCTTGAAGCAGTACATTTTTCTTGGAGCAATATCCCGTTGTTCTTTAGGAAAACTGTTATCTGTACTAAGCTTTTTGTCCCTGTATGCTAAAAATACTTGTTTTACACTGACAGCCGAAATAGCATTAATGCCATACTGCTTCTCCGAGACATGCTGGCACATTAGGGTTTTTCCCTGACAAGGTTTTATATTTTCAACCCTGGACCTCTGGTTCTACAGACCTTTGATGTAGCAGGCTGCAGCTTCCTTATGAATACCTATGCCCTGGTCTCTCCACTGTGACACCTCTGATCCTCCAGCTTTGGATGCCAAGCCTTGGCTTTACCTCCCTAGATGCACCTGGCCTTGTGTTGATAATAGCCAAGCAGGATTTCCCAGCATGTAGCAGGATCAGAGCCGGAAAATGGAGCAGCATCACATCAGGTATGTCTGGCCAGGCCATAGCCTTGATGTGTCCCATCAACCCTGTCTGTTTCTTTAAAAGATGGTCCTCTGCAAACCCCCCAGTCTGGCTCCAAAATTGATTGATCACATGCTCTTTTGAGTCCAACCAGAAGGAAAGGTGAGACTTAAAGAATCCTTCAAGCTGTCACAAGTCATTCATCGGTCCAACTTGATCTACATTTACATGGATAAAGTTACATGGTAAAAACAAAGTATTATGCATGCCAGGCCAATAGTTAGCAATGTCATTTTTAAAGAAACACTACACGCCTGTGCACATACAGTACACATAGCCAGGCATAACCAAATAATCCTTTCCCAGTTGACAGTTATGTTGTGAGGACGCATCAGGACCAGACCATAATTGTTCAAGTGACGAACCAAATAAAATTCCAATAGGGAATAGGGTACCGAAACCCGGTACTAAATCGGTTCCGGGGCTAAATTATGAAAGACCGAAGTATCGATAAGCTCTGACGTTAACGGTTCTGCTGTCGGTACTGGAGAAATTAAGAAAAACATTTCCTATTTATTATTGCTAAATAAACGTTACCTAGCATATTTTCACTGGAAAACCATTTCTAATTTGCGATAATATTAAAGACATTTACCTGCATTATCGTTATTTGTAATCTCGCACGCGAAATGTCCGTCTGTCCCACACAACTCAGAGCTCGCGCGCACACAACACGAGACCGTGCAAGCACATAACACGAAAGCTCGCGCTTAATAGAGTGATGATGGCGGAGAGAATCAAGCGGTCTAAAGTCTGGTTACATTTCACTCGAGTGGATGCAGACGATGCTCAAGTGCAACAAGATTTTTGGCAAAACATCTTTCTAATGTGCATTGTGTGCAGAAAGAAAAATGCTTCGACTGCCTAGCTAATAGTTCATCATCCAGTTACCTATGCTAGCCTAGCAGTCTTCCTAAATAACACGACATAACCATTGCATAAGGTTTCTTTAAATTAGTATGTAATAATTTAATAAACACATGACATAAAAAAAATTGCCTACATGTAAACCATCAGAAGCCTAAATAAATCTTAAACATTTAAAAATCCTTTTACAGTACTGCATTTAAAATGGATGAATAATAATAAATTATGCTTAAGAAATTGTAAAGCAGAGCTTACCTAAAAATTAATTTGTTGTGATGAAATAAGATATGTAAGGTCAGTAAAGAATGTTTTAAATAGTGAAAACAACTCCAGCTTTAGTTTTGTCTTTCATAAAAAAACACAACAAAAAGTACCTATAAGAGTACCGTTAAAGTACCGGATCGATAAGTGGTATCGATAACAGTAGTAATACCGTTAAATCCTTAACGATACCCATCCCTACATTCCTGTAACGCAATTTTGTTACTCCCATATTCGTCATGACGAAGTAACATTATAAGTTGTTGGAACGTGGTTATAACCTTCTAAGACGCTCTTAGATTGGACCATATTCGTTGCAACGCCTTGCCAAATAATGTTTTTGGCATGTGACGAATATGTCCCAATGATATTTAACATAGTAGGAATGATCATTTATCTTGTTCTATTAAACACAAAAGAAGACAGTTTAAAGCATGTAGGACAAAAGTTCTGGGGCACTTTTGTGTTTTTCCTACTATGGTTGTAAGGGGGCAAAATCTGTTTGGTTATACGCATTCTTCCATATATCTTTCTCTGTGTTCATCAGAACAAAGAAATGTATACAGATTGGGAACAAGGTGAGTAAATGATGACTGAATTTAAATTTTTGGGTGGAGTAGCCATATAAAAAACAATACTTTCTGGTTTCACTGCCAAGTCCAAACAAAGTTGGTTCGTTTTATGATGTTGTTGACCCAACCTATCAGCTCAAACGAGCCAGCATAAATATAGACCAAACGCTTACCTGCGCCATTCTCTCAGTCTATCAGCATGGCAGAAATATCGACTTCCATCTCTGAAGACAGTACCGACACACAGGATTCTCTAGGACAGGCAGGCGTTTCGCCCAAATCCAAACACCAGTTTGGACCGAGAAATGGACCATCCTGAGCCTACAACAATTATTGTCAAATCAGGACGTCCAATTCAGCCGGCACCTAAACAAGACCGAATTTTACGACCTATATTCAGCACTGCATTCCGGAGACCAGCTGCAAAGATCATGCGAGCAGCCAAAACCAGCAGACCGGCCAGCCAAAGCAGCAGGTTTTGCCACCACAGCATGCCGAGACTTTCCTCCGTCAGTCCGACGCCTGCCGACAGCCCTCGCCAAGCCCCAGATGAGCAACCTACGGAAGCCCAGCAGTTTCTTCCTCCGGCAGCTTCCGGTTTTCCAGTTACCGAAGGCATCCAGCCAGCTAGTCATAGCAGCATAGCTTTGGGAAAAAGAACGGACCGCTTCCAGCATTCGGTCTTACCTTACAGCCTCGGAACTTCAAAACCTTCCATCGCATATAATAATATACAACATCCTCTTCCCTGATTTCTCTCTACTCAATATCACCTTGTTCAACTCCTTCCTCAATACCATAAAAACCTACAAGCCAGCACAATTAAAGGATACCTGAGCGGAGTCCAATTTTTTCACAAATGAATTTTAGCAAGTTCCCAAGCTGCCATGCTGATCAAAGGCATCCAGGGAGCACAACCAACCAAAGTGCCTTGGATATTGTGGCACCTTTTAAACGTATTTACTTATTACAAAAATAGAGCCCTGGTGAAATAATATCACTTCTGCTGTAAGACCAAAAATCTGTTATGGTAGAGAAAACTGTATATTTATCAAATGTCATTCTTAATAATTCTCACAAACCTAAAGCGCTCTTTCGTATAACTAATGCAGTGCTTAAACCCTCTCAGCCTAATGTTTCTGATGTGTCTCTTGATACCTACTTACTTTTTGTGGAAAGGTAGTTGTTATTAGAGTGCAGTTTGACCCTAAGTGTTGTTCCCTCAGATTTTAAACATGCTGTGGTTCAACCTGGACACTACGATTCTCTCGAAGTACAGATCAATCTCTAAACATTCCTTCCTTTCTAAAATATTAGAGAAAGTGGTCTGTATACAGTTGCAGTCTCTTTTAGATTATCATAGTGTAACAAGGTTCAATGAAAGGAAGGAAGGAAACGGGCAAACGTAAACAGACTTTTAATTAATAAATAACAACGTTTATAGACAGCTGGCTGCTCCCTCACGGGCGACTGCCGGCGACACACACAAACCATAACTAAAAACCAGGCCTGGTCCTCAATCACTGACAGTCCGGTCGCTCTGCTGTTATGCTCCCGATCTCCTCCGTGACACGAGACTGGTGCGAGTACAGCTCGCGCTCATTATCACTTCAATATTTAGCACCGCCACAGCAGTTACCAAACTTATAGATGCTATTAACACCGCAGCGACCACCCCCGCAGGGGCCCATGCTTTCAAATTGTGCTCTACCACAGCAGACCCCAATTTTCCAGAAGCCAGCATCGCCGCAGCGAACAACCCAGCAGGGCCCCCAGCTGCTTCCAGCACCCAGCCACAGCAGAAGCTACTCCTCCAGAAGAACACACTAACTTCCCACTACCTCAACACCCAAGCCCAAGGGTCGGCAACACCAAGGCACCAGCCACTTCACAGGGGTTGGCTTCCGGTCCATGACTGCAGAAAGTTCCTCAGTTCAGGTGCCCTTCCAAATTTCCGACCGCCACTGCAACAATCACGCTCCAGGAACTTCATTCACGACCCAGGCTGCAATCCAATCTATATTTACACAGCCTCAAGCCTTGTGTTTTTTGGGGAAGTTTTGCGCTAGGGCCCTAGCGGGGGAGAGTGTTGGGGGTCCCCAAACCCGCTTCCTGGACAGAATGCCACATATGCAAGCCTTAACACCCCTGCTATCGTTATTATCTGCATGGGTGAACCCATGAAATTATGTTTTATTAACAAAGTTCGGGAGGAGCCTGAGCATATAATCAAGCCCGGCTGGTTCAATATCCCCTAACCTCTCAGCTCGAATGAAGCAGCATAAATATAGACTTGCACCATTCTCGCAGTCTATCGGCATCCCTCCACCACCCTAGCTATTCTCCACGAACACCGAACATAGTAGGTTCCCCGTGGGGTGAGGTCTGGGTTTCGGGTCGATTCCAAAGCAATTTCTTCTGCAGCATGCACATGTCACCAGGCATGTTTCACCGCTCTAGTCTTGGGTGTGACCGCACCATCCACGAGACGGACAGGCATGATAACTACCTCACATGCTTCGGCATGCTAATGTAGTGGTCGTGGTAACAGTATTGTGGTCACGGCTGGCCGTGCCACAATATCAGAAGAGTGCCTCTCTGGCAGACATCTGCAGAGCTGCGGGTTGGGCTGCATCCAGCCTTTTTTTCCGCACAGGCATCGAACCTGTGTCGAACCAGGTCTTTAGGGAGACCCACGGTGGCGAAGCTTCTTCTCCCTCTTCAGGCAAGTAAGCGCGCTATTCCAGCTTCCCTACTTCCTCCATTACACAAAATATAGGCATTCCTTCCATCACCAAGCACTTGGGGAGTACGAGCCTGTCGGAGCAGCTCGTATTAACGCCCTATATATGTGAGTTTCCCTCACGAGGTGAATCCTTGTACGTGGGCTAGTGCTCCACATGTAGTGACTTTCCTCCTTGGGTAGTCCCGTCTGATGGTTTCTCACTCTTGGTTCCCCTCTCGGCGAACCTGTGACCTGCCCTCGTTGGTCTCTACCGCTTGCGTGCACCCTTGGGTTGGGCCCGCACTGCTACTCCCATGAGTTCACCCCACTGGTATTCCACATATGATCTCCCTTCGGCAGATGTGGTCTTCGTTGTCACCCCCCCCCCCCCCCGACAGAAAGGGAACGACAGACCAACAGAAAGGGAACGTCTTGGTTACGTATTTAACCTCGGTTCCCTGATGGAGGGAACAAGACACAGGCACGCTGCAGTGAACAAGAGTGCCTCTCAAGTTCCTCAGCCCAAAAAGGTGAATGAATGGGCATGTACGGGGCAGAGTCTGGCATGCCGCCACATTCGCCAAGTTCATTGGACTTTTCAAAGAGTCGGAGATGACTGGTTCTCAAGTCAAACCCCATTCTGACAGTCTCGACACAAAGTCTCGTTCCCTCCATCAGGGAACCGGGGTTACATACGTAACCAAGACATTTTCGCAGGTGTATTGCTGCACACTTAAAATAAAAATGTTTTCTTTAGCCACAAATGACATTTCACAGACAAGCATAGAAATGCTCTGGCTATATGGGGATTTCCCTCTTCCCTTATATTGACCCCATCAGGCCTAACGTCTGCGAGAGGACATATAAGACATATCAGAGGCACTCCGGTGAGGGCCTGACAACTTAAACGGAGGGCCACGTGTTTATTGAGTAATTGAAACTGAGCAAAGTGGGTAAAAATTCAGTATGCCATCAATCAGTTGGCTCTAGGGATGGACCACCAGCAGCGTGTGGCCTGATTAATGTCATGCTGAAATTACAAAACCAACAGCATGTTATTCACTGCATATAAACAGCTTGGCATGCATTAAAGTAGTCGGCATTCTCTGGTCTTTCAGCAAGACTTGTGTCATACAAATATTTTTGAATATTTATTTCTCCAGAAAAGGTGAAATGGGACATATTTCAACAGTCAGTAAAATGAGCGAAGCTTTATTTGTGTCTTTACACATACAGACCTAAAGTTTATACAGACTTTTCTTGTGAGCAACTGTATGATTTTCAGAAGACAAAACTTAAACTTTGTGCTTCCGTTGTAAATATAAGCGGAGAGCTTATTTCAAGTAAATAAATAACAGTAATTAGACTAAATGTGCTTATTTTTTAATGTGTTTACAAACACGCATGAATCATTACACTGTATGGTCTTAAATAAAAACAGTCAACATAATCTACAAGAATGTTTTATACCCTCATGTTATTAAAAAATATTTTCATTGTTATGTCGCATCCTGTCGACTACATAAAAAGATACAGGTATTTTTTCAGAAGGTATAGTCAGATCCTCTTATCAGCAAAACGTAAGTAGGATATGTATAAAGTGAACATTATTTTATAATGTTTATGAGATGTAATGTCCAGTCCACCTGACAGTACAGCAGAATGGTGTGGCATGGTCCGTAATGCTATAAAGTAGCTATAAAATATCTAAATATTAGCTGACACGTTAAAAAATTTGCCGAGCAGGGTGGGACGAGAGCCGCGAGGGAAAGGCGCGAGGCCGGTCACGTAACTGATAATGATCGTCAGCTGTGCATGCACCGGTCTCGCATCTCTCACGGAGGAGCTCAGGAAGCATAAGAGAGGAGCGACAGGAATGTATGCCGAGAGAGGACCGGGCCCAGACATGTGTTAAGTTTGTGTTTATGTTTTATGGCCGGCAGCGAGGGCTCTCCGACAGCATATCTCTCCTTCCTCCCGGTTTCGGCACCAATGTAACACAGTTCGTAGATGTAGGAAGGAGGAACCGGCGAACATTCAACAAAACAACAAACACGGAAGTAAAAGACCATACAACACAAACTTAACACATGTCCGGGCCCGGTCCTCTCTCTAAATAATGCTCCAGAGGAGACGAGAGAGCAGTTTTATTTTAAGTGGAAATCTTCCAGAAAGATTTAGCAAAAACATTAGCAAACGTTATTTTGAGCGAATCACTTTAAGCCGGAGTGCTTTGCCAACCTTGGTCAGTTCAAAGCAGGATTTGCTACCAAATTGTTCCTGAATGAAGGAGGCAAAGTTGCAATTAAACACACTGTTAGTACCGTCATTTTTTAAGTAAGACCTCAGTAAGTAAGACCTTTAAAGAACTTTAAAGTAGATATAATATATGTGACACGTTTGTCCGTTCACGCATAGAAAGCAATGCGTATGGCTTGTAAACATGCAACGGGATTGTCGCGTGTAACGTTACTTTCACTTAGAGAAAATGCGATACGTTTGTCTTGAGTAACACCACTTATAGAATGCAGTGTGTTTTGTTTGTAAAGCGGTCGTGACCGGACCAAAGGGGACCTGAGTGCCTTTACGAATTGCCCTGGGGAAAAAGAATGTTAGGTGTTCAAAGACGAGACACAGTAGTTTCTCGTTCGCTTTGTGACCCTTCTTTCTTGGGTTGGCTATTTTAACTTGTAGAAAGTCGTGTGTATGGTTTGTAAATACGCAATCGGGTTGTCATGTGGGTTTTCGCATATAGAAAACGTGACGCCTTTGTTAGGAGTATGTTCGCTTATAGAATACCATGTGTTTAGTTTTTAAAGACGAGAACTTGTTTCTCATTCACTTTATGTAACCCTTCTTTCTTATTTTGTCGACGGAAGCACAGGCAATGTGCTTGTCCGTACCCAACGCGAAAAAGGGCGGGACGCGACCATCAATCACAAAACACAGCCAATCAGTTTTTGTCTGTCCACGCACCCTCTCGCGCTGCAGCTGAAGAGTGCACATGGAGAGAGATGCGTCCTGTTCTCATGGCTTTAGGGATGCCTCGGCGGACTCCATGCAATAATTTCAGAATTTAAACGTATCATCCATATTTGACGATTAATATTCATGAGGTGCAGAACTTACATCGAATGAGATCGTTGTGTCAAACCGCATAGCCCTGTCGTGGCTGGTTAGGACAAAACCCCGGATTAACATGGAAAAGATCAATTTTATCGCATGTTGCAGCATCGCGTTTAGTTAGGACACGGTGTAAGACTATACCTTACTTATACTTGGCTTACTTAGAATTATCTTCGTATCCAGTTAGCGAAAGTATTTTACATTTACATTTAATCATTTAGCAGACGCTTTTATCCAAAGCGACTTACAAAGAGTTCGGGGAGCAATAAGTGATATGTCATAAAAGAGCAATAGTTTATACAAAGTTACTAGTTTCAACAAAGGCTAAACCACTACCTGTTGAGAGAAGAGAGAAGGTTATTTTATTTTACATTTTTCTCTCATTTGTCTGTCAAGTATTCTCAGAAGAGATGGGTTTTAAGTAGTTTTTTGAAGGTTGTAGTGTAGGTTGGTGTGATTGTGGAATTGCCAAGTTGGATGGTATAGCACTCATTTTAAAGCTTAAAAAGAGCTGTAGTTATTATTTCATTACCTTTTCAGCTATTATTGAGTATGTGACAGTGTAAAGTATTTTGGACTCATTTATATTAACTTTTTGAGGTAAACAATGATTGTGTTTCAACATACCCTTTATGTAGAGGAACTAAGGACAGAGGGGCCTTGCTAGACCTGAAGCTCTACTAATTGAACTGTATGGAAATTATGAAAGCAAAGAGAAATCATTCTAAATTACACATTGATAACAATGAATAATAATGACATGTTTTCATGACTGTATAATTATGATATTTTAGTTGCAGCAATGAAATAACATAACTTAAAACAAAGAGCTTATATCAGCTAAGACAGAAAATATATTCCCTGGTTCAAGTCCAAACTACATTTGAGCATTAAACTGTTCTGCATATAATATAGCACACAGTTATCTCAGCCATAGTTACAGCTAACTTTTTATGTCACAGTACCACATCGACCATTTCCCCACACCTGACTTTCGTTACCGGACCCTTTATATGTTTAAACCATGGCATTGTTCCTTGTCTGGTCTATTTTCCCCTGTAAAGCTGCTTTGGAACAATGCACATTGTGAAAAGCGCTATATAAATAAAATTGAATTGAATTGAAGTTGTAAACTCCCATTGTTTTAGCCTAGCTCACACACCGGTTCCTTGGAATTGACCTGTTTCTCCCAATCACTGGATGTTATCTTGTTTTGCTGTTTTTGTGGATGTTATCTTGTTTTTGCACCAACCTGTGGAAGTTGTCCCTGTTAAAAAACATAAAAAATGTAAATACACAATCGATTTGAGAGTAGGACACCACCATCTCAAACAAAAAACATGTAATTTCCCCATGAAAAAACATCTCCAATCGTTCTCAAATATCTAAAATGACACCGAATTATTATTTCAAGAGCTACGTTCACACAAACTCGGTATGATCCTTCCAATAAACTACTTGGAAATAACATCGGAAACTGCGCTCATAGTCGGACGGTGAATTCAGGGCAGATCAATCAAAAACGAGCGCAGGGAGACACGTTCCATCATCCAAAATGCTTGCAGTAACATTTGCGCGGAGCTAACTTCTGCAAAACGTTAGAAACTGTAAAGTATTTGACTGGAACCTTTCAGTCGGAAGTGGGTTATTTCAAGCCGACATTGCCTGACGAATTTTAAATGTCTCTGGCGACGGTGGCACCGTTACAAACGCAGGAAATTTGATGAAATGCTTGAATATCTGAGGTAAGACTTCACATATTACTATGAACTTAATTAAAACAAATGAAATGTTACATTTACGTTAAGATGCGGTTTCTGTACATTAAAACACATACCGAAGCTCTGTTTGTTAACCGATTTCATAATATCTCAATAAATAATTTTTGATCTAAATTGATAAATGCATAATCTGTGAATAATACATTTTATTGAGACAGCCTTGTGGCCTGAAGGAGTACGGAGTACCGCAGAGGACACAACATAACACTGATCTGAGTTTCACTGATCTGTGGTGTTCTGTTTCCGGAGCGGTGTCGCAACCGTGTTATGCATTTGTGCATTTTCCTGCTCTGCACTTTTAAAGCCCTCTCTACAGTATGTAAACATCATGTCTATGATAGTGAACTTACGTAGAGATCTGAGTAAATGGGTTTGCATTTTTGTATTAAAGGTATATTCAAATGAACCCTTTTCATTTAGTAGCCCATCACACACTATATGGTTTGTGCCAAGACGATGAGCAAGTTTTCCTCAATGATCTGGATTACCACCACAGGTAAATAACATATTATTTATATTCAGGTTTTTTGCCTCTCTCTCTCTTTTTTTTTTTTTTTAAGGGAATGTATTTTCTTGACACAATGAGGCTAAAATGTACAAATATTTGTCCAATACACAATAATAGCAATATGAACATGAAAGAATGATCCTTATCATTACCACAGGCTGTGGCATCTTGATGTTAACTGATGATACATAATCCATTACTGTGATCTACTGTGTGAGATGTCATTAAGCTCTAAATCTAAATTGACGGATTTGAAGATGTTTAATTTAATTGTTATTTTATTCACTTGTCTGTTTTTCTTTCTCTCTGGTCTGTTAAACCTACATCAGTTCAATGTGGCAGCTGATGGGTTTTGTATTTGTAAAGCTTATTATTGCAGATCTGCACTGCAAACAATAGATAATGGACTTTCTCTCTGTTTATGGCTGATATTAGGAAGAATGTTTTCCGACTGACAAGGTCACCAGTCACTTACATGCAAAAACACTTGTCACAAAGCAAAAATCTTCCTCTTGTGCTCTGCTAAGGAAAGAAAGTCAGGAGGGTTTGGAATATGATGGTGAGTAAAAGATCACATATTAAAATGGGCATTTTTGTTTGTTTAAATAAATGTATATATGCAGTGAGGTGGCGTTGCTTTATTTCATAATTATTTTACTTTGTTAATGTTTTACATATCACAATTAAACGTTAAATAAATTGTATTGTAATGTCGTGTTTTGTCTGACATTTTTGCATGCACGCAATAAATATTTAATGGAGAATCATGGTGTTGTATCCGTGTTATGAAATGTTGTTCAATTTTAATGTGTAATATAATAATACAATTAATAGTAATAATAATACTACTGAAATCGTGACTAGGAGGTGGTTCCAAGTGGAACTCTGCTGTTTCTTTAATGCACCTTTAAGGCGTTTTGAAATGGTTCCAAAATGATCCTTTAAGGTTCCCCCATAGTTGCAAAAGGTACATTTTTTATTTACTTAGAGTATATGTTTCCTTAAAGAGCCTTTAATTGCCACGAAGCATTTCTGCTACACAACTGGTTCTTTGTAGGGGAAAAAGACAAGAAAAACTTCCTTTGGGGAACGGAAAATGGTTCTTCTTTCCAAGTGCTATAAAAATTTTATTTTATATTTATTTTTAATGCAGTACGGCAGCAAATCACTTTTTGGAAAATCAGTTCGTCTGAATTTAATATTAAATAAATTAGTTAACCCTTGTGCATTGACTTGGACATTTATGTCCATTTCAATTTTGTTCATGCATTGAGCATACATATAGCAAAAGGTGTGTATTTTTCTTAGAATTTTAATATTTTGCTCTAATTTGCTTTCAGTAATGTTTCATGAACCACAGTAAATGTCCTCACTGAAACCTAAAAAACTAAAACTACGAATGTTTATGTGTGCCATTTAATCACAAATCATAAATGCCATATTAAATGCTTTAACTATGTTGGCAAGGGTTCAAAATGATGAAAAATTGATACATTTCAAGAACAAAAGCTTAGAATTTTGAAACTATTTACTTTTTAAATATGCCATATTCTAAAAAGAATTGTCACTTTTGCGTTTCTGTGCTTCTGCTGCATTATACGTGTACAGCACTGCTGGGCAACAGAACAAAACATACAGCTATAACTGTGTCTTAGTATAGATGTCAAAGTGTGGTTTGTAATGTTAATGTAAATGTGTACTGAAAAGTGTGTCTGTCTGCGTGCGTGTGTGTGTGACGTGTGAAAAGAAAGAAATCGCTGTGGTTTACCAAAATGTTTTGATATGTTTAATTTCATTTCAAATATAGTTTACATTATATAAAAAAAAAATATTTTTAGATTAGATTAGATTAGATTCAACTTTATTGTCATTACACATATACAAGTACAGTGTAACGAAATGTAGTTTAGGTCTAACCAGAAGTGCAGTTAGCAAGTGCAGGATATACAGTTAGAATAAATACAGAATACAATATTGAGAATATAATACAGTGGGCATGGATTATAAAAATATTTAGCAGTAGGTGTGTTCTATGAAAATATGACAGAAGGTATATACTATGAACAATATATACAGATGACTATGTACTATGAACATTAATGTACAGGTGGATATGAACAGATAATAATTTAGACTAAAATAGTGCAAGTGACTTAGGTATGCATAGATTATTGACATTGGTTATTAAAGTTATTGCAGTGCAATAGGTGAGTTAATGCAGTTGAAGTTAATGCAGTTATTAAAGTTACGGTGCAGTATATGAGTTAATGCAGGTTATAAGGTTACAGAGCAGTAGATTAGTTAATGCAGTTATTGAAGTTACAGTGCAATTGATGAGTAAATGCAGTTAATAAGGTTACAGTGCAGTTGATTAGTTAATGCAGTTATTGAAGTTATAGTGCAATTGATGAAGTTATAGTGCAATTATGTTATGCGATTAAAGTGTCATTTGATTCTTCTCGTGATAAATCATTCTAACAGTACTTCTTCTTTGTACGTTTTATGGCAGGTTGCAAACAAACTTTAGTGCACAGTGCCACCTATGATGAAAGAGTGAAGACAAATGTCTATATTCCCTTATATATTTTCATACATTTCTTTATACATCTCCATACTGCACTCACGAGTTCTCCTGCATATGGGACATCATATATATGATATTACTTAATGTGGATTGCTTACATCCTATCTTTCCAAATGTTGTGCCAAAACATACCGCGAATGGTCATGTGACTTTTTTTACACGCCACGTGGCTTGTAAATACGACAAAAAGTTTTTCCATTGCACTTTTGCGAAATATGCCTTTAATCGTATTGCCTGAAAAGAATGTCATTCTCAGCCAGATTTGACCCTCCTGAGAATCTTTGAAAATATCGTGTCCATGACCTTAACTGGGTCGGCTGTTCAGTCCAGATTATCTTGTAATATGAGGCATTCACAGATCAAACCTCACACACCCTTTGATGCTGTCTTTGGCGAGGCGCGCATTGAAACAGGCTCCGCGGAATTTATCTACCATGGGATCCTTGCGAACGACCAATCAGAGAACGGAAGGGAGGAGCGTCGAGGATTTCAGACTTACATAAACATGACAGATCATTTTTCAATGCATGTTAAAAGTGACCAATCAAATGAGCGGAGACATCTGCCCTTGACCCACCTCCAAAGTCTCCAAAGGTCATCTCGACCAGCGAGCAAGTGTTGACCACTTAGTCCAAAATTTCTTTATGCGTATTTTAGTATTCCTCATCCTAAAAAATTGTCTCGCGCAGAAACATTGCACACTGAGTCTGTTGCAAATTAATTAATAGGTTGCTTCCTCTCTCCTTATCTCTTACATCCCGTGCCTCTTGGCTGCCCTCTAGGGGTGAGGGGAAAAATCTATTCACCTTAGTGTCATGATCCTGCCTCACCTTGTCATGCTTTTCTAGTCTTAACAAACTGTTACGATTCTTGTTCAAGCGATTTTATAATCGATACTTTTCCAGAATCTATTCAGATTTAATTATTTTTATTTCCTAATATGTGCTCAGAGAAGTTATTTATTCAAGGAGAGGGTGAAATGTTTTAAATGACGTTGTATCCATTGCAAGCTGGCACGAAACAGCGGCGGAAGAAAAGCATCAAGCTTTTGTTTTCAATCCAGATCCAGAATCCAACCGTTTAGCAAAATGGGCAAATATATATATATATATATATAAACTTTAACGCACAGAAATGTTGTATTGCACAAGCAACGTATTCCGCATCTCAGACAGAGCAAAATACTGAGTTTACAAGGGCAAGATGTGACCAAGTCCTGCAGATAATGTCTTTGAAGCTCAGAGTAGCTTTTTGAAGTGATACCTAAGGAACTGTTTACAACAAATAAAGAATAAAGTAGCATAAAATATAAAATAATCATGAAATTAAGTAACAATACCTTTCTACTATCGCAACAAAAAAAAACATATCATTTTTGCGCGGGTGGAGCATTTTATTTTCACTCACATCACAGCAACAGCAGGTAACACAGAAGAAATGCTTTTACTGTACTCTTGTAGCTCATGCGGATTATGGTCCATCAATTCAAGGTAATTCATCGTCCAAGTGTGCTTTTTATGTGCTTTTTTTACCACAACAACACAAACAGGGATCCGAGTAATGAGCCTAGATGTTCCAATCCACCAGGCCTGTGACTTACTCTGTGGTGTGTAAATGACATGAATGAACCCTAAATCAGTGGTGTTTTTATTGATGTTTGAGTCCATGGGAAGGTCCCCGGTTTACCTGGCTACGGCGATCAGGCTTTCGGTATGTATTTTCCCTAACCTACTGATCTCGTGACAATAGCATGATAGGAAATGAATTGAGGCTAGATGAATTAAAATGCCCCCAAATATACGATGAACGGGGAAGAAGGCCCCATGCACAATACATACCAAATATATTGAAATGAATATACTGAAATGAAATGTAACAGTCGATTACTCCATCGCGTGTAGATCTGAGTTAACACGTTTTCTGCTGGGTTCAGCATTATAACCAGTGACAGATTGATATATTGAGATGAATGTATAGCCTACATCTCAATCACATGTGTATAAATATATAAATCGTGGTGGTAATGTATATTACAACTCCCTGATCTTGGCGTTTTGAAATCTTGTAAAATTGAGCATTTTAAGACGCATATTAAAATAACTTTGTAAGACGTCACAGTGGAGGAACATGCGCTCTGACGCCTCCACCGGCGAACGCATCTCAAACGCTTGTAAGGAGGCGATGCGTGCGTCAGAGCGGAGAGAAAGTGCGCTTGTTAAGAGAAGCATCAGACCCCGGGAACACACATACGGAGATGGAGGTGGAGATAGGATAGACCCCAGCACATCACCATCACATGCGTCGCGTTGGGGACATTTCTTTACGATTGCGCGAATTAACGCCGGAATTACGGATGTCGTTGACACAGTACTTTATAGTTTCTTCTGACGCGTATGATGAACTTGTCGACAGGCTGGTGATACAGAATATTTTGAACATCAACGCAGTTCTCCAAGTGCGTAAAACGCGTCCGTTGGAGAGGACGGATCACTCGAGTAAGATCCACGCAGCAGTCACAGACAAACTGGAAATGTCGGCACCTTACGCGATGGACGGTGAAAGCACCGACTTATCATCAATAATATTGTTTCCCTAAAGTTGGCATCCCTACCGAAAGGACGACATATTTTCTGCTATCGTCGGAATCTGTCATATAGAGAATATATCATATATATATTTTGTACGGCAAGAGCATGGAGATGTGGTGCGCCTGCTGAACCCAGTCAGGATGCTGATGCTGAGAGTTGCGTGGGCTCTAGCGGGAGCGGCAATGTGCTGTTTCCTCATCGTCCTCATTCACTCCCGCTTTCTAAGAGACGGTAAATGTGTTTTTTTACTACACCCTGAACATTTGATAGACTTCGCAGCTGTGTGTTTACTTTAGTCTCCTGCCTGATGGAGAAATAATGCAGATTTTTTCTTCTGTGATTATGTTTTTACAGTGCGCAATAATACATACATATACCTAAACCCTAACATCAAAGTAGAAAATGGCATTATCAAATGTGAAATTAATTTGCATTATACTAACATAATTAGCTCTGAACTACTATTATATTAAGTGAGATTTGTTTTGACCCAATGCTTACCAGACTACGTTGATGCAATACTGACCTTTCGTTTTGAATAGATGAAATACATTAAGAATGCAGCATCGAATCAGATGGTGTTCTTCTTTGAATTTAGCGATTTATGGTTTGGTTTCTCTATAGATGGCACTTCAGTCTTATCTTTAGTGTAAAGCTATAAGGTCAGAAAGTGATTATTTGCCCCAAATTAATTTATTGAAGGTTATTCTGTCGGGTCATGTCATATCATCAAGTATCATGAAACTTAGTGTGGATCGTGTGTTTTAATACTTTTTGATACTATTATATATTGTGTGTTTATGGCAATGTATTTGGGATTTCCAAATCAGTCAGTATGCTAAAAAGTGAAAAATCAGAGCGACACAGACCGCCTGATACAGCTGCTTCACTTTTACACACTAACAATAGATACGAAATGTCCTTTTGAGCAGACATCTATCCTCGCTATGTGTGCCTTCAAGCACGTTTTGTTTATAGATGAAAGAGAAGGTCAGGTGATTTCTTTGCTTAGTAATGTTGACTGAAGCATGTTTTCAACCTTCCCCTGGTGTAAATATAAAGATATATTGTATAATAGATGTGAACAGGATTACAACAGTTTTAGTAATAAAAATGAAAATGAGATTAACGATTCGTCTTTTGGGATCTAAGGGATCACAGGTTAGAATTCACTTTTGGTGCAAACAGGATGTGCATATTTGCTCCGTAGGAATGGTTCACCAAAAATACTGCAGATGTGTTTACTGAAGTCTCTGCTGTAGTAAATAAGGAATGGGGGTGAAACCACATGGGCTATCCCTTGGCTGTACTCAAGGTCATTGCTGAGACTAGGAGGTGAGGTAATGTATATGCATTGAACAAACTCCACTGACCACATCAAAATTGCAGACCAGCTCAGGTAATATTTATCATATATTATGTTGGAAAACAGTACAGTCCTAAAGCGTTCAAAATGTTCAGCCTTTTTAATCATTTAAAACATCTACTGGTGGCCTTTGTTCTTCTTGTAACTCATAACTAATTTTCTGTACAACAGCTTTTTCCAGCTGTTTGTTTTGGTAACCAGTTGATAGTATTTTATTTTATATTCTTTGGGTGGACATCATGGGCGCAGGAAACATTTTCAAAGCCGGGGGACCAAACTGTGAGCAAAAGCCCATATAGTTAATCAGATTCACTGATTTTGGACCACTACTTCTGGCTGACTGGCAGACCACCATCATATATTCAACACGTCTGATCATTAATAAAATAATATTGATTATTATTACAATACGAAAAAGTTAAATAAGAAGTACATGTGTACATTTTTGACAGCAGAGACAGGTCAAATAAAAATGCAAATGATATGATATAGAAGTACAGTATAGATAAACAATGACACTTAAAACTGCTCCGTTACTAGTTTCAAGTTAAAAGTATTTCTAAAGCACATTTAAAACAACAGCAGTTGACCAAAGTGCTGTACATAACAGCCATCAAATGAACGACAATAAGGTAATACAAAGACAAGGCAGGGCCCTAGACTAATGTTTCCCACTGGTCGCACTGGTGCGACTCGCTTTCTCAGTTGGTCGCACCCTTTCTTATAGTAATTATAATGACCTTACATAATGACCTCAGTTGATGAATCGTTCTGTTAGTTTGTCACAGCTGTTAGGACATCGCAAAAGATAGAAGTTAACAAGGAAAGTACTTCACTGGATAGGATGTTTCCTTTATGTCTGCTGCATGTGTGGAACACTTGACAAGGGAGAAAAGGAAACATGTTTTTGAGCACATTCACAACCAGCTGTAATTCAGGTACAAATATTATCTGAATGCCGCATGGATTCTGTCTTTCGACCTTGCTTTTGATTAACGTGTGAGGGAGAGAGACAGTTCAGAAACCAACGGGTTCTAACAAAGGTAATGCATTCCACAGTTTAGGGGCAGCTACAGCAAAGGGAAATTCTCTTACAAAAAGTCTTACTCTAGGGATTGCCAACAGCATAAGGTCAGCAGACCTCAGAGACCTGGATAGAACATGGGGTTTTATTAAATCAGATAGATAAATTGGGGCTAGGCCGTTCAAGGATGTATAAGCAAGCTCTAAAACCTTAAAATCAATTCTAAAATGGATTGGAAGCCAGTGAAGGGAAGCTAATATTGTGGAATTGTGTTCCCTTTTACGCGTACAAGTTAAAAGTCGAGTGCATTCTGCACTTACTGCAAACATGGCCTGGTTGACACCAACGTAGATGGCATTGCATTAATTCAGGCCAGTCTTTCAAAATCATTAACTGATAAAAAACCTGACTTTACTACGGAGTTTATCTGTTTGTCAAGTTTAAAATTAATCTCCAGTATTATACGCAGACTTCACATTTGGACGCAAAGGGCCCAGATCAATGTCTGAGATCTTGTTAATAAGATTTGGGCCAAATATCAAAATTTCAGTCTTAATCTAAAAAAATGCAAAAAGTAACAGGCCATCCAATCTTTAATGTATCTGAGGCAATCAAAGAGAAGTTGTCAAGAACTGGCATTTTCCTGTTTAAGTAGTAGATACATTTGTGTGTTGTCTGCGTCTGAGGGACGCCAACTCGGAGTGGAACAGATGAGGAATCAAAGTCATTAAGGCGGACAGAAAAAGTCCTATGCGTTAGATAGGACCTGAACCACTCCAAAGCAGGACCCTTAATGCCAACAGCATGTTCCAACCGGGAGACCAGGATGTTATGATCAAGGGTGTCAAAGGTTGAGGTCAAATCTAAAAGGAATGGCTGAATCTCATACATCAGTGGCAAATAAAAGATAATTAAAGACCTTTACAAGAACCGTTTCTGTGCTATGAAAAGCTTTAAAACCAGATTGATATACCGTATGTGTAGATTCTATTTGTAGTTAGGTAGGTGGGATGAGAGCCGGGATTCGAGGTCTCGTATCACGGAGGAGATCGGGAGCATGACAGGACGAGTGACCGGACCGTCAGTGAGAGAGGACAAGGCCTGGCTTTTAGTTATGGTTTGTGTGTGTCGCCCGTGAGGGGGCGGAAGGAGAAAGGAACGTTTAGAGATTGATCTGTACTTAGAGAGAACCGTAGTGTCCAGGTTGAACCACAGCATGTTTAAAATCTGAGGGAACAACACCGAGGGTCAAGCTGCACTAATAGCAACTACCTTTCCACAAAAAAGTAGGTATCAACAGACACATCAGAAACATTAGGCTGAGAGGGATTAAGCACTGCATTAGTTATACAAAAGAGCGCTTTAGGTTTGTGAGAATTATTAAGAATGACATTTGATAAATATTCAGTTTTCTCTACCCTAACATATTTTTGGTCTAACAGCACGAGTGATATCATTTCACCAGGGCTCTATTTTTGTAATAAGTAAATATGTTTAAAAGGTGCCACAATATCCAAGGCACTTTGACAGGTGGAATTAAACAGTGAGTTTATCACCCTCAATATCTAGATATGAGGAAGATTTCAAATATGTTTCAATCAAATTGTGAAAGGCAATAGAGAACTGAACAGCGGTGGATGAATTGAATATACGACATTGCCGAGCTGGAAAACTCGTTTTTTAATAACATTGAATAATTATATAAAGGAGAACAGGCATATGTTCAGAAGAAGACACTTCAAACGTGTCTAGGTTTGAAACAGATAAGCCACATGAAAGAACAAGATCTAAGATTTGACCATGTTCATGCGTTGACCATGGCACCCCCTGAATCTTCAAAAATGAATCAATTCAATTTAAAAAGTCTCTAACCAGCGGCTTCGTAGGGCAGCAGACGTGAATATTAAAATCGCAAACAATTTGAATCCTGTCAAAATTCCAGACAAAAAGTTGTTCTTGATAAAATCCTTGTTATATATAGGTGGTTGGTATATCACAGCACAAAACACAGGTTAAAAAATGAATATTTGATCCATGATAGTTGACGACGATTGAATTCTTCCTTAAAAATAGTCGCTTCCTCTCCACCACGACGAGAAGACCTAGGAGAGTTAAAATATGTGGAGTCAATAGGTAAAACCTCTGGAAAAATGCTTCGGTCACTTCCACTTCTCCATGTGTGTCACACACAAAAAATCCAGTGAATGAGAGTATTTTAAAATAAAATATTTATTTGCAAGAGAGATCTCGCATTAACCAGTGCCATGCCGATAGAACTTCGGGCATTCAGACAACCTCTACGGAGACGAGGAGAGCATGGCGGGGAAACCGGTCATCCGTGTTTGAGCAAACAAGCGTTATCGGCTCAGTGTGTACTGGATCATGAAAACGCCTTTAAACTACAGTTAATATTTCAACAAAAACAAGTCTTAGTTCTTTAAAACAGAAAAAACAAAGGGTACTCATACTGTGTACACTGTTTCGAAAAACAAAGAAACCTCGGCTTAAATATTTAGACAATTTTGCTATCCAACGTATCCAAAGCTGGAAATCCTATAACGCGGGTCCGATCTACTCGAAATCCTTCCACACAGTATGCGAACGTATCTCTGTGGGAGTTCATTTCCGTAGTATCATTGGTGGTCCTAAGCCTTCTCCATCGATCGGCAGGTCATAGCTCTTGTCTGATAATTTTATACACTTAAATTCATCTGACATTAAGTTTTTGGCTAATATATCAGAATATTCATGTAATTGTATCAGTGTCAAATATTGGTTAATATGTTTTCTTCCAGAGTCTTCATACTAATGTATCGTTTGGTCACTCTCTATGGCCATGAGTGTATATCATTTCTTTAAGGTGGATCGGATGTTGGATATCAAGAAAGTCTGGACTGTGTGCAAATACAAGATGCTATTTTCAACAAACACAGGAAATATGTTTTAGTTGGCGAATAGTTATTTTTCTCTTATCAAAAGTGTGTTTATGTGGGGTTCATGACCCCCATGTGTCCCGTGCCAACAATTTTAACTTTTCCTTATTCGCCCCTAACTTTTTTAAAGGCGACGTTATGAATTGATCATTTAATGGTATTGAAATGACGTGCCTGGGATGTGCCTGTTATGTAACCAACTGATAAGTCACCAAAAAGGACCAATACTTTAGAGTCGTGCACAGGGACATGAAAACGATCGTGCTTACTAACACACAAAAAAGGGGAAATTCGTGTCTATGAAGACAAATCAGTTGAGTCCAAATTTAACTGGGTTGTTTTATCACTCCAATTATCAAACAATTCTATGGTTTATTACATTGTAGCTGATCATATTACATCTGAAATGTCAGCTATACACAATAGTACATTATTTAAGTAGTAAAAAAGCAACAAAACATAACCAGTTCTTAACAGTAGTGCCGTCTCAAAGTTTGTTTGCAATGGTGTTGCAATAATCACACAATTATAGTAAACATACTGTGCTCTAATTTGCAAGTGACAGTGGTCTTGCTTGCAGATGTCTGGATTATGAATCTAACAGCACTTTTGAAGGTTTTTAAACTGAAAGTGTAGAAGAATTTAGAGTTTTACCCTGGAGTGGCTTTTCAGTCTGAAGAGGCCCTTCAATACTCCTCATTGCTTAATATGCTAGTATTATCGTACTATGAAGTACACATGAATAGACCAATCGTTATTGTATCTGAAAATTTTACTATGATTCAAATTTCAAACCAGTCGAGAAGCAGGTTCTTGAAAACTGTCTCTACTTCACTCTAATGTGGTGGAATACAGTGCTTGATGTGGGGGGGGTTCCAGTACTCTCTGGTCCACACAGACATATGCAAATTATTACCACATTTGGACATTTCTAAAACAAAAAAAAAGTGTTTGAAACAACATTTTTATTTACTAAAGGAAACATTTGCTGAAGAACTCATTCAATAATGTTAAATACAAATTTGACCAAAAATATTTCAGTCAATTCATTTCCTGTGAAAATAATTCTGCAGTCTATTGATGTTATCATTAAATCCACCATAACCACACAGTCATATTTAAGCTTATCTGTTATGTCTTTAAGCATTAACGTACGTTAACGCTAACATTGTGTGATAAACCACACGTTTCCATTTAAACCATTTTTATTGTAAAACCATTGGCTTTCATATGTTTGCCTTCTCACATGTCACTACCCAGTCGCCATTAGATCCAGCCTGTCGACGGTCAAGTTCTGTCTTCTGCCCTTTTATTGGCTGAACATTCTGTTCTGTCTTCTTCAGTTTATTTGGCTTAAATACTGCTTGACCTTTGTAATTTTATTGGCTGGAATTCCGTAAACCCTGTTTGATTGGTCAACCTTTTGAAATTGGGTAGCTCCACGCTTATCTCACTTGCCGTCTCCTAATTCCAAGAACGTAATGAACAGACTTGTGTTCATGTGGAGACCGGTCTTGCGAGGCAACAAACTTGGATGGACACGGCGCAGTGACTTCTGGGACTTCAAGCGGATTACGTAGGCTTGCAAGGCTGCATACCATGCATCCTTGATATCGAGAACACATCCGGGTACTTTCATGGGTTCTCTCTTCTTATGTTCTTAAGTGTCTTGAATACTTCTTGAAATTATTTTTTATGATTTAAAGTTAACAATTGCATGCTCTTTGGACAATACCATGGACAATAAACACCATGGACAATAAACAACTTTCTAAACTGTATAGACTGAACTATGTAACGTTTAATGTATATACTGCTGCATATTCATTCAGAGCTTCAGATTTTATTTTTTAATCTGAGAAAATCACTTATTTGACTTTGTGACCTGATAGCTGGCTACGCCCATTGGGGCCGCTAACATTTTGCGTCTAAAAATGCGTGAAAAACGTGAACCGTGCTGCTTTCTCCTTTTTAAGAGCTTGTGCGATATAAAATATTCATCAATATTTTCAAGAGAAGATGTGGTGCTTTTTATTTGAGTGCATTGTGTCTCGTCTGCATTTAAAATGAAGAACTTGCTCATACAAAAGACACGAAAAATGAACGGCCCCCTAGATAATTCGTAGTATATGGTTATAAAACACATTCAGGACTTTAGCCTCTTTACCCCACCCCTAGCAAAGCCTCTGCGTAAAAGTGCATACATTTGGTCTAATTACATATAAATGTTAAGTAGATTGTGTTGACTGAAAATTCTGATTCTAAAATAACATCATCTCTAATTCTACCTCACAGTTGTTTTGAAAAATGCTACGTAAATGGACGTGAACACTGTGAGCAGAAGTGTGGGGGAGTGGGCGGGGCACAGGAGACAATGAGACGTATCTTAAAATGTAGTAGTCATTACATGAATCATGCGTTCCAAGCAACAGCGGTATTACAGAAATCACTCAATTTAAGGGACTATTCTTTTGATTTATATAAAGTTCCTCCTTCCGAAAGGCTCTGATTGGTAAAGCTGACCAGGTCTGTCATGATTGGTTCCCCCCTTAGAGCGTGTGTCTGAAGATGTCCCACCCACACCATATCAGCGAGCTTCTGCTTCTCAGGCTGTTGTGATTGGTCGGTCCCCCTCTCAGTGCACGTGTATTCATAGGCTTTGGCTTTTAGCAATAAACGGTAACAATGGCATAAACCTCACTTCTTCAGTTAAAAACATGCGGATTGATCGAAGTGTAAATGAAAGTCTGCCAGTTCATGGGCAAACATCAGTCTCTTTCAGAGAATCTTTTCTTCCTACAATGGCGAGGGAAATGACACCGGACCAATTGGGTCAGACCACTTATATTAACCTAAAAGTTTTGCCTTTTTATATTGGTCCTAAGCAGTGTTAATTTTGGCACACTGTTTTAATTTTAGTCTGGTCTTTGTGTCAAGCTGTCACTTTAGTATTTATTAGTTTTAGTCATGTTCTTAATCTTTTTAGTCTAGTCAAGTTTCAGTCGACTAAAAGTCTGAGCATTTTTATTTTAGTCAGAATTATCCATGACTATTTTTGTCTAGTTTTAGTTGACGAAAACTGATGACATTTACTCGAGTTTTAGTCAATGAAAACTTAATTTAAGTCTCTTTTTAGTAATGCATTTCTATTTAACCCAGTCAATATAGTATAAGGACCTAGTAGTGTAGACGAAACCTACATTTTCTTTTAGCCAAACCCATTTCAATTTGTTATCTTATTATATTATTGTTTCCTTATAGACTCAAGAATACATCCATTCCAGACACGGAAGACAGTCTGATTTGAATTTACAAATAATTTATTTTACCACCAAACATGTTAGAAGTACACACACATACATTTAAATGGACAACACAGGGAGGCCAGGACATTGGGTGTGTCATGTACCGTGCCCTTTTCAGGGCCTGACGACCACTTTTTGTCTCGAGAGGGTCCTTCTCCCTGAGTGTATTTTTCAACATAGTGCACCCTCTACTTGATGTTGTGTCATGCTGTTCCCGCTGCCTTCTGCACTTTCCACTCGACGGTGCGTCATGCAGCGAAGATTTCAGGCAGATGAAGTCCGCAGAAGTTCGCCAGACACCCGCCCAGGTTTCAGTACGTTCCATTATCTCGGTTCGAGGAAAGAATGTTCCTGTGCTTTGGGTCAAGCTGCTTCCCTGGTTCCTCATCCCAAAAGGTGAATGAACATCTAGCTTTTATACCCGTATGTACGGGGCGGAGACTGGCGTGCCGCGCCCTTCGCCAATTTCATTGGCCTTTGATAGGTTTTCAAAATCAAACCCCATCTGTCGGTTCGACACAACGTCTCATTCCCTTCATCAGGGAACTGAGATTACATCCATAACCAAGACGTTTCTCTCCACACAAAACACGTGGCTCTGTCATGATCGTGCCACAGAAGGATCTACCGTAGAGGTAGAATTTGAAGTGCTTCTGTGACCGATAGCAGTGCAGTTTCAGTGGAGTGGTTTGTTTTGAAATCGGTTTAGTCGATTAAACACTTCCTCAAAGGAAACACCTGTGCATCCTTGCTCATGACTCTTCAGAAAGCCTCCTCTCTCCTCGATCCTTGCCTCCTCCTGGTGCAATTAGAGAATTGATATGTCCTTAAAGATGGCTGAGCTCAATCGGTTTCCTGGTCATAAGATGGAGGACTGGAGAGTGAGGAAACGAGGAGGCATATGGAGAAGCACCCTCAGACTCAGGCAGAAAACAAAGACAAGAATACAAACCAGAAAATCACAAATAAGAAGTGTGACAAAACCAAGACTGTGCAATGAGTGACTGAGTTAACAGGGTTTATATAAGCAGCCAAAGTAATGACACACCAGTGAAAGCAATACAGGATAATGAGGGAAATTTAGTACAAGTGAAGTTGATGGTCTAGGAGATGTGGGAAGTGCTCTCTAGGAGACCTGAAGGGCACTCCAGCCAGTGCTTGACTGAATATTATTTTATGTGAATATGACGCTTGTGTCGAAATACCTTGTTTAACCAATTTGTGCTTTCCAACAACTAAAATAACTTATTTTTGAAAAAAATACAACAAACTGTAAAAATCTAAAATTGTACTGGGTTTTCTGATTTAGTTTACAATTTGGTTTAGTGGACCAAATGTTGGTGTGTAGTAATCGATAATGTATCCATGACTACTTGTCAGGAAATATGAGGAGAGAACCCAGTTGCAGGCAGCGTTTGCAGACGCTTTGCAGTTTTTATTATTAAAATTATTTTTTAATAATAAAAAAACACAAGATTGGGAAAAAAAAGCAGAAATCTCAGTTGCTAACATTCTTCCAAAGATCTTCCTTTGTGTATAACCAAACAAAGAAATGTATACAGGTTTGGAAGAATTTAAGGGGTAGAATATTCATTTTTGGGTGAACTGTCCCTAAATACAGCCAATAGTCTACTGCTGTTTCTTGAAAAAATCGAAACAATCGAATGGGATGTTTGGAGTTGGACCTGTAAATCACTGTAGAAAAGGAAATATAAAAGGCTGGCATATCAAATGAGACAAAGCTAAACGTGATATTTTGGGCATTTATAATATAATAATGAGATAAATTCATAAACACTTTTTGCAGCAATGAAGTGCTATTAATTATACTTAAGACATACCTAAAATCCTGTTTTTTGAGGGTAATTTTCATGATAAAGTGCTTCAGGGTGTTTACTCAAAAGCTTTGGTTTAACTTGATTTGAAACATAGAGACATTATTCATCATTACCTTGACACTTTTAGCTTATTTGTTGCGGGCAGTTTGTGTCCAAAGTAATCATGGCGTGATTATTGTCTCCTATTGACTTGTAGAAAAACAACATTCATTCGTCTTGTGAGTGGTATTCTTATTTTCAATTGAAAATGGAATTAAAGGCATTGGCATTTAATGAAAATCTTATAACACAGGATGTCACATTCCTTTGACCCTGCACAATTGAATAAATTGCATAGAGCTAACAATTTTGTCTATAAAGAACAGCATGACAAAATCATTTTTATGTAACTCATGAATAAACTGAAGGAAAAGCAATAAAGGTTTCTATAAAAAGGATGCATTAATACCCCTTTGATTTCATTGCCAGTAGTGATGGTCTTGGATGCTGTTGTCCTACAGATGTTGGTCGTAGAGGATGCATAAACCTTAATTTCCTGACCAAAGACTCATATGATACTAAAATCAGTCTCTTTTAAAAAATAAAAGTGAACATGAGTGAGATTCTGCCAACAATTTCACTGTGCAAAAGATAATGACATTCCTTGTAATTTGCTCACTTGAGAAATGTTGTTTGTTGGTTCTAATTCATCTGTTAAAGCCCAGTTACCAGCATATGGTGAAACCAAATTCTTAAGAAATGATACTGGTTTATTATATAGATATTTTGAGCATTAGTGGCACCAAACACTCTTAGAAGAAAAGGTACTATATAGAACCTTAAAGGGTTCTATCAGGTGCTCCATATTTGGAATTATGAAATAATTTGCATAATGAAACATATACAACCCTTTTTCATTAAATAAGTTCTTAAAAGGTTATATTAGTGGACCTTTAAAGGTTCTATTTTTATAGATTTTCTTTTTATTTGTCCTCTATTGAAAATATAATGGATGTGAATTAAATATTTTTGTTTAAATATTTATTATCGGCTTAAATAATCACATTAGAATTACATTTGTAATAAACAATGCTGAATAAAACAGTTTGATTATTAAACATTAACATGCTTTAATGACTGTAAGCATGACACGCATATCACCCATTAATAACGAAAATAACAACACTTGAAAATAGTATGTTAACTATAATAATTATTACTAGTGGAACAGCAGTAGGTCATTTTAGTTTGAAAGCATTCAACCACAAATTCATGACAGCATTAAATATTAAGTCTAAATTCACAAACTCACATTAACCTTTGTGCGCTGGTTTGAACATTTGTATCCATTTCTATATTATTTTCTGTGTTTCTTTGGCTGTGTTTATGCAAAACATCATACATTTGGCAAAAGGTGTGTATTTTTATTGGAATTGTAATATTTTGCTCTATTTTGCTTTCATAAATGCTTTTATTACTAGGTACATACAATTATTACACTCGGGGTAACTCAACTGCACATTTCTAAATGTTTGCCATGCAAGCATAAAACATACATTCGATAAAAAAATCATTTGATTATGTTGGCACACTGTTCAAAATTAGGAAAATCTATACATTTCAATACTTTCATAATATTTGGTTTTAACTTATGCTATTTTATCCATTTTAGTCTATGGAGTTTTTCTGTTTCTACTGCATTATACAGCACGGCGGGCAACACGAACAACAGATAAAGCTGTAACTGTGTTCATTTGTTAATATAGATGTCAAAGTATGTGTTTACAAACTTGTTTTTCATCCCTTGTTTGCATAATTATTCCTTTAACTGAAATAATAGGTGAGCTTGATTATGATGTAGAAGTTCAGAAGCCCCACTGTGACATGATCCCTACGCAGTGTTCACTGCTCTCTACTCCCTGTAGATCATGAATTTTGGTTTTGTATGAGGGGGTTGTATTGTCGCACAAGATTTTTAAGTGTAAAACACGACACCAATGGAGCAGCAGCTAATCACATGACAACAATTTTAAGCTACAGGAAAAATATGGATTTTGTTCGAATTTGAGATTTCATTAAATTTAACAACTAAATACGTTGCCCTCGTCTCACGATCCCAAATGCTCTAAGCCAGGCGTCTGGGGTTTTGGTTTTAAAACATATGCAGGAATTAGAAAATAAAGTGTGGGAATGATGTTAAGAGAGTTATTAAGAGAGATAAAGCGCAGGACCTGATTGATGCGAGTTAAACGCGCTTTCATAAGAAAGAAAGGTCAAAATGCAGATACAAGCAATACAAAAGTATTGGCATTTTCTCTTTGACTGACATTTTGCAGTCGGACGCAAACATGACGTTTAGAATGTGTGATTCTGGTTTGCCCAAGGACCAAAAAAGACGAAGCGGTTAGCTGTTCTCTTTATTCTGGTTGGCCAAACAAATCAAGGTGCTGCACCAAAGACATTTTAGACACTCGTGAGTAAAGACCCCCCCATCCTCAACAGAAAAAAAACTCTTTCACGATTCACCTAAATGACCTATTCGAGGGTGAGAAAAGATTTTGTTGAGAAAAGTCTTTCGACACAACAAGTCAAATAAGTCCTACTCATTCTTTTCGTAATTTGTAAAAATAAAATGGTGGGCAACAGGCATCGCAGCGTACAAATTAAACTCTTGCCACAAAAGATGCTATGCACAATACGTGATATAATTAAACCAATAACAAATCAACAATTCATTTTTTTTAAAAGGGTCCTTGGGTATAGAGCGATGGATGGCTTAATATATAAGCAATGGCATCGACAAAACAGTGTAACTGTCACAGTATTCATAAACTTTGAAAAACGTTTTTTACTTGGAGGCCGCCATTTTTTTCCGTCAAAATCTGTGATGTCAAATGGTTGCAACCTAACCCTGTTCTCTTTCGCAACAGCACACACGTTTTCCATATATAACAGTAAAATATGACACGTAAGATATAAGATCAGATATATACACAGACAGGGACAGCAGGTGACAGCCTCCCTGCCTTAAAAGAAGAACGCGTTCAGTATCAGTAAGCGTCTGTTCTAGCAAAGCGTGCATTAAATCATAGCTTTAAACTACACAGCATCCACCATATTTGTATACTTTATACATTATGAGAACATACTGATAAACACAATAATAAGATGCTTGCGGTGTGGTTATATATTCTGTATTAGAGCACAATATTATCCCCAGTCAACTAATGACCGAGGGAGAGAAGACAATAACGTTAGGCTACTGATGTTGATAAATTAACATCAAATAGTCAAAATCTGGATAAAATGCATTGTAAAAATGCTAAAATATAGTGTATATAATACATACGAAATGATTTTGGTTATTAATATGCATGTTTGTATTGTTTCTGTTAAACAATATTAAAATACTCCCAAAATACACCACACAGCGTCTTAATTTTCTTTCTTTCTATATATATATATATAAAAATTATACAGAACCTAATATTTACTGAAGAACTGATTAGTGTGTCTGTTTAGTTTTGCTGCTAAGCTGTGCATGCGTCATCGAAAAAGAACATGGCGCCCTCCTTAGGTTAAAATGAGTATTAAATTTAGGGGTTTTTTTAAGAATGGAAAAAACGATGTGTTGCTGACGACAAATGCTAGTAGTGTAAGGCTTTTACAATGCATTAAGACACACATCTCTTGATACACAGGGTTCCCTTTAAGCAAGCAAAAATCTGAGGGGACTATACATGTAAACGGCCCCCTCGTGGCTACGCTACAGGTTGTTGATTAATAACACATCCAAGACTGTAATAATAAACATTTAAAAAATCAGCTTAACATGTAGAGATAATAATTTCCATTGTGAGTACAAGTGTGAGTTTTTTGTAATCTTACATTAAACAAAACATAACAATGCATTAAAATGATTGCTGTTGTTGATTAATAACATATCAAGGACTGTAATAAAAAACTGCCATGATCCCGCTTTCATGTCATGCTTATTCTTGGTCTTGCAGTGGAGTCATGGCATAGCCTTAGGTCTTGTGTGAGAAAGACATGGTGTTGTTTGACTTGCCATGTGCTTTCTCGTGTCCCGTCGGTGTTTCCCGTCCTTGTGTCTCGTTAGCCTTCCCATTAGTGTTTCATTACCTACACCTGCCCCTTGATAATTATCCTGTGTTTCCCCTTTAAAACATCCTCGTGTTCATTGTCCTGTGCTCGTTCGTTGTACTTGTTTCATTTTCAAGAAGCTTTGTTACCTCGTCCTGACATGTTTAAAAGTATATTCTAGTCTTTGCTATTGGTCTATTTAGTTAGTCTTATTGTGTAGTTAGCAGGGCCAGATTAACACTTCACTGTACCCTAGGCAACAACATGCAAGGGCCCCATCATCACAACCCCAGGATCACCATAATCTGGCAAAATACAGAATAAATTACAGTAATACAGTACAATAACTAACTGCCATCAAGTGCATTTTGATGTACAGATGTGCAAATGCTTATAGAACTACAAATGCACCACTATGTTCTCTTGTCAAGACCACTCAGTCATGATGTTATGAAAACAAAACACATCGGCATCAGTATAATCTGGCAAAATTTACCCAATACATAGTCACAAAAAATAAATAAGCAACGACTTTCAAAGCATCCAATATTTATTTAACAACACCTACTCCAAACACAAATGCATAGAATTGATAGAGCCATCACAGAGGAAGTTCAAAGACAAAACACAAACAAAAATCCATTGAATATATCTCTTTGAATTAAGTAGCATTTTGGTTCTCGGCTCATTTTAAACAGAAATCACCGTCACCTCAGAATTCAATAGGACATTCAAGTTATAGTGCAATATAAACATTTTGAAATCTGCTGTTCTCTCGCAACAACAATAAACAAAACAAAATTTAAAGCATTTTCATGGAGCCAACACAAGGAAAAACTGTATCAAATGCAGTATCATCTGCTCCTAAACTCTTTTGAACTTGTTTTAAAACAGAAAACAACCGGAAACATCACAGTTCAACGAGACAGGCAAGGGTTAAACATTTTAGTGCAATATAAACATTTGGAAATCTGTCAATTTATCTCAATTAGACAAGACAAAAATAAATGCTAAATAATCTGGCAAAATACACAATTTGAATCCTGAATAATGGGGAAGAGCATGTTTAAATTTGAAATGCTTGATTTCATTTGGCAAACACATCTTACTGTGTGTTCAGACCGAGCGCGAATGAAGCGTCAAGCACGAGTGATTTACATGTTAAGTCAATGCAAATACGCGTTAGACGCGCTTGCGGCGCGAATTTCACGCGCGAATGAAGCGAGTAAACAAAATGTTCAAGCGTCCAACTACTCGCGAATAGGGCGTTTTTTACGCCTCATTCGCGCTCGGTGTGAACACACAGTTACACGAGCATTTTTCTGGACCTTGAATGTGAAACAGGGGCTGCTCGCAGACTCGAAGAGCTATTTAGATGGCGGTTAGACTCGAGACCCATCACCGCTTCCCTCAATGTCGCACTCGCAGCAAAATCCGGGTCGTAGGTTGAAGATGCTGCTGGCGCTCTTCGCTCTCGGGGCTGTGAACATTAGCTAGAGCCAGCAGTGAAGAAATGTCCTGGCTAGCTGAGATGTCCTCGTTGACGGGCGCTGCCTTAGCAGACTAGTTGCTAACGTTTACTAGCATAAAGAAATTCCCTATTTTCGGTATACATTTAAAATTTTCTGCGTTCCTGATATCCTTCTCACTTTTAAATGTCCGATTAGCGCTCCCACTTAGCTACTCCATGTTTGCATTTTTTGAGTCGTCTTGTGTTGTAGCGCTAGTGCAAGTTGATGGGTGTTTCCGCCCGCGGGGCCCTTTAGAGGTCGTGGGCCCCTGGGCAATTGCCCATATGGTTAATCCGGCCCTGGTAGTTAGTGTTTCCTTAGAGTATACCCAATCGTGGGTGTTTGTTTTCAGTTTTGTTTATATATATTAAAACCTGTTAACCACTGCCTGCAATTGGGTTCTTCCACCACGTTCACCCTCGCTCACGACAAAAACTATAATAATAAAGTATTGTTGTTCTAAATAATTAGAATTCTTCATGTTTTTCACAAAAACAACAGGGTCACCCTGTAGACAAACAGGTTTTTAAAGGGATAAACTTTTAAAAATGAATACATGTTTGGTATTTATGATAAGAACTGATTAAAACTAATTTAAAGTGTGAAAATATATGAATATATAACATTTTTATGACCGTCTTTTGACATGTACAATTTTGTACAGATTTTTAATTGATGCACAAGATTTAAACCAATAGCCGAAAGTAAGGTTTGTGATGGCAAAACAATTCATAATATAACATAAATACGGTTGTACAATTAGGAAACCAGCAAAGACAGTCTTTTGTAGCCAGAAAAAAGTTCAATCAAATATTGCTAAGTTAAATTTACTGTCTGAATGAAGGTTTTCATATATGCCACACTGAAGAACGGACAGATTCATGTCTTTCCAGACCAAACACAGTTACTTACACAATTTCTTTCTGGACTACACATCTCTGTACATTTAAGATGTTCTTTGTCAGACACTGAAGAGCAGTCTCTAGATAAGGATTAAAGTTCTGCCTAAACCGCATCTTGATTTCATGATGCATCTTCAATACAAAGAACAAATCTAAGGAAATAATTCCAGCGCCATGCTCACTAATACCTTCAATATTTAAAACATTTATAAATTTAGTTCAAGATCAGTTTACGAGCCCTCTAGCAGCTTTTGTTCAGAAGAAGCGCATAGCAACAAATCTAGCTACTTCTTGGATAAACTTTAGCGTTCATTCAGTGGGAATATGAGCAGTGCATCAGTCCCTCCCCAGTCTGCAACACCACTATAAACATAAAAACAAAACGTAAGTTATCCACACACAGTTTGAGATCAACTGAAAAGTAAGGGGTCTGTTAGCAATAAACTGTCATCAGGTCCATTCCAAACACAATTACTTACCCATTTCATTTCTGGACATCCTTCTAAGATGTTGATAGTCGGAAGCTGAAGAGCAGTCTCCAGATAAGCATTTAGTTTTTTCCCAAACCGCACCCTGATATCATGAAGCATCAAAGAAGACATTTAACTAAATGTGCACACTGATACCTCTTGTATTTTAAAAATTTACTAATTTAGTCCAAGAATATCAAACACATTCATGAACGCTCTCGCTCTCTCTACATTGCCCCGCTGATGGTTATAAATACAGCGGATGATTGACAGAAGTAAAGAGAGAGCGAGAGAGAGAGCGAGAGAGAGAGCGAGCGAGAGAGCGAGAGCGAGAGAGCGTCGAACACTAACTTAAATACATAATGGCTGAGCAAAGAGTGACTATGATGAAGGAAGAAAAGGCTTTTATGACGCTCAAAACTAATTATTTAATGATCGACGGTACTTTCGTTACCATTGTTTTTTGTCATGACTAATTTATAAATCACTTATCATCATCGGTATTAAAGAGAGGAGAATCCCTTCATCAGATGTTTAAAGTGAATGCAATAGTATTGACAGACTACTTACTGGAGTTTCGCAACTACTGAAAACCGTTGTGTCTAGGTGAGATAAAGGAGGAAGGCAGAGCGTGGACGACTGTGGGGAAACACAGCAGGGCTTTAATGATATTTTAAGAGGGGGACAACCCTCAGACGGGGTAGGTTCTGACCCCCATGCAATTTTCACAGACAGACAGGCTCAGTCATGAGACTATATATTAACCATTGACACAGACCATCAGAGATGCACAAAACAGCTGTCAAACTGCATTTCTGAGCGTACACTTTCTTTGTATGGATACCCGGTGAGTTGTACTTTGCCATGTTCTTGTTTTGGATTACACGGTTCGCCTTAGCCCATTCAAATTGTGTTTTGGATTATGATTTGGGAATAATGAATAATAAAATAAATAATGAAAACATGCTAGGAAAAAAACGTGACCGGAAATTACTAGTTTTTTTTATTCGCTTTGGTACTATTTTCACAAGTAAGGTGTACATTTTCAAAACTCTTAGTACAAAAATCCAAACTTCTCACACTTGTAACACAGCTAGTCATTCTTTCAAAACCTGATGGAATGCTTTCAGTCAGTTGCACATGTTTTCAGTCCACATAATCATGGTTTCAAACACGAGATTATTGTAATATGTAATGGGAACATTTGGTTTAATCACAGAAACACAACAGTATGATCTTCTTTCAGTTTAGTACTTTTAACAATCAGTTCATCCAACAGCAAACAATGCAAGATACAGGTTTCAAATCGGACTTAGAAGTGCTGAAATGAATATGCTACAGTACTATAAAAGACAGATTACACAGTTTCACATTAGGCAATACACTGACATTACCTTGCATTTACATAATCTATCATTTCCCAAATATCCATCCTATGTGTAATCAAGTAAAGGATCAATGAACACATCCTCTACAATCATTTGGACAATTTTTTTTATTATTTTTCAGATAGAATTGTAACATAGTTATACTTTCTATTATGTAACTAAATGAGAACAAAACATAACATTTAGTGCACACATTACATTAGTTTGGATCAAGCCTGTCTTGAGCATTTGGCCATGGATTCTCATCCACATCACAATGAATGTTATCATTGTTCAAGCACCTTGGAAAAAACCATGACGAATCCATGCTCGACATTGGTCTACATTGATGTCATCACATGCATCATCCATGGCCTGAAGGAGGGTGGCAAGCTCAAGGGGTGGGCGATCATAGCCCTTCCACAGCCATGCTGAAAAAATATGGTCAATAGGGTTGAGGAAAGGAGAGTATGGAGGCAGGTAGAGAGTCATGAATCGAGGATGTGCCTGAAACCATGCTTGAACTACCTCTGCGTGGTGAAAGCTGACATTGTCCCACACAATTACATAGGTTACCCCTTCACCTTGACAGGCCGGCTCAATTTCATTGAGAAACTCAATAAGATGTGCAGCATTATAGGAGCCAGGTAATGGCCTACGTCCTACGACACCATCTTCAGAGATAGCTGCGCACATGGAGATGTTTACTCCACATTGTACAGGCACTTGGACAGTGGCCAGTTGGCCGATGATGTTCCATCCACGACGACGAGTTTTGGCAAGGTTAAAGCCCGCTTCATCAACAAAAATGTACTTGTGATGGTTCACATCAGCGTCAAGCACCATAACCCTCTAAAAAATATATTTTGGTTAGTTCTTTTTACAGTGCTGTTCCAATATGTGATGCATCAAATAGTAGCAGTAATACAATATATAGTGCTGTACCTGAACATACTCAGCCCTTAGTCCTTTCACCCGGTCATTGTTTGTCTCAAAAAGGCACCAGGTAAATGTGTTTCATTGATACCTGGTGTCTCTTTAAAAGGCGGGCTACATTTACATTTATTCATTTGGCAGACAAAAGCAACTTACAAGTAGGTTTTTTTTTTTACAGTGGCACATTACTGCAGAGCAATCATGGGTAAGGTGCCTTGCTCAAGGGCACTTCAGTCATGACCTGCTGGCACTGAGATTCGAACCAGCTATGGGATTTTCCGTCAATTCTAAGCATTGAACAGAGTATACTGTCAATAGATCATACTGTATAAATACTGTAACATGTCTGATGAATTTACATGCAATACAATTTATTGTGAATGTAATATGATACATCCTCCACACTTACCGGTTTTCTCTAACTTCATTAGAGACAACAGTTCTGCCTCCCCAGAACTCATGACCAACCCTTTGATGGGCCCCATGTCCACCTCTCTGACCTCTCTGTTGGTCCCAAGCCCGACTCTCTGACCTCTCTGTTGGTGCCCATGCCCGCCTCTCTGACCTCTCTGTTGGTGCCCATGCCCACCTCTCTGACGGATCCCTTGTCCACAAGCTCTTCCTATTCCTTGTTGTCTATCCTGCTCCATGTTGAAAGAAATTGCCAGTGTTTACACCGCCACTTTTACTGTACATCTAATGACCAATTGTGGTTACCCCTATCTGAAATCAATGAGCAATAACGAGTATTCATCATGTGTGGTTAATTTATATGTTCTTACAAAAACACATTTTATTTCTGTAGTTCTCAAAATCGATATACTGTTTATTGCTGAAATGAAAATATATAGGTTTACCAAACGGTTCAGTGATTAACCATTAAGATCAGTTGGATTAAGTGTTGGTCAAATGTATTCACCCAAATTAGATGAGAAGCATATCAAAAGTATCATGGGCATTGCATTGTGAAAGACAATTACTTCAAATTAAAGGTAGTTCTTTGATGACACACTGATTAGGTGTGGTGAAAAAGTGATTGTGTCATTTTGTGCATTGTACTTTGTCAATTGAACATGTGATTACATGTTTGAAAAAACAGTCTTTTTGATGATCTGCTTTGAGTTTTGTACTAACAGTTGTGAGGTTTTACCACATACTTGTGAAAATAGTACCAAAGCGAATAAAAAAAAACTGTAATGGGAGCGAGTTAGAATTTTTGCATCAATACCAGAATAGCAATGGAGACGGAGAAGTTAGACTTCAGTAGTGCACCCATCCTAATGTGAACCCCTATCGAACTCTGACTGCTGAAGACAATGAGGTAAACCCAAAGTCATATTTAAGCAACCATTTCAGCTTCAAGACAGGATTATGGACGCTGTGCAAACCAGCATTTTATAAAAATCCTAATTCATTGAGGAACAGTATTATTTGAACACTGTTCTCCACCAAAACTTTGATTACAATTATAAGTAGTATATTTTCCACCACCCTGTGCAAGGGAAAAAAATATCAGCCCAAATTGGGATTCATTCAATTGATTATGATCAATTATACTTATCCGGATCAAATTCATGATTTGGGGAAATCACTTAGCATTACAAGCAGGTAGCAAGAATCAGCATGATTAGGGACTCCAGATTATGAGCATGAACTACAAACAATGTCACGTGTGACATAAAACAGGACTTTGCTACCTAGACTGGACACCCACACCCACCTTTATTACCTAGACTAGAAAGTGCAGCGCAGAAAGCAACAAAGAAAAGCCCCCAGTAGAAGAGACGGTGGTCTCTTAAACTGTAAGTATCAACTGACCCAATCAGAAGAGGGCACCTTTGGAGGGAAAGTTAATCGTCTTTGTCCTCCAGCATTTGCATGTCGAAGCTGATTGGATGTTCAATAAGAAAACTTCTACTTTTGTACAGCTTCTTTGTAACAATGAAAACGTTTAAAACAATCTTATATATATTCCGAAGGTTTTGGCTGCACTAGTTAGATCAACCGGAACCAGGAAACTTCCAATAACAACAGATGCATTTGTTGCATCAAAGAGTGCAGAACAGTACTCTACTCTCAGCCAGTCTTGTCTCATTGCTTCAAGGTTACTAGAGCTGGACGCAGTCCAAGATTGCCAGAGCGTGCAGGACGCAGTCCATGGCCATACCTGACAAATGCTGTGACGATAGAGCTGGACAAAGGACGTGGCGACTCTACAAAATTTCAGCCACTACTAGATTATTAATGATAATGGTAAATCTATTAATATTTTATTTTGCCTTGTTGTGCAAGCACTGTCGAGCTTGTGCAGAGGCTGCAGCTTTTGTCAGAGGGGAACTGGAATCCCCTGGTTAGGACTGGTTTCCCTCTGAGGTTTTTTTCTCATCCAAAGGAGTTTTGGGTTCCTCACCACAGTTAGCATACTGTTTTTCACGGTTTGCCTGGCTGGGGTGGCTGCTAGAATTAGCTAGATATATACATATAGGAATGTATAGTCTGTCTAATATTTGACTTGTGTCTTGACTTGCATACCCTTATATGTTTTGCTTATAGTCAATATTTTCTTGTACAGCTGCATTGTAACAATGAAAATTGTAAAAAGCGCTATATTTATATATTGTCAAGCCAGCTTTCTTTATAAAGTTGACTTGCCATAAAATTACTGTGTTGCCAGATTACTGTTGAAATGAACAGCAAACAATTCTACTTTACTAACTATATAATCTACCTGCAGCTTCACAAGAAAAGACTAAACAACAAATGCGAAGCTCTCAAAAATATGTCAACACCACAAGAGCACTCTGTGACACTCTGAACATAAACAAAACACAGCATCTCTGTCTGTATGTTTGTTAAAATTGCCTCACTTGACCATTTTTTGGCCAAAAACAGCAGATACATATGAATCCCAGATTAAACTATTGGGATTCATGTTTCTTGCTAACGGCCAGCAACTGTAAAAATGTTGCCATAGTAAAGATCAGGTTACAATGGTCAATCACCACATTTACTAATTTTATCAAACTTAATACTCTTCGAAGATATGAAGGTTGCAATACTACTGCATAGTGTGGCGAGCAGCGTAACGACACGTACACGAAAATTGCAAAAACAAGACCGAAGGGTGACTTTTGAAATGTCCGTGGGAGCAGAGGAAAGACAGGAGAATTAGCTCCTGCGAGCCACAGAGGTTTAATACCAGGTTCCGAACCTTTGAGTGGGCAGGTCGTTCTGTTGGCCTTTTGGATGGCGGCATCCTGCCGATCGGTCAGTCGTCGGAACCTTCGGAAACTACACACTACAAAATACGTAAGTGTAGTATGTGCTGTGGCAAACTCACTCACCCTGGCTTCATTTACATTTACATCTCTTATAGTGGTGTTGACAAGGCACAGGTGTTCACGATCGGCAGGTGCGCCGCTCTGATTTCCTCCGTTCCCATGGCGACACTGATTGCACAAGGGGTGACTCGTCACAATAGGTACTCAAGACTAATATGAGATATGAAACTTTGTGTGTTACCTCGTCTTAAGAGTCTAATCATTTCACTTCAAAAGTTATAAAAATGTATAATACTTGAATAGTGGTATAATACTAACTATATCATTATTACTGTTAGGGTGTGTGGACAGAACCCAAGCGCAGGCAGACATGTGTCGAACAACAAGACTTTAATCCAAAACAAAGACCCTCGATGGGGAAAACATGAACACAAACAAGACTGAAAACTTCCCACAAGGGGAACAAAACAAACAAGGTCTTAAGAAAAACAAACTAAGTCCACAAAATTGAGTCCAGGGAACAGGAACACGGGTTATCCAGACAGACGAAGGGTAAATGTGCAAAGTGTGCAAAATGCAAAATGAACCGACAAGAGACAGAGGGAAACTGGGGCTAGATAAGGGGAAACACTAACAAGGACTGATGACACAGGGAGAGTGGCGGCAGGTGACATGGATGAAACACTAAGGGAACGCTAACAGGAGGATTGCACGATGCAGGTGAGGGGACTGAAACACTAAGGGAAAGATGGATCAGGGCTGGAGACAAGACTAACACTAATGGACCGCTAACCGGGGAAACAAGGGGGCGGGACTAAAGGACGCGACACTGGAGAGAGAGCATGGCTTCTTAAACCAAAACAATGCTCTTTCTCCACACAAAACACATGGGACTGACATGATCCTGCCACAAGACTCGAAAACCAAGACAAGGAGAGGCAGGATAATGACAATACCATAATGTTTTATGAATTTCTAACACTTAATTAAGTTATTGTAAGCCAACTTAACTCACCTTTCTTTCTTGTTCTTTTAAATAATAGCATTATTCTCTTGATCATGTCTAGTTGATGACATGCATTTGGCTGATCGGATACTGGAGTTTTTGTACAAGCGACTGTACTGTATAAACTATCACTATGTCCTTGAGCAAGACATTTAACTTCATGTTAATTCCAGGAGAACTGCAACTGTTAAATTTAAATATAAAGATGTCAAGTGGGGTTAAATACGTTTTATACTGTAGGTGCTCTAAAATGTCTAAATCTGCGTTCACACTGCAGTGTGTCACCCATCTCTTGCTATGAGACCGTTAAGGGCCATTCACATTATAACAATAACGATATCTATAAACGAATAAAGTTATAAAAATCGTAGAACATAGTGCAACTACAAAAATAAAGATACAGTCAACAATATCAATGAGATAACTTTCTGAATATTTTTTTTCCAGCTGATGAACGATAAATCCACTGTCAAACAGTCTCTGGCAGATATCTAATATAGCAATCTGTAACAAGGGGACTGAGGCAGAAGGTATAATCTAAGCGAACATCAACAGCATAGGCAATCCAAAAATAGTAACAGAATCCAGGCAGAGGTCAAGGCAGGAAACAAATATTCATAAAACAATATCCAGGCTCAGGTCAAAACACAGGAATACACAAAACACTTGCAGACTGAGCTAACAATTCTTCACCATGAATGAGACTACAGGGTTTAAAAAGTCCAGGTAATGAGCAATAGATGGAGCCGTAATCAGACAGGGTTTATGGGAAATGAAGTCATGCATGAGTGTCAAAGGTATGGGACAGAGTGCCCTCTTGTGGATCTCCAGGGCACTCCAACTGATCAAGACATGTGTGTTTATGGTGAGATATAACCCGTATATACTATATGGAACACTTCATATTCATTTGAGTAAGCTAGCAAAATATATGCTTTACATCCCGGACACGAGTGCACCAAAGCATATTGGTAGCAATTTTCTAATTGAAATGCAATACGCAAAATGGCAATGCAGTATGTAAATAAATATACATTTAAAATAAATGAAAATTCAATAATATCATTTACAAAAGTCAGTTCCTACACTGTTTTTGATACGTAATTTAAATTTAAATTTTGCAACTCGAAGGGCGCTAAAATATCTATGAAAATGCATTCCCCGGATTGATTATGTATGTTTAAGATATCCAAGCAAAACTGTAGCAAAATGATGCTTTAACTGTAACTTTCCGTAAATGCATAAAGAGGTTGAACATTTTGGATTGCATTTACATTTACACACAACGTGTTGAAGGTTGCAAAATCCAATGTGGACTTGAAAATGAATTTCGAGCATCGCTCGTTGGTTTGAGGTGTTGGAAACACGTACAGCTCCAGAGCTGATAAATGGTTTAAATTTACAGAGGAATGATAAATTATCGGCCATATCGGTATCGGCGGATAATTGGTAATTTTTTATGTTATTGGTATAGGATGGTAATAACATTTAGACAGATTTATTATATCCGATAAAACATAAATCATTTCCTCTGGATAAACTTCTTCAGCTGACATTACTGTCGTGATCATTCACTTCACTGCTATTAGCAAAACATTGTTGATGTAGGTACATTATGTAGATACAGTATTTGTGAATGTGTAACTTATTGGAACCAAGTATTTTGTTTCAGTCTCAATGCGTTCTGTCTGGAGACCCGTTAGATATGTGGCAATTGAGAAAATGTTTCTGGGTTGCTCTGGAAGAACATCCATAATTTGTATACCAGAAAAAAAAAGTGTTAAAAACTGTTAACTAGTGTAAAGTAGGCATAAGGGTTACCCGGTTTTCTGAACTGAATGTTTTGACTGAATGCCTTTTTTTCAGTCTTAGGGAATTTTTTATTAATTTTGTAGATACTGTTTATCGTCTTGGTTACGGATATAACCTCAGTTCCCCGTTGGATCGACCGAGAGATGGGGTTTGATCTTGAGAACCTATCAACTCTGATTGTACCTTTTAAAAAGCCAATGAAATTGGTGAATGGCACGCTAGTCTCCACCCCGTACATATGGGTACAAAAGGAAGATGTTCATTCACCTTTTGGGCTGAGGAACCTGGGAAGGATACCTGGGTCGCTGCAGCAGGCGAATCGTTGTGGCATGAAGGACACAACGTCTCGTTCCCTCCCTCACGAAACTGAGGTTACATCCGTAACCAAGCCGTTCCCTTTCTGTCGGTCTCTAGATGTTTTGTCGAACCGACATATGGGGTTCCTATACAAAACGCCACTGAGCTCAAGCAGCGCGACCCTAACCGGCCTAAAGAGGTGCACAAAACGGTGGAGTCTGTTCAGGATTTAATGTTTTTTTATTTGTACGATGTCCGCTTGGGGATGGACACACTGGGTCACAGCTCAAGATTGCCTGGCTTTGTGTGGCTCCAGGCTGGTTTGTGGGCACCCGGGGCGGAAGACCACTGGCCTCTGACTGACAGATCTGAATGAGAAAATGACTGTATGCTTGATTTAAGCAGCCTAAAATCCCGTTTACCATTAGATCCCGTCTCCTCTGCCACAGACCATTTTCTCCTCACCATAATATTTTTTAAATAAGGAAATTTACACATATTTAAGACACAAATTTAATTGTGCGGCAAAATGATCAGTAGGGCTTAATTTACACCTAACTTCGATTTGACATTAAAACATTACTGTAACTCAAACAAAGTTCCTTAAGACTGAAGTCAGATAAATTAAGTTTAAATTTAAATGCATTATACAACCAAAGTAATATAATGCTTTCAACAATACTTTCAGTGTTGAAATAATAGTGAAACAATAATAGTCAATCATTTGCAGTAATTATTACAAAACATAAATAAATTATAAATACATATAATAAATAGGCTACAAATTACAAATCTCAGCTGGAGTTTGGTTCACTGTTGCCCGCAGGAGTGATCCATTTCCATGCTGTTTTTTACATACCTCCACTTGCGGTCTTTGCACTTTACCACTTGACTACTTACATGACGTATTTCCTGTTCTTGGCCCAAGGTTTCTAGTAAGGCGTGAAGTTCCCAAGTGAGCATGTAGCATTTATGACCCGATGGGGCACACTTAGCAAGTGCAAACATGTAAAGTTAATTAATGTGGTGTTTCTAATTATGTGATAAAAAGCAGTTTTACAAAAAGTTTTGCTACATGTAAAATTGAATTATACAGTATAGGCAAGTCAAGTCATATTGATTTTATTGCACTTTATTTGTATTGTATCCAAGCAGCTGTATCAAAAAAGCAAAAACTAAAGAAAAACACATGTTAGCCCAACATAGAATAAAAAAGAAATAAGTTTAAAAAGTAGTTGTATAACTTACACGGGAAAACTTTCCGCAACATATGGCGAGACCCAGGGAAAAAGTGTCATGATATATCCAGAACGTGATGCATGATGGGATACACTTAGACCTGAATACTGCTTGGAAGGGGTATTCAAGATAGTGTGGGTTTAGTGTGTGTCAAAGGCACTGCATTTGTGCTCTTACTTCCTGTTGCGTGAACACGTTCTCAAGTGGTCAAGACCGCAGTGGGTGTATTTGGACGCAGCTTAAATCGTAAATACTGAATGTGTTCATGATAAAAACGCGTATGAGAAAGTTAACATGAGACGTTCAGCATAGAGAGCTTGCTGCCTAATAAGGCAAATAATTCCCTGCGAGATGTTCTGACAATGTAGCTACTAGTTCTATCTACAGACACATAATAATCTTAAGAAATACATAAGTAATTGTGTCTTTATGCTTTAATTCATGTGCATTTGATTTAATGCTTTTATCAGCTCTGCAGCCTTTCGAGCGATGCTGGCTCCGCCTTCACGCAATGATGGAGTGAAGGAGGGGTGTGGCCAGCTGGAAATGCATTTTCAAATTACACGCGTTGCGTGTAAATGAAAATGCAATCCCAAATGTTCAACCTGTTAATGCACATTTAATACCTGTTAATATTTTAGGGAAAATGTGTAGTTCAGTCAAATGCTGTAGATCAGGAGGTAGATCGAAGTGAGAGTCACAGCAGTGAGAATGAAGAGATACTGGGAAATAGGGAGCAGGCTTCTAGAGGAAGTGGTGGATGAGAGGATGTGAGATGTCTTTATCCTCCATCAGGCCATGCCAGCTGAGATTAAAGACAGACAATCTCAAGGCGGCATTCACGCTCTGAAGGCGGATCATCCTCCTAGTTGAATGCTGATGAAGCACAATGAATGGCCTCATGAACTCCATACCCTCTTTCAGAATGCCCTTGTGATCCAACACAAGCTCATGCAAACCGCATTTTGACTCTGAGGGCTTAGACTTCCTTAGGGGTACTGTATATTGTTGTTCTTTAGCATTCTAAATGTCTAGAATTATACGTACTTTTTTACCTTAAGTTGCACTTTACTTATTTTAATGCTTCAAAGTAGTAAAACACCGTGTTATCACCCCCCCCCTTTGGCTTCTTGAGGGCATCATTTAAAACTACCTTTCCAGCCAGAAGTAAAACATCACTACATAATCTAAATAAAACATGTACAAGAATCCACAAAACTGAATGAATGCACAAACATGTACAAAGACTTACAGATAACAACCCCTAACCCATATCATAGCTCTAATTTCTGCAGCAAAGGGCGACTCCAACAAAATATCTACTAAACCACCTGCCATATATACTGTGTGTGACAATCCCTTCAAACCCACAGCCAGAGGTTATCATTAAAAATCACCAACGACAATATGCACAAGTTGTTTCCACTGTATTGTCTGAATGTAAGGGTATGGCATCTGTATTTCCTGTATTTACAACAATGCTAAAATCGCACCTCCAAGACCGACTTGAAATAACCTAATGAAGGGTTTTTGTCTTTCTAGTTGATGGTCTTTGTACTTTGATTGAACAGATTGATTGTGATTGTATTTTAATTTATCTTTGCTGTAATTTTTTGTAATTATGCCATGTAAAGCACTTTGGTCAACTTCAAGACTAACTGCCATATGCAAATGCAGCCCCTGATCCATACCCTTAAGCAAAACATGAAAAGTTATCTTTTGTCAAATCTCTTTCGTCAACACCTGACACAATTAAATTCATTTTTTTTATTTATACAGCACTTTTCACAATGTGTGCATTGTTCCATTGTTACAAGAAAAACACAGAAAAGGTCAAACACAGCACAGTGCACGGTGTTTATAGAACAAGCAAGATCATTCTAATAAATAATTGTAAATAATACACGTTTATGAATAATAGGGAGAGCTTATAAGTTGTGATTTAGGAAATATCATTTGTTGAAACTGTTTACTGTAGGTCATATTTTGCCGTATAACAGAGGAATGTTTTCAGCAGGGAAAATGGCAATGGCATAATGTAACTGGGTGCAGCTATTATTTCAAACTGCTGTCATTTGATGTAAATTTAGCATTAAATACTAAGTATTTAAGCATGAATGTAACAAGTAGTCCGTCTCTGCTCTTGGTTGGGGATGGAATTGTCTGAAACTGGGGCTGAGATGGTCAGTCAGTCTTCAGGCTCTCGCAGGAGGATGGCACAGGATGTTCAGATGGGGCTAGCTAATCTCTAGTTAGGGATGCAGATTAGAGGTCTACCGATTTATCGGCCGATCTTTAGGATTTTATGAATCTGCATCGGCTGATTGTGCCACAAAATAGGCTGATTAACAGGCAGGTCCATCTGTGGGTAGCTAAGCATGCTGTTGGTGATGCTGCCTCTTGCGGCAAACAGATTAGCATCGGCATAACACTGTGATGTCACCCTCTGCATGCTAATTGTTTAACTACCTGATAACTTCACAAGAAAACGTTAGATTAAAATTATTTTATCCTTCGTTCTTAATCTAGCCTTGTATATTTCATTGATTAAATATGATGCTACTTGAGCATGCAAGTTACTTTTTGGAACTTTTGTTAGCGAGCCTTCAACCATATAGTTTAGGGTAAATGTATGCACAGGTACCAAAACCTGGTGACGAGAACAGTGCGTAATTATTACAGTTGTCCGCATTGTATAGCTAGATAAACTCTGACGTTATCAATACTGTTTCTGTACCAGATAATTTCTCTCCCCCTGAGGCTGTGAGATGGAGCAACTCACATTCTGCAGCCATGCCTTGTCAAAAGACGAAGCTTCTGGCTAAAAATTGCACGTTAACTTTCCTGTTTAAATGTGTCTGTGGGTCGGAAAGCGACTTCCATTGCATTATCCTATATATTGTTTCTAAGTATGTGCAATCCCCTGGGATTAAACCCACAACCTTGATGTTGTTAGGGCCATACCCTTACTACTGAGCTACAGGTTACAAATGAACGCAACGGGGGCAGATAAACATAGCCTGCAGAGCGAAGCTTTTTTTCTGCTCTGACAGCCGCGAGAAACGTGGAACACTGTAAGTGTGTGTTAGCTTGCTTAGTTCAATCAAATTGTTTTACGTCATTAAACCAAACTTTTAAGTCTTCTGCCAAAGTTGAAATGCTGACTTGTTCTTTCCTCTCGTTACGCATCATGTCCATAGGCAGTCTTTTGTGACTGTTTAAACACATTCGACCACAAGAGCGTCTACTATCCTGTCAGGCTTTCTACAGTCCTATAAAATAGAAAAAGCCTAAAAGCTAAATATAACTAAACACGCAGTTATGAGCAGCAGGCTGTGTAATATGAGATATTTTATTATTTGTGTTTATACTTAGATTATGACCGTTTGACTAATAGCAGTGTCTGACAACAAACATATACAAAAAGCATAATTCAGAATAGTTTGAGAAGGTGCTTAAAAGTTTTGAGCAATGATTTGCTTAATAGGACTAGCCCTTATAATCCCACTATTTCAGCCCAGTTGAAATTGCCCAGTAGGACATTTTCCACGCCTTATGCATGACACAGGGAGCCGTCAAGAATATGAATATAGGAAAAGGAGGTCTGAGGTTTCACCGGGGTCACCGGGTAGGCGTCCTCTATGTTTGGGGGATACTGTAAATGTTTATAGAAATGCATCCTTACATTTCCTTGTTATTATCAGAGAGACATCTCATGAGTTGTGAGTCAAATCCCACTTTCATCACATCCATTATCCTGGGTGAAAGATGCCTTTTGATGAAGTGCTGCTGTTAATGCCCTTTGTATTGATCCCATCAATGAAACACATTGTCAGTTTTGCACCTCAGTGTCACCTCAGAGACAAGGGGTTGATCACACCTGGGTCATCTGGCAGCCCCTGCTGTGTCCATCCGCCTCAACAGACACACACCCAGAGCAGTGGGCAGCTATCACTGCAGCACCACGTAGGTTTAAATTACAACACATTAACAAAGTCAACGCAACCATATGCACCAACCAGTTGGCTAAGGCTGATATAGCCCCACTGACACTGTTAATGCATGCTCAGTGCCCCTGGTCCGTATGGCATAACATTATAACACATTACTATAACCTTATCTCAACCATATGACCACTCCGTTGGCTAAAGCTGTTCTAGCCTCACTGGCACTGTTAATGCATGCTCAGTGCCCCCGGTTTCATATGTATTCCATATGCGTAACATTCCAACACAGAACACCATTTATTATCTGTTCTTTTCCACCACAGCCAGTGGCTGCTTCTCTCAGCAATAGTGGCAAGTTCTTTGAGCCTATCCTCTGATCCTTGTTTAGTTAAGCAGCCTTGTAGTGGAATTGGAAACAAAGACCTTGCAGGCCACCTCCACCGGGAACATTTTCGCTGTCCATCCCCATTGGCATACCAGATATTCATTCTTTTAAATGCTTCAATAATGGCCTCTTCCCAAGGTACAGTCAACTCAACTATGAAGACTGTTCTGCTGGACCACAAAACCATGTCCAGCCGCAGATTAGTCGCTGCGATTTCCAAGAGGAAAGTAAATCTTTGGCCTAAATCAACTTGCATTTATAAATCCCAGGCTACAATCAACCTGAATCTGGGGATAAGTGCTCAGACCGTGTTTTCTGCCCCGCCGAATAAAGGGTTGCCTTTTTAATGAGTTAAACTTTTTAAAATTTTTGGGGAACAGCATCTCTACTGCTGCAGCCAAGCACTTTAGTACATGATTGTTGCGCCATGTGTATCTTCCCTGTGTCAAGCTCTTCAAAAAACCCACAAGAAAATGTTTAAGGTTTGCTGGAGCTGCACATAGTGGGCAGGCTGGATCCTTTCCACAGCAAACATGCAGATTTGTAGGTTAGGACAGCACGTCATATGTAGCTCTTATGATAAAACTTAGCCTGTTTGTTTCCATACTCCACACCTCACCCCAAGAGATTTCCCATGTCATCCAGTGGCCTTACTGGGTTTGAGAGACGCATTTACTTTTTCAGTGACAGTTGGCCTGGGCTCACCCTTTATACAGAACCTGTCATTGGTAAGCCAGCCCTTGACAATAGAAATGCTATTTGTCCATCCTCGATTTGCTAGATTTGACCTCCATTTGTGCCCAACTAATGTTCTCTTGGAGCTTATCCAGCAGCCGCTTTGTACATGCTTTGGTTGTTTTGATGGTTGTCATGTCATCCATGTATGCCCTGATTGGTAGGCACAGCCCATTTTTAAACGTTCTCCTCCAACCACCCAACGTGATGCCCAGATTATTATTTCCATTGCTATTGTGAAAGCCATTGGTGAAATTGTTCAACCTGGCATTATGCCGACCTGTGCTTTGTTATCTGCTCTGGAACGTGGATGAAGGCAAAGGCTGTCCACAGCAGCTCATTTGGCATTGATCCAAAGGCATTGGACATCTTGCCGTTTTACTGTACTCTCAACTTCACTCCATTTAGGGGGCTTTGTGTCCATCTGGTATTCTGTTTGCTGAATTGATGGCATGTCCTCTAGACAGCTTGCTTTCTTTTTATACAGACTGCTTTCTTTTACCCTGCAATAAACACTTACTCAATTTTTCTCAATGAAGTGCACTGATTTGAAGAAATATATCTTCAATAAATATCTCTTCAATAATATTCAATAAAGAGGAAAGGAAAGCGATATTATCACAGACAACATTTTTATATACTTTGTCTTACCAAAACCTGGCTTAAACCAAATGATTATTTCGGTCTAAATTAGTGTACCCCACCAACCTACTGTTATATGCATGAGCCACGTCCGGTTGGTCGTGGTGGTGGTATCGCAACAATCTTTGGAGACTTTCTTACTATAACTCAGAGAACAGGTAATACATTTAAATCATTAGAAGTGCTTGCGTTGAACATAACTGTTCAACACTAAAGTAAAAAACATTGCTTTCTTTACATTGGCTACTGTGTATAGACCTCCTACAGTGGACAGTCCCTACACAGGACAGTCCCTACACTGATTTTCTGAAAGAGAACATTTCTTCTTCTTATCGGACCTATTGGTTAACGTTGATAAAGTAGAAATTGTCTGAGATTTTAATATCCACCTAGATAGTGCTAACGATGCATTATCAGTGGCGTTTACAGAACTACTACAATCTTTTGGAGTTACACAAGACATCAATGGACCCACTCATCGATTTAATCATACACTAGACTTGGTTATATCTCACAGAGCTAACCAATATAGATATTATATAATCAAAGTGACGATGTCACAGATTACTATCTTATACTATCTATCTTACCTGTACACTGTGCACTGCAGGAATCGGCCGTTTAACTCATTATCGACAGGGTAGAACAATTACCTTGCCTACTAAAGATAGTTTGGCAAATAGCTTGCCAGATCTGACTCCTTTAATAACCATACAGATAAATACAGAATCGCTCGATGACATGACCAGCAAATTGGACACTATTTTCTCTTATACATTGGAAGCTGTTACACCTATGAAGTCAAAAAAGATTGATGAAAAAACATAGCACCATGGTAAAATAGCACCACTCGTGCCCTTAAAAGAGAAACATGAAGGCAGAGCACCTCCATACCCTCATAGAAACTAATAAAAGCAATCCAAGGATTTAATTTAGTACAGTTGCTTAATTAACAAATAAACAGACAATACCTGATCTGGTTATTCCGCCGCACATTGGTAGCAATGAATTCATGACATTTTTACAGAGAAAATTGAAAACATACGAGACAAAATAGTAAAAATTCAACCTCCAAGTCTGTCCTATGAATTAGTACCAACCATTGCCCCATAAGAAAGGCTACAGTGTTTTTCACTTATAAAACAGGAAGATTAAATTAAACTTAGTGCAACATCTAAACCTACAACTTGCTAAACAGACCCCATACCAACTGAATTATAAAAACTCAGTTACTACACATTGCAATTGAGCCCATTTATAACATTATCAACTCGTCTAGCCCATGTCCTAGGATCATTTAAGCTGGCCGTCATTAAGCCTCTTATCAAGAAACCAATCTTAGACACCAATGAACTAGGAAGCTATAGACCGTTTTCAAATCTCCCCTCCCTGTCTAAAATACTAGAAAAGTAGTGTCCACTCAGTTATGCTTGTAATGAGATTTGTTTGTCGGCGAAGAACGGAGTAGGGATCGGGTTTGGCTGGGAAGCACTTTGAGTAATTTTTATTAAAGACTTACAATTTGGCACCACTGCGCTCTCATTCAACAAAAACTCTGAATAACAAAGAACGGTCACTATGTCGTCAAACACTGCAGGACGTTGTCTTCGCCGCACGAGTGCACGTACACTCTTGCTTCCCAGACGGTCTCTCGTCCGACGTAGCTGGCCAGACCGTCTCCCCACCAATTACTGTAATGAGCCAAAGGTGTTCACAATGTGCAGTTGACCTACTTACACACCACTTACCACACCCTTTCACTGCCAACCTCGCTTGTCCACGCTCCCCTCTTCACAATGCTCTTTCTTACAAAATAATGACATGAATGAAAATTTTCTTTCAGGCTTAAGACCGCATCATAGCAATGTGATCCAATCCAATCCAATCCACCTTTATTTATAAAGCACTTTAAAAACAACACTGTCGACCAAAGTGCTGGACACAGTCTCTAAATAAATAACAACATACAACAAAAGCACAACAAGAATAAAAACAATAGATTGTAAAATAAATGCAGCAATATTACAAAGCTGAAAAAAGTCAACCCTCAAACTGAGTTAAACGCCAATGAAAATAAATGAGTTTTTAAACGAGATTTAAAAACAGGAAAAGACTCAGCCAGCCTGATTTGTAAAGGCAGCTCATTCCAAAGTCTTGGAGCTGCCACTGCAAACGCGCGGGCACCTCTGGTTTTGCGTTTGGTCTTAGGGACAACCAGCAGTGCCTGGTCAGCCGACCGGAGCGATCGACCCGGAATGTATGGCACGAGCAGATCAGACAAGTATTGAGGGGCCAGGCCATGCAAACATTTAAAAACAAATAAAAGAATTTTAAAATCAGTGCGATAGTGCACAGGGAGCCAGTGGAGGGATCGGAGAATGGGTGAGATATGGTCAAATTTTCGAGTTCCAGTTAGAAGACGAGCAGCTGCATTTTGGACTAGTTGTAATCGTGCCATCAGTGATTTACTAAGACCGGAGTACAGTGCATTACAATAATCTAAACGAGTGGTAATAAAAGCATGGATTAAAATTTCAAAGTCATGACGAGATAAAACCGGTTTTACTTTGGCCAGTTGCCTCAGCTGGAAGAAGCTGGTCTTCACCACTGCACTAATCTGGGCATCAAGTTTTAAACGACCGTCCAACTTGACTCCCAGGTCAGTAACCACAGGGCTGATATCACTGGTCAAACAACCTAGGTCAACAGGAACTGCAGCAGTTGAGTCATTTGGACCAAATAACACCAACTCAGTTTTACTGTCATTTAAATACAAAAAATTCGTAGCCATCCATGCTTTCACTTCATCTAGACATTCTAAAAGGGTCTTTGACTGGCTTAGCGGCACATAAATTTGGCAGTCGTCAGCATAAAAATGGAACGAAACATTATGACTTCTAAGGATCGACCCAAGGGGAAGCAAGTACATTGAAAAAAGTACTGGCCCAAGGACAGACCCTTGAGGAACTCCGCACAACAGAGGAGCCGAAGAAGACACAGCGTCATTGATCTGAACTGAAAAACTTCTGCCTTCCAAATAGGACCTAATCCAGGCTAAGGCCAACCCCTTAATGCCCACAACATTTTCCAGCCGAGACAATAAAATTTGATGGTCGACTGTATCAAACGCAGCCGTAAGATCCAATAGCAGCAGAGCAACAGTCTCACCACCGTCTGAAGCCAAAAGAATGTCGTTAAAAACCCTCAGCAGAGCTGTCTCAGTGCTGTGGGCTGACTTAAACCCAGACTGGAAAATTTCAGTTATACAATTTTCATTTACAAAGTTGCTAATCTGCAAATAAACAACTTTCTCCATAATTTTGGAAAGCAACGGGAGCTTAGAGATAGGTCGATAATTAGAGAGTTCAAGTTGGTCCAAGCCAGGTTTCTTTAACAAGGGTTGAACAACTGCGTGTTTAAAACTCATAGGTACAACTCCTGTAGTCAAACTGACATTAACAATATCAAGTATGCAAGGAGCCACTGTAGAAAAAACCTCTATAAAAAGACGAGGGGGAATCACATCATTAGGGGAGCCAGTAATCTTCATTTGACCAATAGTCTTTTCTAAAAAAGGCAAGTTAACAGGATCAAACTGGTTCAAAACAGCAGAACAGGTTACAAAAATGCCAGGGTCATACAAAGGTGGACCAATAAGGGCCCTAATGCTCTCCACCTTGTAGATAAAAAAATTAAGAAACTCCTCGCACAATTTTGATGGGTTCTCAAAGTACTGTAGTTGTGGGACATTAAGAACGGTTTTGATGGTATTAAAAAGAACTCGAGGATTATGACCATTAGAAGAAATAATGTTAGAAAAATGCTTAAACTTTTCAGCTTTTACAATTTTTTGATAAGAATACCAACTCTCTCTAAGTATCTGAAATGACACTTGGAGTTTATCCCTCTTCCACTTTCTTTCCGCCCTTCTGCACTCGCGCCTGGCAGCGCGAGTAACATCGTTTAACCAAGGATCAGGTCTAGGTTTGGACAGCCTGGTTTTTACGGGGGCTACCATGTCCAATGCTGCATAACAAGCAGCATTAAAACCAACACACAGATCATCAACAGTTGTGTTAGGACAATGTGAAACACGATTTAAATTAAAAACAGAGGAAAACTGAGCAGCAGTGGAAGAGTTAACTATCCGACCACGGCGCACAGGAGCATACGATTTAGCTATGACGCAAGACAAGGAAATTTGAAATACAACAGGCATATGGTCAGAGAAAAATGCATCACAGACTTCAAGATTAAAAACATTTAAGCCATGAGTTAAAACCAGGTCAAGAGTGTGCCCACGTTCCTGCGTTGGGCCAACTACACACTGTACAAGATTAAAACAATCAATGACATTTAAAAAGGCTCTTGCCATTGGGTTTTCAGGACAGCAAACGTGAATGTTAAAATCCCCAACAATAAGGAGGCGGTCGTACATTGGCACAAACTCAGCCAAAAATTGAGAGAAGTCAGTGATGAAATCCTTGTTGTATTTGGGTGGCCTATATACGAGTGCGCACAGCACTGGAGATGCACCGCTCAGTTCAAACAACTTCACCTCAAAAGTGGCGAAGGATACAGCAAGTGCGAGCTGTTTACATTTAAACTTTGTTTTATAAACTGTTGCCAGTCCTCCACCACGACCTGACGTCCTCGGGGAGTTAAAGTATGAACAATCAGACGGTAAAAGTTCACAAAAGGCACTCGACTCACCCACCGGAATCCACGTTTCCGTTATACAGAGAAAATCCAGATCACGCGACTCAAAAAAGTCCTTAAGAATAAAAGTTTTGTTTGGTAGAGATCTAGCATTCACCAGGGCAAATCTAGCCGGATCCTGTGCTTTTTCAGCCAGGATAGTTCGAGCAAGAGGCCGAAGATTCAGCTGATTCACCCCGCGCCAGCAAAAATGAGGGGCCCGAACACGGCAGGCAGGCAGCCCCATGTCCAAGTCATCCACCGGAACCAAACAGGAGTCGATCGGGTCCACAAAACGCCACAGTATGAGGCGACGAAATTCCGAACGAATTCCAGGCAATGTCACGGTGGAAGACGCCAGCCAGGTCCTCAGTTTCACCAGCCGACCGCCGCGCTTTCCCCGGCGTCCACGGCACGCCCTGCGCAAAGGCGGAGCCCACATACGGCGAAGGTGAGCTGGTATTCCCGTAAGAAACGGAGGACAGAAGGTTTTTTGGCCATCATGCTCAAATGGCACCGAGTTTTCAATCAAGGGTCGAAGATCTAAGAGTCTTTGGCGGTCATAAACCAGCAGAGAGTTGACATTTTCAATAATAATTGACAGGAATAACGTAAAAACAAACAAAGTACGCAGAGAGAGACGGCAGGCCATATACACCGGCGCTATCATCAGAACCCTCTGATAGCTAAGTTTGTTTTTTTGAGGCTTAATGACGACCAATTTAAAGGTAGAGTAGATCATTTGGAAGACACTAACTTTGTCTGCTAGCAGTGCAATCATACGAATCACCATCCAAAGCCACGCCTCCTCCAAAACTCATGAGCGCATTCACAGACCAGAAGCTGTTGGATCGGTTCCAGTGAAGTCAAAACATTACAGACATTACTACTATAACGAACATCTCCAGGTACCTGCTCTCTGTCCGCCATTGTCCCATTGCCTGCACATCGCACATGAGCATGCTGATGAGGTATGATGTCTGCGTGAGCAGGGTGTGCAGTGGGATGCAAAATACGCTTGCTGAAAATGTACACACGATGTTTCATTGCCCTGAGGGCAGTTATTGGTCCAATGACAATATATAATTATAAAAACACCAATGTTTCGCTTTGCATATTGATTGCTATCAGGATGTTTAGACACTTCCATCAGCATGTTTCTGGACAGGACTGCCTACTCTGCCTTTAAATGGTCCTGGGACATGGCCTAGATTAATTGACGAGTTGGTAATGTTATGAATGGGCTCATTTGCAACGGGTAGTAACTCTATACAGATTTCAATTTCTATCTCTTCCCCACTCTTTCCATCATTTATTAGTATTATTCTAAGTATTGTCTATATGTATTGTCTATCTTATTTATATACCTTTTGTGCACTGTGTTAGGGTATCTGAGACCAGTTCTATAGCACTTACACATTGCTGCCCTTTTGTTGCACTGGTTGCTTCCATTATTATGTCGCATTTAAGTCGTTTTGGAAAAGAGTGGAACAATTTTTTAGCAGGAGCTATTGTTTTTTTGACTTGAGAAACTAAAATTAACCCTGTATTCAGACATTTTAGCAACACAATACATTCTTTTAAGTAATGCATGTACTGATTTCCCCTGCATCCATGAACAGTCTGATTTTAAGAGACCCAGGAGAAAGCTTTTCCGGTTTTATGTTGCGTCAACTTTGCAGTTGAATTAAGAAGGTCATAGACTTGACCTCTGAGCCAGTCGTTCCTAGAGAAATCCATATTGAACGTAAGTAAGTAATTACTTAATCAGCTGTAAGAGGTTGTGCTATAACTTGTGATCTCTTAGTGATTAGTGAAGGCTGCAATCTTAGTGATTCTGGCTACATCATAGCATTATTATTATTACTGTTGCTCATACAGTAAAGTTTAAGCATCAGAACAAAGACTGTTTCCCACGCGGAGTCACCATTTGCTTGAAGATTATTGACATAAATGTCATGCTATAATGTAACATTATAAATTTATATAGTGAGGTTATGTATTAATACAAAATAAATAACACTAAATAAAATACTTTACTCTTAAACTTCTGAATACAAACTGTCACAAAACATGAAATAAATAATTTGCAATCTTAAAAATAAAACAAAAATAGACAAACATTAATATAATCAAAAATAGAATGTGTTGTGTTCATGAGAAATGTGCAATATTACTATTTCTGTATACTGTTTGTAAATAGTAACGCTTGCTGTTGTCACGTGATGAGACGTGACGTACGTACGTAATGACGCACAAAAGAAGAAGAAAATTGAGTAAAGAAAGTTACGGATTCACTACTCTCGTGTTGCCTGGATTATTCTTAAATCATCTTTACAATACCACAGAAAGTTACAAAAAAATAGATACTTAAATAATGAAAGCAAACATAAGAACAGCAAGCGGTTCAACAATGACAATTGTACAACAATGACCTCAAAATCGCATAACTGCAGCCTATAAATATGAGGATAGCCCTGCTACAACACTCGCCACCATATTAATAAAATTGAAGTCTATTTTCATCACAAAAGTCTCCCCACGGTATAGGTATATTTTCTAACGTTCACTTCAACACACACAGCAATGCTAGCTGGCATCGCTTTCACCGAGAAGGTTAAGTTCCCCTTCGGCTGTTTTCACCAACTTAAACTGATATATATATATATATATATATATATAATTAATCAATACGTGAACTACACCGAGATAAATGTATATTAATAATGCGAGACATTTTACTTTTGATGGCGGGGACGTTTACGTTAGCTCTGGTGATGGCTTATAAAAGATCATGGTACCTGAAGTGACGTGAGCAAACTTTGTGCTACCGCTAATCTTGCTCATTTTTCTCATTTTCTGTCCTTTTCTTCTTTCTCTTTTCGGCACCAGAGGATACATCCTATTTTGTTACATGGCTTACCATTTATTACAGTGACGCGCACTTGCGCACCGGCGCTAATTGTCAACGCACGCGAGATGTCTATTGCGCATTACTCAAACGCTAGCAGACACAGCAGCAGTTGTCGGGAAATCTGAATTTTCTTGTCTTGAATTATTCATTTATTTATTCATTCATATTCATTCGTTCATTCATTTATATCACTTGTTTAAGTTATTTAATTGTAAAAATAAATAAATAAAATAAACGATTGAGGGGCCCCCTGGTCGTCAGGGGGCCCCAAGCAGCCGCTTAGTTCGCTTATGCCTCGGGCCGGCCCTGTCCGCAACGCCTATTGAATATATTGAATAGATCACAAAATATAATCAAAACAAACTTTAAGCTAAAAAAAGATTCCCTATGTGGTAAAATTGCAATTTTTACCTTTCTACCTTTGTTTTTACTTTTAGGAAGCTAAATGTATGAACCTATTTTAAGGTTAATTCAAGAAAAGATAGCACATTAAGATTTCATCTGTAAAGCATTTTAAAGGTGTTTATTAATGATTAACTTATTTACAAATTAATTATAAAACAGTTAGCAGTTATAAATGGATGAATAAAAAGAGTAACTAATAAAATGCTTGCAAAAAAGTGAGCCTTTTTAACTCACATGTTATACATGCTTAATAAATGTGTTTATTTATACTTATTTGACTCAAAGCCAGATGTATGATGATGTCAATAGCAAAATAGATTTTGTGAGATAAAAGGTGGATTTTTCAACCACAATGTGTGCAACTGTATATTTCTTATGGTTCTCTGTAAAAAGCCTTCAGGTCGCTATTTCAAAGCAATTGACAAAACGACATGTTCCCCTTCAGTCGGTCTCTCGACGTTGTGAGAGACTGACTGGGGTTTGATCTTGAGAACCTACCTTCTCCGAGATAATTAATTAATAAAACGCCAATGGGCTTGGCGAATGGCACGCGCACGCCAGTCTCCGCCCCGTGCATACGGGTATAAAGGAAGATGGCGGCGGTCATTCACTCATCCTTTGTTCTTCGGAACCTGTGTGTTTGCTGATGCTACACGCGATACTCGACTTCGAGAAAAACCTGCTGGATTTATGACGCGGAGCAGCGGACTTCTCCTTTCGGTGGACTTCCCCTGGGCGTTTCGGCAGAAGGCTACAGACCTTAAGAGGTAAGTCCCTCCGGCTACGAGCATGTTTCGTAGCTGTATCCTTGGGTGCGACAGACTCATCCCGGAGTCTGACGGCCATGATTCCTGTGTCACTTGCTTGGGGCTCAAGCATGCTGAGGCAGGTTTTCACTGGTGCAATGTCCCGTGTGTGCGGACATAGCAATCAGGGTGTTGCGGTCACGGTTGGCTACGTTCTTTCGAGCGCTGCCACCACCCCGTCTGTTTCCCAGGCGTGTTCAGCTGCCGTTTCGGCGAGGTTGACCGCTTTGGCGAGCGGCGGGGGTGATTTAGGGACGCGATAGATGTCGCTCCGTCAGCTTCACGCTCGCGGACCATCTATACCTCTTCACGCTCACCTGGTTCGTCCCCTACGAGCGGCAGACGGCCGTCTCATAGTGGTAAGACTTCGCACACGGATGATGACGCTATCTGTGTCGCTGCGTCGGACAGCTGCCTGCTGGCATCGGATGCGGAAGAGAGCTCCGGAGGAGACTCGGGCTAAGATGTCGGCCATGCTTTCCCGGGCAGCCGCGTGCATCGGGTTGCAGGGTGTAACAACATCCTCGCCGGAACGCTCGCGGCTAGATGCGCGGTTTCGGGGGCGTGGTCAAAAGCCACGCCCTGCTCCGTTACCATTTTTCCCGGAGGTGCATGACGAGCTCGCCAAGTCCTGGAATGCGCTCCTTTTGGCGCGTTTCAGGCCGGAGGGCTCTGTGGCTGTGACTTCCCTGGTTGGTGGGGCGGCTAGAGTCTATGTTGACGTTCCCCGCGTGGAGCGTGCAGTCGCGGGCCACTTGTGCCCGCAGACAGCTGCCACTGGGGGGGGCTCGACCTAGACTCCCGTCCAGAGCACGTAAGCTCTTCGACACTCGTCGAAGACTTGCAGTGCTGCTGGACGAACCGCCTCCGCTCTCCACGCCATGGCGGTCCTCCGGGTTTTTCAGGTAAGTCCTGAAGGATTTGGACGACGGGAAGTTCGACCCAACTCGTATGAGAGCTACGTACTGCCACAGACCTCGCGCTACGAGCGACGAAGGCCACGGCACGTGCACTGGGTCGGTCGATGTCCACAATGGTGGTCCAAGAGAGGCATCTGTGGCTTAGTCTTGCGCAGGTGAGCGGCGCCCAGAACGTCGGTTCTGGATGCGCCCATCTCGCAAGCAGGGCTGCTTGGTGATACCGTGGAGGACGGCAGTTCTCCGCGGTCTGGCAGACTGAGGCGATCGAACAGATCCTGCCACGCGGCAACGTGCCCGCCAACAGGTCGGCATGGTCTCGGGCACAGTCTGGTTCCCAGCAGCCCTGCCCTCCCGCGGCGGCCCTCCGGTTAAGGAACCTCCCAGAGGACGACCCACCAGAGGTGGACCCCCGCGGAAGAGGGCATCTGTTCCCCGTCAGCAGCCCGCCAAGAGGCTCTTTAAAGCGGCCCTGACGGGACGAACCAGGGGGAGATTTTACTGGGCCCGAATCCCGGCCTTTCCAATGCCGGATCGGAAAAGGACGCTGCCTGCCGCGTTCCATCGAGTCTGGGCCCTTTTCAGGGTCCGGCGCCCACATACTCTCAAAGAGACAAATCTCCCCTGGGTTTTCCTCCACAACACTCTCGTCCAGACGGTGTATGGGATGGATCGGGCCGCCGACCGCAATCTCCTCCGGACATTGCGTTGGGCCGCCTGAAGCAGGTAAACATACAGAGCCGTCAACCTCCCTGGGGGTCCCCCCTGTGCGAGGTGACCGTACTGTCAGCCACCGAACCAGCCTCCCCCGGCACGGTGAGGCAGATTGTCCCTCTGGTCCCGTTGTCACGGTTCTTGGGCGCTTGGTAGCGCACCAGCCCGTCACACTGGATAGAGAGGACGGTCCGTCTCGGTTACTCGATCCAATTCGCCAGGCGCCCCCCCCAAGTTTCGTGGCATTCTGTACACCTCGGGGCGAGGAGAGAATGCTTCCGTACTTCGGCAGGAGGTCGCCGCCCTTCTGGCGAAGGGTGCGGTCGAACCCGTCCCTATAACCGAGATGTCGTCCGAGTTTTACACTTCATCGTGCCCAAAAAAGGGCGGGGGGCTGCGGCCCATTTTTGGATCTGCGGCACCTGAACAAGCACCTGCACAAGCTGCCGTTCAGAGTGCTGACGCAGAGGCGCATCCTGGGCTCGGTACGTCACCAGGATTGGTTCGTGGCAATCGACCTGAAGGACGCGTACTTTCACGTCTCTATTCTCCCCCGACACCGGCCGTTCCTACGGTTCGCGTTCGAGGGAAGGGCGAATCAGTACAGGGTCCTGCCATTCGGTCTGGCCCTGTCTCCACGGGTTTTTTCCAAGCTAGTGGAGGCTGCCTTAGCTCCTGGCAGGGAGCAAGGCGTGCGAGTGCTAAACTATCTTGACGACTGGCTTGTCTTGGCACACTCGCGAGATGTGTTGTGCACGCACAGGGACCTTGTGCTTCGGCACCTAGACCGTCTAGGCCTCCGGGTCAACCAGGAGAAGAGCAAGCTCTCCCCCGCGCAGAGCACCTCTTACCTCGGTATGGAACTAGACTCTTTACGGTAATTACGGTAACGCCTCAGTGCCTTCGCACTCTCTTACCCTGGTCAGACTTGACCTTTTCTCCGAGCGGGGGTCCCGCTCGGACAGGTTTCGAGGCGTGTCGTGGGAACGACAGACGCCTCCCTGCAAGGGTGGTGTGCGGTGTGCAAGTGGGCACGCAGTATCGGGGCGGTGGACAGGTCCCCGACTGCGTGGGCATATCAACTGCCTAGAGTTGTTGGCAATCCTTCTGGCACTGAGGAGGCTCCAGCCCCTCGTGCAGGACAAACACGTGCTAGTCCGGTTGGACAGCACGACTGCCGTAGCGTACATCAATCACAAGGCGGCATACGCTCACCGCAGTTATCACAACTCGCCCGACGCCTCCTCCTTGGGAGTCAGCAGGTGAATCCCTGCGGGCCACGTTTCTTCTGGGCAACCTGAACCAGACAGCCGATGCGCTCTCTCGACAGTGTACTCCCCACGGAGAGTGGCGACTCCATCCCCGTGCAGCCCGGCTCATGTGGGAAGCGGTTCGGCAGGCACAGGTGGACCTGTTGCCTCCCCGGACTCCACCCATTACCCGCTATGGTATTCCAAGACCGAGGGTCCCCTCGGCACGGATGCCCTAGCACACAGCTGGCCGCGGGACAAGCGGAAGTACGCCTTCCCCCCCAGTGAGCCTCCTTGCACAGGTCCTGTGCAAGGTCAGAGAAAGGGGCATCAGGTTCTGGTGAGTGGTGCCATACTGGCCCAACCAGACCTGGCTCTCGGATCTGGTAGATCTGACGACAGCCCCCCTGGCCCATTCCCCTGACGAAGGACCTTCCGTTGCAGGGGAAGGGCACGTTGTGGCACCCCAACGCAGGCCTCTGGAACCTCCATGCCTGGCCCCTGGACGGGACGAGGGCTTGCCCGTTAGCGGTCCGGGAGACTGTCTTACAGGCTAGAGCCCCGCCTCTAGGCGGTCATACGCTTATAAGTGGCGCCAATTGTCCTGGTGTTCTCCCCGGGAGGAGAACCCGCGGAGTTGCCTGATCGGATCAGTGCTGACCCGCAGGTAAGTATCCCCGTCAGCACAACCTGGTCACCAGGTTCCTCAGGAGCGCGAGAAGGGTGTGTCCACCCTGGCCGCGCTCCGTACCCTCTTGGGACCCTAATGGGGTCCTACAGGGCCTTGGTACGGCCCTGGTGAGCCCCTAAGTATTGCCAATCTTCCTCAGTCGGATGAAAGATGCACTCTTTGTGGCGCTCACCTCCATCAAGAGGGTGGGGGACCTACAGGCATTCTCTGTGTCCCAAAGGTGCCTGGAACTCGGGATCGGTAATTCTCACGTGGTCCTGAGATCCTATCCCGACAACGAGCCCAAGCTTCCCACTACTCCCTTCCGGGACCAGGTGGTGAACCTGCAGGCGCTCCCCTCCGGAGAGGAAGACCCAACCTTTCTATGTGTTGTGTCCAGTACGCGCGCTGCGCCTCGGTCTGGACCGCACACAGAGCCTCAGAAGCTCTGAGCAGCTCTTTGTCTGTTCTGGGAGACGGCACCCGGGGGGGGCTGTCTCCAAACAGAAGTGGCGCACTGGGTACCAATCCCAGGATCGCCGTGCCCGCTGGCAGTGAGAGCCCACTCCACTCGTGGGCACTGGCACAGGGCGCCTCTCTGGCAGACATTGTAGAACTGCGGGTTGGGCTACGCCCAGTACCTTCACGAGATTTTACAATCTCCACGTGGAACCAGTTGCAGCACATCCCTTAAACGCCGCCAACGTTTAGGGTGGGCTCCTGGTTTGGGCGTACGCCTGCGAAAGCGCCTTCTCCCCTCACCAGGTGAGACTAGTGCGCTATTGTAGCCTACCTACTTTCCCCTCTCGGGCGAAGTATAGGCATTCCATCCATCACTAAGCATTGCACTTGGTAACAGACTGGGCGGAGCCGTCTGTTAGAACCAGGTCCGTTACAGGTAGAGTCATCCCTGCTCAGGCAGACCCCTGTATTAGGACTAGTGCCCCATACGTAGTGACTCCCCTTTGGGTCGTCCCGTGTGTTGAATTCCTCACTCAGGATTTCCCGATTGGTGAATCTGTGACCTCCCCGCCGGTGGTAATCCCACCTGGATTGTCCCCCTATTCGGGCTAACACCGTTCCGCATGTTGTTCTCCCCGCCGGGGAGACCATGTCATGTCTCCACATGTACCTCCCCTCCGGGTAGGATGTGGCCTCCGTAGCACACTCTTCTAAGAGGAGAGCAGTGTTTCCCCAGTGTTCGGCTCCGGACAGCTCCTCGCTACTAGAGGCGTACGCCACTGTCCGTGAGGCCGTCAGTAGAGGCTTCTCGGTATGACCAATACTATATGACTGGAAGATTACGTCTCGCGGTAGCACTCTGGGACTCGCTAGCCCAGTCAGGGTCGCTCCGCTAGAGGTCGTGATATCGGTGCAAGCGCTGTGGCGTTTAAGATTGATCCCCAGTCAGTCTCTCACAACGTCGAGAGACCGACTGAAGGGGAACGTCTCGGTTACGTCTGTAACCTCGGTTCCCTGATGGAGGGAACGAGACGTTGTGACTTCATGCCACAACGCTGCACCGAATCACTGCAGTGAACGGGAGTGCCCTCTCAGGTTCCTCAGTACAAAGGGTGAGTGAATGACCGCCGCCATCTTCCTTTATACCCGTATGCACGGGGCGGAGACTGGCGTGCGCGTGCCATTCGCCAAGCCCATTGGCGTTTTATTAATTAATTATCTCGGAGAAGGTAGGTTCTCAAGATCAAACCCCAGTCAGTCTCTCACAACGTCTCGTTCCCTCCATCAGGGAACCGAGGTTACAGACGTAACCGAGACGTTTTCTGGTAATCGAGACTTGTTTTTTTATAATTTTTCAGATTCCCCCATAACACTAAAGACATATAGTTTCATACATGATATGTTATTAACAAATCATTGACTTTTGCACTTTCACAGGTAACATTTGTAACTCAAGCTGCTCACTTTACAATAAGTTGCAATTTAATGGGTTAATAATGTTTAAACGTATCAATAAATGAATAAATAAAATAAATGGTTCACAGATGTTCACTTTAACAAAAAGACATAAACTTCAAACATATTATAACAAAGCATATATCAACATATGTGGAAGTTTTTAACAACATCCATCATTAGATTTTCTAAAACAATCACTGTATTGTTGAAATCTTGCTTCCTGTCAATCTCAGAATCACATGTATACATGTATAGTTTAGCTTCTTCTGTCAGCGAGGAGGGTTTTACATGTGCTAAATGTAAGGGAGTAGTCAGGCTAACGGAGAAGATCACAGAATTAGAGACACGCATCCGAACGCTACTTGATTCTATTTTCTGGAATGTGGAAATAGAGGCTCCAGCCACCATTGTTGAATGTATACCGCGAGCCAGAGAGCCTGACATTAGGGAATTTTGGGCATAAACGGCCCAACATAGGAACTGGCTCCAGGTCTCGTGGTGGCCATGGCAGTAATTGTGAAGAAACCTCCTGATTTCCTGGATCTTTCGTTCCGTCAGCCCGTTAGTCCCCAAGTAGAGGTCACACCACGGAGGTGAAAGAAGGCTCGCCATACTCTGGAGATGAAGTGAGGACCTTGGTCTGAAACAATATCCTCTGGGATGCCGAAGTATCTGAAGATATGTTGAAAGAGAAGTTCAGCCGGTTCCATTGACTGTAGCTTCCAGAGAGACTCCGCGCACTGCAGGGCTTTCCCATTGAGAAGAAAGATGACGAAGGATACCTTTGCTGCAGAGGGAATTATGCTGTAGATAGAGGGTGCACTGGAAAATGAAGCTGTTGAAAACCCTCCCCCAGGCCAGAAAAGAGAGCTGGTGAAACCATGGACTGGCAGACACTTTAGACGAAGCATGGATGTTGATGTTAGCTTGGTGCATGCAAAGTGCTACTGTAGTTCTATGACTGTCCGAGAAAAGATCTGTACAACTGATGTTGAACTGTTATCGGCAGAAAACATATAAGGTTATGCAAGTCAAAACACAGGTTAAATATCAGACAAATTCTAGCAGACCCCGGCCAGGCAAACAGTGCAAAATCTGAAACGGATCGTGCTCCCCAGCAACCATTACAGTCTGGGAAGTGTCAACCAGGCTCCCAGGGATGGAGACAGGGAGACAAGGATCTCGATCTGCTTCACCGACCCTTCGGAGGTGGTTCGATGGCTAGCAGTGCGACTCCCTCTGCTGAGTTACCTGCCCGGCAATATTGCAGCTCATCACACCATTGGACTGAGAGAGCTGATGCGGAGTATACCCGACATCGTGTTTCGCCGTGATGCAATGTCGGGTTGCCGAACACTGTCCTGTGGAGGGTGAGAACGGCTGCGATAAAGACCCAGAGACAGAGGAAACTCTTTTAGCGAGAATGTGGGTGCTAGGCCCCCGGAGGTGTCCAGCTGTTAGTGGGACCGGGCAGGGACCATCCCAGTCTGACCGGCAAGAGATGGAGAAGCTGGGGTCAGGCCTGATGGTAGTCACAATCTCCCTGAGCTCATCATGTCAGGAACGCTTCTGCTTTTTTACATTTTCATTTAATGAGCAGACTTCATAGAAAATCATTTAACGACTCGTATTCACACAAACCATATACACAAGTGCAACAGTAGTTGAAAAACTTGTGTGCATTTCCAACCAATTTAGCAGGTATAAAAAAACAGACGAATAAGTGACTCTTTAGAAAATGTCATGATTCTGGCGCATCATATCATGTTTCTCTTGGTTTAGTGGCAGGATCATGACAGAGTCTCATGTTTTGTGTGGAGAGAGGCATTTATGGCTCTTATGGCCTTCCATACGCTCTCTCCTTTCTCGTGTCTGTTCCTATCCTCTCGTTTCCTCGTTATTGATTCATGCCCTACACCTGTTCCCCTCTTGATTTGGTCCCTTATTTAATGCCCTTGTGTTTTCTGTCTTGTGCTGGTTCATTGTGGTTGTGTTGTGAGTTCTTGTTTCTAGTCTAGTCTAGTCTAGTCTAGTCTAGTCTAGTCTAGTCTAGTCTAGTCTAGTCTAGTCTAGTCTAGTCTAGTCAAGTCAAGTCAATGTTTAAAGTTTATTTTAGTCTTGTTGAAGTTTAGATAATCTTAGTCCTGTCCTGTCTTGTCATGTTATTCTATTCCCATGTTTTGTTCTGTTACCCCCTCGTGGGTTTTGTTTTGTCATTTTATTATTAAATTCTCTGTTTACCCCTTACCCACTGTCTGCACCTGGGTCCTCTGTCCGTGTCACCACCCTCGATCATGACAAGAAAAGCGATATTTTTTATAATCATAATTATAATAATATATAGTAATATAGAGATCTATTCCATCAACTTGCCAGCAGTTGTGTTTGGGAAACACAAAAATTATTTTTTCAAACGGTTCAGAGTTTAAATAATCATTGTAGTTAGTTGTTTTGACAATAATCAAAAAACAAAATATTAAATAAAAACATATTTTCACATTTAAAAAAAACTATGGATAAACATAACTAAGAGACTCAGATAACAAGTCTCCAAAATAAGTAATGTTTTACAGTAAATTAGAGAGATATGACTGTGCTGTGTTGCATCTCTTTAAACTCATGTATTGTCTCTGGTTGTGTTCTGTAGGTCAGTTAGCAGCAGGCACTTGTGAGATTGTCACTCTAGACAGAGACAGCAGTCAACCACGCAGGACAATCGCCAGACAGACAGCTCGCTGTGCATGTAAGAAAGGACAGATCGCTGGGACAACGAGAGCCAGACCGGCCTGTGTAGATGGTAAGATTTTTATTTATTTTTTGCTAAAAAACTTACCTGCTGTTTAATTTTCTATGTATATGTTATATTTGAGATAAGTAGCTTGGGCTTGACATTAAGTCCTTCCGACAAGTACATTTGTCATTCACCGAGTACAAATATTACTTATATCTCACCTATATATGATATTTCATTTGAAGTGTTAATTGTTTCGGGTCCTGGTTGTTCAAGTTTGCTTATAATCATTTTACATAGTCTGCAGATAACTTAAAAATTACATTATCAAATCAAATCATTTGTATTGTCACTCAACCATATACACAAGTGGAACAGTAGGTGAAAAAGTTTGGTTGTGTGCAGTTCCAACCAATATAGCAGCTGTGACAGGTTCAATAAATACAATAAATCTTTCTGTACATACAATTAGGACAATAGACATTTTCTGCGCAATGTGACAGTGACAAATAATTAAAATCTTTATACATAACTACATGGTAGCAGCAGATATATACATGTGTATATAATGTACAGTGAGGTAGCAGAGATGGCAAAATTGGCGAATAGCTGTCAGTTCTTGGTTAATTTTTATACATTATATAAGATGGATTATATAAATAATGATATTGTTGTAGACCAGTGCGGGGTAAAGTGCAGTGCTTATGGATAGATTGTAAAGATAGATCAAGAGTTCAAGAGTCTGGCAGCTTATGTAGTCTGCTGGTGCGAGTTCTGCGGCCACGGTATCGTTTTCCTGAGAACGTGACATGGGTGGCTGGAGTCTGTAATGATCCTCCTTGAGTTAAAAATTTTACCTCTAAAAAAAGGTTTTGGAGGGAGGAAGGCTCACTCCCGACAATGTGTGCATGGCATTTCACCCAACTCTCAGGAGGGCTTGGCGGTTGAGAGCATTGCTGTTGCTATACTATGCAGCCAGTAAGGATGCTCTCGATTGTGCTGGTGTAGAACTGTGTGAGGATGTGGTGGTTCAAGCGGAACTTCCTCAGCCGTCTCAGGAAGAAGAGACGCTGATGAGCCTTCTTCACAACAGCTTTAGTGTGGATGGACCATGTGAGTTCCTCTGTGATGTGGACACAAAGGAACTTAAAGCTGTTTACTCCCCCCGCGGGTGCTCCGTTGATGGTGATAGGGCTGTGTTCTCTGGCTTTTCTCCTAAAGGCCTCCACCAGCTCTTTGGTCTTACTGGTGTTCAGGCAGAGGTTGCGTCATAGTACACACTTCTTCTCTGTATGCTGTTTCGTTGGCATCAGTGATCAGACCTACTACCGTTGTGTCGGTATGATGGCATTGGAGCTGTGTGTTGCCACGCAGTTGTTTGTGTACAGGGTGTAAAGGAGTGGGCTGAGAACACAACCCTGTGGAGATCCGGTGTTGAGGGTCAGTGGTGAGAAAATGTTATTCCCAATTCTAACCACTTGGCGCCTGCAAGACAGGAAGCCCATGATCCAGCTGCACAGCAAGCTGTTTAAACCCAGCGCCTGTAGTTTCACATCCAGCTTGGAGGGTACAATGGTGTTACATGCTGAACTGTAGTCTATAAACAGCATTCGTAGGCTGTTCAGAGCAGATGTGGTCTCTGATTACATTTGCTGATTTCTGAAAACATTTGCTGATAATGGGGTTAGAGCAGTGTTTCTCACTGGTGGGGAATAGAGAGATGACAAGTGGGGCGCGACAAATGGGTGGACATTTTGACATTTTTTTGACAAATCTCTATTAATTACTTTATTATTGACCATACACTCAAAACAAAACAATGACATTTAAAGGTAAGCCTTATATTTATCTGCACCAGCAGATAAAACCAAGACAGACAGTGGACCTAAATTTCATTACCCTTTTTTGCTATCGGGACAGGTGGGGCTCGGACCCCTTCCCTCCCTCCAAAGTGGGGAATGGCAGAAAATGTTTGAGAAACACTGGGTTAGAGCAACAGGATGCCAGTCATTTAAGCAAGTGACTATGGGTTGCTTTGGTACAAGCACAATGGTAGTCGTTTTAAACCAAATGGGAACAATGAACGGAGAGAGGTATTACAGGCATTTCGGTAATGATGAATAGGATCTTAAATATACAGAAATGCACTTCTTGTGTGAACTGCACATATGGTAATGTGGTAATTTACCAGTATTACTAGGTGAAAACTTGGTTACCTGACATTTCTTTTAGCCGTTCTGTATTGTTCTTTTAATCTTTTTTCCATCCTTTGACATAATACACCGAAGTAGTGTCAGATGATGTGTTGATCATGATATGATTAATTAAAGTGCTTACACTTTGGATCTCCTGAGTTTGCACATTTAGATTATCTTCTATACTTCATTGTTACACCGACATCATCGGTGTCTCCCACATGTCTCCCACAAAATGATAACATGGTCATAATCACTGAAATGTATTTTGTTTGGCCTATTCTGATTATGATGTTTATCTGCATGGTTTAATGATGCCATATAGCTGTTTAGATAATTAAAGCAATAAAGTTAGTGTACTGTACCAAACTGTTGGGCTGGGAAAAAAATATATAAATTATAATCAATATAATCAGTTTAACAAAACAATATCCAGGAACAAGCTTCCTTGGCCACGTGGAATAAGCCTCTAGGTTGCCGGCCAAAGAGAAGTTAAAATGGGGTAAACCCTGTGGAGGCCTGGGGCACCTCCCGGATCCCGAACAGCACGTACAGCTGCATGAGGTCCCAGTCGCGCCTGTCCTCTGCCACCACCTGTCGCAACATCAGCTTCAGGGTTTGATTTAACCTTTCAACTAGTCCATCAGTCTGAGGATGATACACCGATGTGCAAAGTTGTTTTACCTGTAAGAGGTGACAGAGGTTGGCCATCAATGGTTACATGAACAGGGTCTCCTGGTCAGTCAGTATCTCCGAGGGGATACCCACCCCGGCCTTCCTCAATGGTATGGCTTCCGGGTACCGGGTGGCTTAATCGACAGTGTCCAGTATGTGCTCATGTCCCCGGCAGACTTGGGCAGCAGTCCCACCAGGTCCATCCCCATGCGCTTGAACGGTACCTCGATGATAGGTAAAGGGATGATAGGGCTGGGGGGAGGTCGCTTGGGGGACGTTTTCTGGCACGTCAGGCAGGCTTGGCAGTGTCTCTTGACCTCTGCCTCCAGGCCGGGCCAGTGGAAACAGTCCTTGATGCGTTGGGCCATATTGGCGTCTCCCAGATGACCCACCATTGGGTGGGCGTGAGCAAGCTCCAAAATGGTTGCTGTCTTCCCTTTTGGTACCACCTGTAGCTGTTTTTCCTCCTCATCCTCTGGCGGCCAGCCATGACCGCAATACTGTTACCACGAACGCTACTTCAGCATGCCGGAGACCCAGACATGTCTGGCTCAAGGATGGTGCGCCTGTCTGGCTCAAGGATGGTGCGGTCGCACCCAAGACTACAGTGGCGAGACATGCCTGGCGACATGTGCAGGCTGCAGGAGAATGTGGTCTTTGAAGACACCGTCGACCAGCTACTGAAACGCCCAGGGGAATCGCAAACGCCAGGACGAGTTCCGCTGCTCTGCGTCTTAGATCAAGTAGGAAGAATCAAAGATCGCTCAGCATAAGCCTTGCAGGTTCCGAAAGAACAAAAAGGTGAATGAATGGGTCCCATTCACCAAGTTCATTGGCCTTTTCAAAGTAGAATCGAAGATGATAGGTTCTCAAGTCAAACCCCATTCTGTCAGTCTCGAAACGTCGAGAGACCCACAGAAAGGGAACTAGGCCTAACCAGGGGATTCCAGTTCCCTTCTGGCAAAAGCAGCAGCCTCTGCACAAGCTCGACAGTGCTTGCATAACAAGGCAAAATTTAAATATTGATTAATGATTATCATAATAATCTAATAGCGGCTGAAATTGTGAACTTCTCAATTTTTTTTCGAAATCAACTTTCTGGCCTGCTAATGGATGGACGAGATCTGTGTCAACTGTTGCCCACTCTTTGTTGAAAGATTTAGGCCAACATATCGGAGCTCAAAAGACCATCTGTCATGATGGATGAACGGAATGAGACCCAAGTGCGGTGGTAAATATGTTTTTATTTAGACTCTACAGATAACCCAGAAGGGAGAAACTTCTAATAACCCTGAAGGGAGAAACTGCCGATGACCCCGTAGGGAGAAATTGCTGATGACCCTGAAGGGAGGGTTCACCGCTGATCACAGAGCGCACTCGTCTGCAGCCTGGGAGAGTGGACGCAGCTCTTGAGGCAGATCTGGCGTTAGGAAGAGTGTGAACGCAGGAGTCCCAAATGGCGTGGCTGGACAGGGTCCCTTGGACTGGTGGAGGAATTTATGAGGATCAGATGCGGGGTGAACTGGAGCGCAGGGGAACTAGTGGGCAGAGGAGGACAACAAAATAAACGCTGAACTAAGGGACTACTTGACTAGAAGGGGAAAAAAAGAAAATAAATCTAGAACAGAAAAAAACAAGATGCTAGATGAGACAGGACAAGACAAGGAGTCAGCTTACAGCAGTATAACGTACACATACAACGGACTGATAAAGAACAGAAGCACACGAGGGAATAAATTAGGAAACCTATTACAATCACAATGAGTAACAGCTGCGCAGCGCGCCCCGCGAGCGGGAAGCACTGGCGAAACTCGCTACAGGTGTCAGGGTGATCAGATACGAGAGGGAATACCAGTGAGGGAGACACGAGGGCGGGGCTGGTGACGCAGACACCGAACACGCGGCAAACTGTCAAACGATTCCCCACGTGTTCGACATGAAACAAAACAAAGTCACACAGGCAGAAAACGGACACAGCAGACCCAGAGTCATGACACCATCTTCCTTTCTACTTTCATCTTCCTTTCTACTGCTTGATGTGGCTGGGTGGTCTCTGGTAAGTTTGTGCCTGGTTGGGCTTTGTCTTTGTCTGGGGTTCTGATACCCTGTGGGCTGTGGTGCTTGTCCCGCCACTGGGCTTCACCCAACTTATTTTCTCTACCTCATGTGAAGTATTGGTCAATGTGAGGCCCCTCACAAAGCTCTCTCTGGCTCTTCTTCGTGCCCTGATGGATTTTAAGGCCTTTCTTTGATGTTACTTTTATCCAGCCCCAAATGCATCTCTGTAGTTTCTGTCCTGTTGTTCCAGCTTCTGCTGTGCTGATCTCCTGGTTCTTTGTCATTTCCATTCCTTGGTCTGTTGCGTGTGACACATCCATAAGTCTTCTTGTGCACCTGCTAAATGTAATTATATTATATATAATACTTGTATTAAATTGTTTTATTTCTTAAATATGTTAGTTAGCATTGTACGTGCATATTTATGATTTATTGTTAAAGGGGTCATATGGCATTAATACGTCTTTTTCTGTGTCTTTGGTGTGTTATAATGGCTCATGCATGTATTAGACACGTAAAATTGTAAAAATGAAAGTGTCGGAACAAAAGATGCATTCTATCTAAACGCGAATGCTTGCCTGAAGCGCCTCGTGTAACCACACCCCCACAAATCTACGTCTAAATCGTTTATACACATTGCATTACATCTAAAAAACAATTATATAAATTTTTGCCTTTTATTTCCACCGCTTTAAAGTTGTTTGTAACCCAACGTACAAAATAATTTAACCAAGATATTAATGCGTTAAAACAAAATATTAATTAATTATTACTAAATAGCATCTCTTTATGGTGAGCCCTTTGATACACCAGTTTTGGGTTTGTGTCGTTTTTGTGAATTAAAACAATAAGCTTTTACTTTGCTGCCGACACAATAGAGGACAATGGTGATGGCAATCTCTAGCATTAAACAAGCATTAAATGTAACTAACCACCCTTTACTTAAATGTTGTAAGAGTCCAATGCATTAAGGTACTAAATGATTAGTAAACATTTATAAACATTCACAAAAATGAAGAATAGTCCACTTTTGATTGGGTACTGCAAAAACATTAATACATTATTTAAATAAATGTGTAAATAGGGTAAATACAGGTCATTTGGGACACATTTTACAATCACTAATGATTAGTAGATGTTTATAAACCTTTACAATTGATTAATGGTTTCCAGTTTAGTCCCGCAAAAACAAATAATTCAAAATGATTTGAAAATGTCAAAATAATCTAAGTTTACACAACAAAGAACAAATATATGACCTTTACGGACTGTGATTATGAATGAATTAATAATACATTAAATTAATAGTTTATATTAATATAGTACATAGAATTTCCAAGCATGTTTTTAACAACATAAGTAAATGTAAAAGTTTGTTCAGTACATATAAAGTATATAAAATGATTTCTGCTAAAATATTTTGTAGTGCATGATCATATGAATTGAAAGTTTAATTATATGTAAATATTAAAGGTCCAGTGTGTAATTTTTGGGATGATCTATTGATATAAATGCAATATTATATACATAACTATGTCTTCACAGGTGTATAAAGATTTTTTTAAGTGTACTCAAAGTAAAAGTAACTTTTTAAAAGTAGGCGGGGGACTTCTCCTGTTTTTTGCAACATCAACAACAGTCATAATGCCTTATTTTATATATTAAAATGGGTTACAAGTGCACTGCAACAAATAAAAAATGTTTTGCTATGGCATAAATATTAATTAAACAATTCTTAAATCAATAAATATTTTCTTCAGAACCAAAATTAAGCCTTAAAAAGATTGTAAGCCTTATTTTCTTAATAAATAATCAATAGTACACACTGATAAGTTTCAGCAGTGAAAGCACGTATGAATGGTTCCACAGTTGTAACCTGATCGTTACCATGACAACATACAGCGGGGAAAATAAGTATTTGACACATCAGCATCCCCTCATCAGTAAGGGGATTTCTAAGTGGGCTATTGACACAAAATTTCCACCAGATGTAGCCATCAAGCCAAATATTGAATTCATACAAAGCAATCAGAACATTTAAGTATAGAAGTTGAGTCATAATAATTAAAGTGAAATGACACAGGGAATCAGCCGCCGGCGGGTCTGTTGACCGGTCGCGAGGTGCCTCCTGCGATCGCCAGACGGGGTTCACCCTTCTTTATTCAAGACACTCCTGTATGACTAGTGATGCCTGACTGCATGATAGACTTTACAAAGCTCTGCAGCGGAGATTTTGTCATCCTGAGTTGATGTTGCCTCTCGAAAATAAGACCTAAGTGAAGACGTACCTGCAGCTCGTCGGTTAACTTGATGTTTTTCAGTGCTGCCATGTCAGTCAATGGCGGCTTTCTCTTTACCACTAACGTCTACTTCACAGCGACATAGTGTGCAAAATCCATGAAAAGTGTCTCTACTGCTTTTTTATATGAATTCGTGGTTTTTTGGCCATTCCGGTCGGACATTTTGGCATGTTAACGTTATGATGTGACGTAGCCAGTACGTGGACTCCACCTCAATTCGTGGAGGCTTGTTTACGTTTTTAAATAATTATATATCAGATATTTATTTGACACCTCTTTCAGCCAATCATTTGTTTGACCGGAGATCTTACGGCGTCAGACGCTATGCTGCTGCGTCCCAATAAAGGTTTTAGAGCGCGTTTTTAAGGACAAATGAGTGTCCGGCTTGAGGCTGCGCCGGTCGCCGGACAGGGGGCTTAAAATCCGGACTGTTCGGCCAAAAGCCGGACGTATGGCCACCCTACTCACATCTGCTGTGTTAATGTAGGGAGAATGGCAGACAATCAGCAACAATCAAACTTTCCTGCGGAACCGACAACATGTAAATCAACAAAACGAAAGTCAGTTTTTGAAAAGGCTAAAAAAGGTCTGGATATTAAAAGAGGAAAAACTCAACTTAACATCGGTTCAGCTTTTACACGATGGAGACCATGGTTGCTGGACAGTTATTTTGGACAGTTCTGTACATGCTTCGAGCAAGGGTGTGACATAAAATTAGCACCTTTCCAAATTAACCACCCCACCCCACCTTTAAGCAAGCATTTTTAATCAGGTTTCTCCATTTACTTTCAGCGTCGGACTGGGCAGAGTGTGGTTTAGCGGGTTTTGAAGCAAATACAATTATTTCTACTATGTAACATCTACTATGTGTGGAGACAGTCAATCAAAATCAAAATAGATTTGAGCGATTGTTATCTGGGAATAAAGCATACTAAGCAAATGTAAATATTGAAGTGCACTATAAGAAGAACCCATTTACTATATGATTAAAATAGATAAGCTATGAGCGTAAAGTAATAAAATAAGCCTGAAAGAACAGTAAGCCTGAAAGAACAATACTGGCTCTGGTCGCATCAAATTCAAGACTCTGCTGCTGGCCTAAAAGACCACCACTGATTTGGCACCCCCTTATCTTTATTCGCTAATGCAGACTTATGTACCGACCAGATTCTTATGCTCTGAAAACGAACAACGTCTTGAAGTGCCATCCCAAAAAGGAAACAAACTCCGGTCTCTCACCTTCTCTGAATCAGTTCCCGATCAGTTGTGGAATGATCTGACTGTTGCTACAAGATCAGCAGATTCTGTAGCCATCTTTAAGAATCATCAGAAAACACATCTTACATCAACTGGTCCTGATTCTGCTAGACCAGGGGTGTCAAACGTACGGCCCTTGGGCCAGAGGGGTTCAGTTTGGCCCGATGGATAAATCTGTAATATGAAAAAAATATAATTTTCTGCGGAACTAACAGCAGATGGAAGCACTGAGCTTCAGGATCTGAGTGGTGTTTAGTTCTATTACCTGCTTTTCTGTCGGGCCTGGCACCCTCATCAGCAAAATGTCTTTGTCAAAAAAGAGAAAAGTAGACACAGAGTGTTGGAATTTTTAAAGCAAAATTTACCTCTTCCTATATGTTCATGGAGGTGAATGGGAAACCTTTGTGCCTGGTGTGCATGCAGCAAGTTTCGGTGCCACTATGAAAAACAGCATGGCGAAAAATACAACAACTTGCACGGAGAGCTGTGAAGACAGAAGGTAAATGAAATGTTATTGGGTCTGAGGAAATCTGTTTGCACCTGGAGCGAGAGGCCAGTGATGCGGCAGTGAAAGCCAGCTACCTAATAGCATTATCATAGAAGCCGTACTGTGAGGGGGAGTTCGTCAAAAATTGCATACTGAAGGCCGCAGAAGATTGTGTCCTGAGAAGCGACAAGCTTTTGCCAATATTAGCTTGACGAGAAATACAGTGGCAGACAGAATTTCGGAACTATCGTCAGATTGGGACAGCCAAATGAAACGCAAAGTGGAGTCATTTCTGGCATTTTCTGTTGCAATTGATGAGAGTACTGATATTACGGATGTCGCTCAACTGGCCATATTCATTCGTGGCATTAACGAGACTGACTGTCACAGAGGAGTTTCTTGAGTTGGTGCCTATGACCGACACCACAACAGCTGAGGACATTTTCCGCTCTGTCGTTGGAGCGCTGGTGTCATGATTCTGCCGCATCATGTCATGTTTCTCTTGATTTAGTGGCAGGATCATGACAGATTCTCATGTCTTGTGTGGAGAGAGGCAGTTATGGCCCTTATGGTCTTCCATACACTCTCTCCGGTCTCGTCTCTGTTCCCATGCTCTTGTTACCTCGTTATTGATTCATGCCCTACACCTGTTCCCCTCTTGATTTGGTCCCTTATTTAATGCCCTTGTGTCTTCTGTCTTGTGCTGGTTCATTGTGGTTGTGTGGTGAGTCCATGTGTCTGGTTAGTTTGTATTGTATTCAAGTTTTCTCCTAGTCTTGTCAAGTTTAGTTTAGTTATTCCATGTTCCTATGTCCATGTCATGTTTTGTTATGTTACCCCCACGTGGGTCTTTGTTTTGTATTTATTTATTCCCGCTGTCTGCACCTGGGTCCTCTGTCCGTGTCTCACCCACCGCGCTCATGACAGCTGGACAGAGTCTGGGTGGACTGGTCCTGCGCCGTAAGCCTGGCTACAGATGGTGCGCCGTCAATGATTGGCAAAAAGGCAGGTGTTATGACAAAGTTCAGAGAGAAAGCACAAGCCGCAAATGGAGGGGATGATTTTTGGACATTTCATTGCATTTTGCATCAGGAGGCAGTCTTTAAAAATAGATCACGTCATGGAGGTGGTTGTTTGAACTGTTAAGTTCATCCGAGCAAGAGGTCTCAATCATTGTCAGTTTGACAGCCTTCTCAGTGACTGTAACAGTACCCATGATCTGCCATACCACACTGAAGTAAGATGGTTGAGCAGAGGTGGTAAATCTGTTAAGGAATTACAGTGCCCACTATGGCTGCAGGACCTTGCATTTATGGTTGATATTATTGATTAAGCTGTATGTGTAATCTTTAGGAATCTCAGGCTCCCTTCTCCGGCAGATCCTTCAGAGTGTCATGTAGGGGCTCGCTGTCCACTGCTCACCACATGATCACTGGGGTCCCTCAGGGATCGATAATTTGACCACTACTTTTTTCCATCTACATGATTGTGAGGGACGAGAGGCCAAGAAAAGGAAATACCAGCTTTACTACGAAAATATATTTTTTTTTTATTTGAACCCAGATCAAAATCACAACATATATATGGTGCAACACGATCTCACCATCCAACTTGGCAATTCCACAATCATTCCCTTAGAATCAGCCAGGAACCTCTGAGTCATATTTGGTGAGCAGCTGTCCTTCAATGATCACATTGCAAAGGCAACGCGATCCTGTCGATATGCCTTATTCAACATGCGAAAGGTTAGACCCAGGCCTGGTAATCTCAAGGTTGGACTACTGCAATGCTCTCCTTGCTGGTCTTCCTTTAAAGGCTATCAAACCACTCCAGCTGGTTCAAAACGCAGCAGCACGCCTCATCATGTGACACCCCTTTTGATATCTCTCAACTGGCTACCGGTTGAAGCCCGTATTAGATTCAAGTCACAGATTTTTGCCTACAGGACTATCACTGGATCTGCACCGGCATACTTTCACTCTCTCCTACACCCCTTAACCCCATCAAGAACCCTGCGTTCAGCAAACGAGCGGCGCCTTGTAATGCTTTCTCATATGGGCATTTAATAGTTTTCCCGCTCATTCTCCTTCACAACTCCTTCCTGGTGGAACATTCTTCCTAATGCGGTCCGGTAAACCACATCTCTCACAACCTTCAAAAAACTACTTAAAACACCTCTTCTGTGAATACTTGACAGACAAATGAAAAAAACTACACTAACCCTCTCTCTTCTCTCAACAGGTAGTGGTCTTGCTTTTGTTGAAACTAGTAACTTTGTATTAGCACCTATTGTACTATTGCTCTTGTATGACATATCGCTTATTGCTCCCTGAATTCTTTGTAAGTCGCTTTGGTCTGCTAAATTAGTAAATGTAAATGTAACACCTGATCTCTTTTCTACTCTTTAAAAAAACGTAGCTCTGTATACTGTGGTAGGCTATACAGTATGAGACCAGTTTTAGATTTTTGTCCTCATGTTGTTACTTCCATTGTTTACTTAATCTGTAAGTCGCTTTGGATAAAAGCATCTGCTAAATGACTAAATGTATATGTAATACCAGAAAGCTAAATAATTGCTGAATAGGTTGACTGCCCTTTAGGCTTTGCATTATAAAAGTATGAATTATTATCAAATATTATGAAAATAATAATCCATTAGGTAATTTATGACAACCTTTTCCGGTTGTATGTAGCGTATTTATGGGATACATATATTTAACTTGAATTACACCATAATGATGCTTAACATCAGGTTGACAGAGCTCCCCTTTATTACTCTGACCTCTAATGGCCATCCTATAGGCTACCACAGATGTGGATTCTGAGAATGCACTGGATAGCCAGCTTTTAAGCACACATCTCATTTATACTTTTATTTTCTTGATCTAGCGCTGGCAGGATCATGACAGAACTTCATGTTTAATGTGGAGAGAGACATTTATTGTTGTTATGGCTTGCCATATGCTGTCTCCGGTCTTGTCTTTTGGTCCCTCTGGTCTCCTCATTATTGCTTGTTAATTATTTCATTCCCTGCACCAGTTCTCCTCTTTATTTGATCCCTTATTTAATGCCACTGTGTCTTGTTCAGTTAGTCTAATTTAGTTATTTGTATTTAATTCAAGCGTTGCCTTAGTCTTGTCTACGACAAGTTAGTGTAGTTTGTCCGTGTTCCTGTTTACCTGTCATGTTTTATACACTTGTTCTTTATTATTTTACCCCCTCGTGGGTTTTATTTTTGTCTTTATTATTAAAGACGCTTGTCTGTGCCTGGGTCCTCTGTCCCCTCTTACCACGATCCTGACATCATTTTACCGGCCTTTTCTAACCATGGAGCACTGTACTGTATGTTTTGAGAAAAAAAGGAAAGTTCATATTCCAATCCAGCAAAAACATTAATTAATACATTAATAAATTGAATAGTAATTGTTGCAGAGTCCTATGATACCAAACATGCCAGGCTTTGCCTTTTAAAGGAATTGTGTTTTAGTGGTTAAAATACAATCACGAATATCTTCGCAACTGTTACTCCGATCGAGTGGAACCCATTATAAAAAACACTGAACCTGAACTGGTTTCTTTTATGTTACCAGCCACAGGTCAAAATTTCAATGGGAAGTTGCCAAAAAATGCTTAACATTACATTGTTATGCTTTTGTGATAATATATAATAAAAACGTCTCATTCAGTTGAGAAGTTACATGATATTTGATACGATGGTTTATGAGCACAGTCTGATGACAAACAACTAAATTGGTCGGGATGCGCCACTTGCTGGCCTTATAATTAAACAAAACCTTAAATTGGATCTGATTGACTTTCAAAATTGACAGTACCAAAGTTTTTTGTATTGACACGAAAGTTTGTGTTTCATCATTTTCACATCTTCTTCGTCTTATATAAATTTGGTATATATCCACCTATTGGTCAAAAGTTAAAAGCAATGTTATGTAGTTTTAATTCCTTTCAGGTTTATTATCTGCAAAACTTGGCAAGGTTCATCGTTACCTCACTCTGAAAGAACATGAAAAATTTTAGGCCAGTGCCCTTGCGGTAATAAAATATATTACAGAATTTCTGAAAATGCTTATAACATGCGAAAATATTATAGATTTACTTTAACTGGCTCATGGCGAGTTATTTGACTAAAAACTTACTTCCTGTCTTCAACCCTGCTCCTGGAGGGCTACCATCCTGCAGACTGCAACTCCAACCCTGCTTTCGCACACCAGTCATGAATCTGACAGGAAAGAACCCAGACGCAGATAGCATGTAGAAATTAAACAAAAACCCACGATGCGGGCAAACAGCAAATAATAAAGGACTCAAAAAGAAATGTTTTGTTGTTGCGTATGTCAAAGATGTTTGTAGGGTGATGTCTTATATTAGTACTATAACTTGTCATATAAGAAGACATATATTGTGTCATACACAAACAATACCTACAATACCATCCATATGGTATCAAAACCTGAAATATGTAACATTTCACAATGTGATGGATTATCACAGATCACATCACATTTATTTTGAGCTGACAAACACAGTGTTTGTTTTTATAGTTCAAAACATTAAATGTAAATATCACACAGGTAAATATCTAGGATCTGGCTAATTACTTGTTAAATATAACAGCATACTTCAGGCTTTTCTGAAGTAAATACATGTGCTACATTAGCAATACCTGTATGTAGTCAGTTAATATGCTTACGTCGAGCTATAAACCCTGCAGTCATAAGACCATTTTCTATTTCAAATATTATACAAATAATTATAACTGATTAACTTTGCCCTTAATATAAAAAGATCAGTTCATCGGCCATTCATGTTTCACATTGGGGTCAGTGTAAATAGAGCTTCAGGCTGGGCCAGATCTTATGGCGTGAAAACTATATTTCTTGACAGTGTGGGGAGGCCTATTCTCTGTAATAAATAATTTCCCCACTCAATGTGAAAAGGTTAATCAGTAATAATAGTAATATTATCCTATTAGACATATTTGTTTTTGTTTAATCTTACAGATCATTTCTACTTAAGGGTTTCTTTGATCCACAGCTCATATCGTGAAGACCAAGCAGTGGTGTGACATGATGCCTTGTCTGGAGGATGAAGGCTGTGACCTGTTAGTTAATAGATCAGGCTGGACTTGTACACAGCCCAGTGGCAAGGTGAAAACTACTACGGTAAGACAAACAAGCATCTCATATACTGTAAGCATTTCAATTTTTGGGGGATCTTCTGTTAAACCTTTATAAAACAATTTCAATTTGTTTGGCTTTGTAATGTACTTTGCATCACAACAAAATATGAAACAAAGAAGAAAGTTAAAATAGAGGTAGATTTTAACTATTACATTGAAATGTATTAAAAGAAAAAGGGTGTCCGATCAGAGCTTTTTTTTTTTTCCAAATATTTTTATTTTCTTTTAAACAAATTTAAGTTTAACAAACAAGAACAGAAAAACAGAACAGAGCTCAGCACAATATAGATCTGGACAATATACAGGACATAAGATACAATACAAAACAAAAAGATTAATCTAGAGCAACGCCATTCAATATAGACGCAACAGTAGAGTTGGTAAAACGAAGATAGGGAGTCCAAATATTTAAGAAACGTCCTTTTGTGGAATGAAGAAGGCAGGTTAGGTATTCCAAAGGAAAGAGCTCCATGATGAGTTTATGCCAAGATGTTTTAGAAGGAGGTCTGTCGCTAATCCACGACAGGAAAATGTTCTTGCGTGCAGCATAGGTGAGAATATCATATAGTCTGCCTGAACCAGGACTGAGTTTAGTGTCTCTATATCCCAAGAGCAGCGAGACAGGATCACAGGTCAAAACAGTTCCAAAAATAGCGCTCATATCTTCCAGAACATCTTGCCAGTATGACTGAATTTTAGGACAGTACCAAACACAATGAGTATATGTACCCAGCGCAGTTTTGCATTTAAGGCAATCAGGAGAGGTATGAGGATACATTTTATGTCTTTTGCTAGGAGATATTTGCAATCTGTGAATAATTTTAAATTGTAACAACCTGGCGCGATTACAGACAGATATCCGTTTTGTTTGATTACAGATGACATCCCATTTCTCCTTACCAATAGTTACACCCAGTTCAGTTTGCCATATTAGTGCTGCGTCTGAGACTGCCAGTATGACAGATGTCTGGTTAAGCACATTATAAAAAGAAGTGATCACCTTAGAATACAACCAAGAATACTGCTTAACTATTGATGGATGTTCCATAAAACCCTCATCTTCAGCTAAGAATCTTGGCTTTATATTCGATAGTACTCTGTCATTTGAGAACCAGGTCGCCAACCTGTAAGATTGCGTTTTTCCATCTTAAAAATATATCAAAATTACGTCATATGCTGTCATCATCAGATGCGGAGAAGCTTATACATGCCTTTATGACATCAAGACTAGATTACTGTAATGCACTATTAGGTGGTTGCCCTGCAGGCCTATTACAAAAACTCCAACTGGTCCAAAATGCGGCAGCTCGAGTTCTTACACGTACAAAAAAGTATGAGCATATTAGCCCGGTTCTGTCAACCTTGCACTGGTTACCTATAAAGCATCGCATAAATTTTAAAATCTTGCTTATTACCTATAAAGCCTTGCATGGTTTAGCTCCTCACTACCTGAGAGAACTTCTTACGTATTATAGTCCATCACGTGCACTACGCTCTCAGGCGTCAGGTCAGTTGGTAATACCTAGAATTTCAAAATCAAGTGCAGGCGGCAGATCCTTTTCTTATCTAGCGCCTAAACTTTGGAACAGTCTTCCCTGCAATGTCCGGGAGGCGGACACACTCTGTCAGTTTAAATCTAGACTAAAGACGCATCTTTTTAATCTTGCATACACTAGATTATCATAATACATGTATTTCAAAGATCTAGGCTGCACTAGTTAGATCAACCGGAACCAGGGACACTTCCAATAACAACTGATGCATTTGTTGCATCAAAGAGTGCAGAACAGTACTCTACTCTCAGCCAGTCTTGTCTCATTGTTCCAAGGTTACAAGAGCGGAGCGGGCAGGGCGCAATCCATTCCTAGACCTGACAAATGCTGGACGAAGGAAGTGACGTCCCTACAAAACTTCAGCCACTATTAGATTATTAATGATAATTTTAAATCTAATTTTTTTTATTTTCGCCTTGTTGTGCAAGCACTGTTGAGCTTGTGCAGAGGCTGCAGTTTTTGCCAGAGGGGAACTGGAATCCCCTGGTTAGGCCTGGTGTCCCTCCGAGGTTTTTTTTCTCCTCCAATGGAGTTTTGGGTTCCTCGCCACCGTTTGCATACTGTTTTGCACTGTTTTGCCTGGCCGGGGGGGCTGCTAGAATTTGGTTGTCTTATTTAATTAACACTGCATATAGGAATTTATTGTGTGTCTGATATTTGACCTGTGTTTTGAATTCCATAACCTTTTATGTTTTACTTATAGTCATTTTTTTCTTGTACAGCTGCTTTGTAACAATGAAAATTGTAAAAAGCGCTATATAAATAAAGCTGACTTGACTTGACTTGACTTGACCTTCTTAACTGGACATTTGAGTAGTAATTTTTCTATCAGAGATAAAGAGGCTTCAGAAGCAAATGTAGTTTTTTTAAATATAAAATCACGCACTTGGAGATATCTAAAAAAGGGAGGTTATATTTAGCCTGAATTTGTTCAAATGAGGATAAGGAGGGTCCCACAAACAAATCACACATCTTTTTGACTCCTTGGTGTGTCCAGATATCATAACCTGTATCTGTCATGCCTGGTTCAAAGTCAGGGGTTCCTTGCACTGGGGAAAGCAAAGGAGTCAGTAAAGATCTTCCCTCTAGCTTACGCACTGCAAACCATGCTTTAACAGTATTAACAACTATAGGGTTGTTATTGCACAAAGTCCTTACAGACTTTATATTCTTACAGGATAAAAGACAGAGCAATGAGCAGTGAGTGTGAAACTTTTCTAGACCTAACCAAACAGAGGTGGGATCCTCCTTTACCCATTCGGCTACAAACAGAAAATTATTTTTAATGTGGAGTGCGATAAATAAGGAGACAGGAGACGGAGATGCGTCGAGTCAACTTTACTCTCCACTTAAAACAATAAATAACGAACAGCGAGTCAGAGTATACTCCTACACACCGGTAAACCCGGAACTTCTCTGACACAAAAACACCCTCCCTTAAAGGAACAGTCCCTTGGTGAATGTCTCTTTCCCTTACGTGTAGATCACCACACAGGCCTCCCCAGAATTCACCCATACTAACAGGGCCAGACCAAACAGGTACCCCAAATAGAACAAAAAGCCCTATTCCAAGTACAAAACAGTGCCTAGAAAAGTCAACGTATAGGGGGCGGACCAAGCGGCCATAACGGCTACGCTTAACCGGGGAGGGTAAAGGACAGGGCAGGTCTTGAGGCTGCCGCAGGGGGGCGCCCTCACCGTGGGGGTTGGGCCAGCTGAAGTGGTTCGCCAACATCCACATGAGCAGGCTTGACACGGTCTATAGCCACCCGCTCATGCCTACCCCCCATATCCACAACGAAGTTTTTAGACCCTCCCAACCAGGACGCGGAAGGGCCCATCGTAGGGGGACCGCAGCGGGGTACGATGGCCATCGTGGCGGATAAAGACGTACTTGCCGGACGGCAAATCCTTGGGGACGTAGGACCGGGGAAGGCCATGGCGAGACGAAGGAATAGGCATGAAGGCATCGGCAATGCTTCGGGACACAGCCCGATGAGAGGCCACCTGGCCATACACCAGCTCGGCCGATGAGGCTTGAAGATCTTCCCTGGGGGCGGAGCGAAGGCCAAGCATCACCCATGGGAGGTGCTCAGCCCAGTGCAACCCGTAAGGCTGGCCCGTAACGCGACCTTCATGTCACGATGAAACCGCTCGCAAAGGACGTTGCTCTGTGGGTTGTAAGCTGTGGTACAGTGGACTTTCAACCCCAGGACCTCAGCGTCCGCCGTCCAAAGCTCCGATGTGAACTGTGGACCTCGATCTATAGGAGAGTTCGGACGGTGTGCCAAAAAGGGGCCACCCAAGCCATATCGAACGCCCGAGCCACGTCAGCTGATGTAGTGGAGGACAGGGGAACCACTTCAGGCCACCTGGGACGCACCATCCACGGACGCGCTTGCCACTAGAATGTCTTCCAGGTAAACAAATAGGAATGGCATATCCCGCAGCACAGAGTCCATGAGGCGCTGAAACGTCTGCGCTGCACCCTTGAGGCCAAAGGCATCCGGAGGAATTCGAAAAGGCCGAAGGGTGTGTTGACTGCTGTCTTGGGGACATCCTGCGTGTGGACTGGCACCTGATGGTAACCACGCAGCAGGTCAACCTTCGAAAAGATAGTGGCACCGGCTAGGTGGGCGGAGAAATCTTGTATGTGTGGCCCCCGGGTACCGGTCGGGGTGGTGGCGTTTTTCAGCCGAAAATGCCACAGGGACGCCAACCGCCATCAGCCTTGGTCACCATGTATAGGGGGATGCCCATGGGCTGTTGGAGCAGCGCACAATGCAAGGTGTCGGTGATGAATAACATCTTGCAGTCACGGTCAGCGCCCATAGCTGCTAATGAGCGCCGGCCCCTGGCTTATCCCTGGGCTGCAAAGCTGCAAGGTAGGTGACACTCCTTGGCCTTGGCCCCAAACCTAGAAAGGTAATAACACCACCCTTCCTCACGCTGTCGGCAGGCTGTCACAGTGGCTGCCGTGTCCGGGTCGTCCTCTGGGGGGGGAAAGTGTGTTGGTGGGGCAGCAGCGAATGGACGAACTGCTGCTGGTTGGCGAGGAAAATCCTGTCTGCCTCCACAGCCAGCTCCCGGTAGTCTCTGGAGGAAGGGAAGGAGGAACTGGGCAGCACAGTGCGCACAGATGCTGGAAGCTGCCGCAGGAATATGTGGGCAAAAAAAGGAATGGGGGATCCGCTGTGCCCAGCACAGCCAGCATTCTCTACACCAACTCCGACGGCTTGCTGTCGCCGAGGCCGTTCACGGACACTTCTTCCAGCTCCGACAGTTCAAATAGTTGCAACAGGAATGCTTTGAGTGCATCGTACTTGTCGTCAACCTGAGGTGCCTATAACAGCGCCATAGCCCTGGCTGTCGTCGAGGCATCTAAAGCCGCTACCACATGGAAATACTTTGTCACGTCCTGTGTTATTCCTCTCAGCTGGAACTGTGCTTCGATGTGCTGAAACCACGGCCGGTAATTTGATGGTGGTAGCGTAGATAACACCGCCAGAAAGTCTAAGGCCTTCAATAGTCGTACATCAAACCAAACTAATCTGGTGCCCATGGCACGTCAAACCAAGATTGCTATGGGGGAAAAAAAGCAAGACTGTTAAGTAAGCACTTTTAAACATCCGCTCACTTAAAAACAAATCACTTCTAGTCAACGACTTAATAACCACATACAACCTGGATTTTATGTTTCTAAATGAAACCTGGCTAGAAGACAGCTGCAGTGCAACAGTCCTCAATGAAGCATCCCCTCCTAACTTTACTTTTATGAGTGTCTGCAGATCAGTTAGGAGAGGTGGGGGAGTAGCTGCTCTTTTTAAAGATGTCTATCAATGTAAGCAAATATAAGTTGGAAATTACAAGTCTTTTGAATATCTGGGTATTGTGTTAAAAGGTGCTCCTCGCATTTTACTTATCACTATTTACAGGCCTCCAAAATACTCTTCATCCTTTGCTGAGGACTTTACAGAAATGTTATCAACAATTTCCTCAGAGTTTGACTGTTTTTCTGTTGCCGGAGATTTTAACATTCACATAGATAATGCAAGAAACAATATGGCAAACTGAAAAGAAATCAAAACTGTTTTAAATACATTTGACCTGACTCAGCATGTACATGGACCCACACACAATCGTGGACACACTCTAGATTTACTTATCATTAAGGGTCTAAACATTTCATCTATTGTTATTAAGGATGTAGCACTATCTGATCATTTCTGTATTTTCTTTGATATATTGATCTCCCCTGCCATTGAAGTTAGATCTGTGTCTGTCAAGAAGAGATGCTTAAATGAGAACACTAGTACTATTTATGAAGGCCATATCTTTAACACCAAGCATATCTGCTGACTCTGTTGATTCTCTCCTTGATTCTTTTAACTCGAAGGTAAAAAGTGTAATTGATGATCTCAAATATTATAAACAGCAACTTAAACAACACCCGGACTCTTTTCGCTACTGTAGACAGACCCCCCAAGTCAGATTCCCAGTGAAATGCAAGTGCAGTGAGTTTGCTTCTTTCTTCTCTGATAAAATCAATAACATTAGAAAGGTGATCAGCACATCCTTGAATAGCGCTGGGGTCAGACAGATCACACCACAACCTGAGAAAGTAGTTACAATGTCTGATTTTGAAGAAATTGATGGCAAAAATTTGGAAGAAACCGTTCAACACCTTAAAACATCAACCTGCGCCCTTGAGGCACTTCCCATATCTTTTTTCAAAAGTGTGTTAAACTGTTTAGAAGCAGATCTCCTAGATGTGGTAAATGCCTCGCTTCTCTCTGGAAGTTTCCCAAACTCCCTGAAAACTGCTGTTGTCAAACCCTTCCTGAAAAAGAGCAATCTGGATAAAACCATGTTAAACAACTATAGACCGATCTCAAATCTTCCCTTCATAGGTAAGATCATTGAAAAAGTTGCCTTCAACCAGCTGAACAAATTCTTAAGCTCAAACGGATACTTCGGACAATTTTCAATCTGGGTTCCGCCCGCATCACAGCACAGAGACAGCACTCATTAAGATAGTAAACAACATTCGCTTAAGTACTGATTCAGGCAAATTATCTGTGCTGGTCGTACACGACCTTAGTGCTGCATTTGACACGGTCGATCACAACATACTTATAGACAGGCTGGAAAACTGGGTGGGGCTTTCTGGGATAGTCCTAAAATGGTTCAGGTCATACCTAGAAACAAGAGGTTATTATGTGAGTATAGGTGACCATCAGTCTGAGTGGACATCCACGACATGCGGAGTCCCTCAAGGCTCAATTCTTGCGCCTCTCCTATTCAACCTGTACATGCTCCCAATAAGCCAAATAATGAGAAACAAGCCAAATTGCTTACCACAGCAATGCAGACGACACACAGATATACTTAGCCCTATCGCTAAGTCCTCAGGTCTGTAACTGGTAGCCAGTGTAAAGTTTTATTACTGGTATATAAATTGTTCAATGGCCTAGGACCTCAATACATATGCTCATTGAATATAGACCCAAAAGAACACTCAGGTCATTCGGATCCCATCAGCTAGAAATACCAAGGGTTCTCTAAGCAAGGAGAGTCTGCATTTAGCTATTATGCGAGCCGCAGCTGGAACCAGCTTCCAGAAGAGATCAGATTTGCTCCCACAGTAGTCACATTCAAATCCAGACTCAAAACACATCTGTTTAACTTGCATTTAATGAATGTGCACTGTGCCTCTGACCGTCAGACTGTTTGTGCTGTACTTAATTTTATTTATTTTCTATTCTATTCTATTCTAAACTATATTTTATTTTATTTATTAACTGGTTAAATTAAATTTTTCTTATTTCTTCACTGTTTTATCAAATGGATATTTTTAATTTCTTCTATGTAAAGCACTTTAAATTACCATTGTATATGAAATGTGCTATACAAATAAACTTGCCTTGCCATTAGCCAGGTCGTTTTCACTGCCGTCGTTGTGGTTACCAATTGTGGAGTGCGATAAATAAGGAGACAGGAGATGGAGATCAGTTGTCAAATCAGAGTCAACATTAATCTCCACTTAAAACAATAAATAACGAACAGCGAGTCAGAGTATACTCCTACACACCGGTTAAACCGGAACTTCTATCTTACACAAAAACACATCCCCTTAAAGGAACAGTCCCTCGTGAATGTCTTGTTCCCTTACTTGTGGATCACCACAATAAAATGCAGTGTAAGCTGGTTTACCAGTGGTATCACATTTAGGGCTGTTGATGTAAGATCGGTTATCACAGTGTCACAGGTTGTTAGGAAAAACAGCATAAAATGATAAAATTTTTAAAAAGATAATATAGTATTTTCATAACTATTAGGGAGAATAAGCAGACAAACTTACAACTTTACATATGGGGTGACAGGTGAACACAATGACCATCAAATCCACAGAAGCTAGGTCGAAAAAGGAACTGAACTCAAAACCCATGGTCATTTCTCAATTGCAGGAACAGAAATATCAGACTTGTGTTCTTATGGAGACCGGTCTTGCTAGGCAACCCTAACCCTAACTCCCGCCCACAGACCCTACACTGCATTCCCCTTTGCACACAGCACCCTAACCCTGCAGGGAAGCATCTGTAATTACCCCGACATGCCTCGAGACCTGCCCAAGAGGGACCCTTGCCCATAAAAAGGTCATCGAAAACCAGGGGGTCAGTTTGCGTCAGCAGAAACGCCTGATGGCGATAGGCCTGCTGCCGGTGTGCCACGCTCTCCAGGGAACTCAACTCTGTAGCCAGTGCTGAAGCGGTCTCATGTGCATCAACCCTGGGGACCACCCAGAAGGGTTGCGACCTCGGCCCAAAGTACGGGAGCATCCTTGCCTCTGACTGAGGTGGAGAGGATCCCCGAATCTTGGGTTGGGTGCTTGGCGAACTGAATCGCATAGCTGAGATGGATAATGCTCCCCAGCCACCATGACGGTCTGGGAAGAGCCAACCAGGCTCCAAGGGACAGAGACCGGGGGACTATGGGTTCGACATGGGCTCATCGCACCGTCTGACTGAGAGTGCTGATGGCTTCTGGATGGCCGAACACTGTCCTGTGGAGGGTGAGAGCGGCTGTGAGAAAGGCCTAGGGAGAAAGGAAACTCTTTCAACTAGAATGTGGGCACCAGGCCCCGAAAGGCTGTTGTTGCTGAGACGGTGCAAGAACCGTCCCAGTCCGACCGGCCAGCGATGGAGAGGCTGGGGTCGGGCCCGATGGTGGTCTCTATCTCCCTGGGCTCATCCTGTCAGAAACGCTTCTGTTTCCGCTGTGATTGGAGACAGGATAGTGCTCTCCTCATCGACAACGTCTTCCAGGGGGCCACCTGGGTAGGGGGCGCTGGAGCCGGTGTCAGAGAGGGGCGGAGTTGCTGGGAAGAAGACGCCGCAAGGGACCTCAACGGCCGGGTCGCGGTGGGACAGCATGTGCTTAATAGCCTCCGTCTGCTTCTTTACCGACAAGAGACTGAGAGAGAGAAGTCCTCGACTGTACCACCAAACAGCCCACCATGCCAGATGGGGGCGTCAAGGAAGCAAACCTTCTCTGCATCCGAGCAAGGTTAAGCCAGAGGTGCACAAATGCACCGCGATGGCACTTTCAACCTGGGGCACATTGGCGTAGCCCCTAGCTGCCCTGTTGTCGAGAGAAGTGAGGGTGACCGAGCTAGTCTGACGTGCACGTGCCAAGAAAGCGACGTTCCAGGGGTTTACCTTTTTCTTAGTCACTCAGTTCAAGATAATTTTTCTTACCCCATTGGCAGATTTATTTGCTTGTTTTAAGCAGAAATTAACAGAAATTTCATTTTTTTTACTAAAAACAAGACTTATTTACTTACGTCATGCTCATCAAGAAAATACTTCTTGATTCAAGAAAGTTCAGTGTCTTTTTTTATTGGGCAACATTAAAAAAAGACTAAGTAAGAAACTCATTTTTTGCAGTGTGCTCCAAAGATTCATAGGATGCCAAGAGGTCGACCTCCGATGCTGCAAGCGACATCTCATCATGCACCGTTTCTGAATGCGTGGCTGAGCAATCTTCAAAGGGAAATTATATAGAAGTCATTCAACATTTGATCAATAATACCACCTGGTATTGCTAGAACACATTTGTGAGTTATTGACCATAGCAAATTGTCAGGAACGTGGATGGAAGAACCCAATTGCAGGCAGCGGGAATGAAGGGGTTAACACAAGGACTTTAATATATATATATATAAACAGAAAACCTGCGAGGGGGTAACAAAACAGAGTACACAATAACAAACACGATAAACTGAAAACTAAACACTCAAGAACTCAACTATAAAACACTAAGACTAAAACGAACACTCACAAAGACTAGAATATACTTAAAAGTATTTTTCAGGACACCGCTTCTAGGACAATCGACAAGGCTTCTAGGACAGGGTAACAAGTACAACGAACGAGCACAAGACAATAGACAAGAGGGCATTATATAGGGAGACTAACAAAGGAGATAACGATGGGCAGGTGTGGGTAATGAGACACATGAGGAAAGCTATACTAGGAACGAGAGGGGCGGGGCCAAATGACGAGACTGGAGCGAACGCATATTATGCCCTGATTGACAATAATATGTTTCTCTCCACATAAAACATGTGGGTCTGTCATGATTCTGCCCCTGGACCAGAAAATCAAGACAAGAGATGGCAGAATCATGACAGTAAATATACAGAGAAAAGAAAACATCCCCCACACCGTTACACCACCACCAGCTTGCACAATAGTAACAAGGCATGATGGATCCATGTTCTCATTCTGTTTACGCCAAATTCTGACTCTACCATCTGAATGTCTCAACAGAAATCGAGACTCATCAGACCAGGCAACATTTTTCCAGTCTTCAACTGTCCAATTTTGGTGAGCTCGTGCAAATTGTAGTCTCTTTTTCCTATTTGTAGTGGAGATGGTACCTGGTGGGGTCTTCTGCTGTTGTAGCCCATCCGCCTCAAGTTTGTGCGTGTTGTGGCTTCACAAATGCTTTGCTGCATATCTCAGTTGTAATCAGTCGGCCCATTCTCCTCTGACCTCTAGCATCAACAAGACATTGTCGCATACTGGATGTTTTTCCCTTTTTACACCATTCTTTGTAAACCCTAGAAATGGTTGTGCGTGAAAATCCCAGTAACGGAGCAGATTGTGAAATACTCAGACCGGCCCGTCTGCACCAACAACCATGCCACGCTCAGAATTGCTTAAATCACCTTTCTTTCCTATTCTGACATTCAGTTTGGAGTTCAGGAGATTGTCTTGACCAGGACCACACCCCTAAATGCATTGAAGCACCTGCCATGTGATTGGTTGATTAGATAATTGCATTAATGAGAAATTGAACAGGTGTTCCTAATAATCCTTTAGGTGAGTGTATATCTCTTTCTAAAATATTTTCATTGAAAATGTATGTTTTTTTAAAAGGAACTTTCGTACCTGCTCTCCCCTAAGGGAGGGGCAAAATTCAGTGTCAGGTTCGAGTTTGATGGTCCCTTTTCATACTTCTGCATTTCCAAATAAAACCTATGAAAACCTAAAGGATTTAGTTTACTGATTCCCAAATAACACATTTTAACGCCTATACTTTTAGATAACCCTTGAAATATAAATTGTAGAACTCTGTTTTAACTTGTGGTCTACGTTTTCATTTTACTTGATAGGCTTAAAATATTTTTGACAAATACTTTCAAACTCCTGATTTCAGTAAATTTTGCAAGCAGGTGTTTTGGAACTAAAATAAAGGAATGTAGCTTTTCAGAAAAGAAATGGTTACTCCAGATTTAGAGCAAATGTGTTTCACAATTGGTAGTTTCCCAACACAACGTCTCTTGACGTTGTGTTGAGAGACAGACTGGGGTTTGATCCTGAGAACCTATCATCTCCGAGAGTAATTTAAAAATGCACTTGGTGAATGGCAAGTGCATGCCAGTCCCCGCCCCGGCCGTTCATTCATCTTTTTGTTCTTCGGAACCTTGCGTGACACTTGTAAGTCAAGCGATTTATTTTTTCAGAGAATCTCTTCCTGCTAGATTTAGGATGCATCTAGCGGAGTTCCCTCTTTTCACAAGCTGACGTTACCTGGGCGTTTCGTCAGCGAGTCGCAGATATTTGTAAAAGAGCAAATTTCCTCTCACAGTCTGCTCTGTCTTCGGGCATGTCTCGCAGGTGTGTTCATGGGTATGACAGACTCATCCGCAAGTCCGACAGGCATGACACCTGTATTGCATTTGGGGGTTGCAGAGGCAGGGCTCGTCGATTTAGGTGTTGCGGTCACGGTTTGCTGCATTCTCCGTAATGTAGCCTCAACCCTGTCTGCTTCCAGAGCTCGCCTTCTAGATGCACTCATCTCGCTAGCCCAGTTGTGTAGTGACACCGTGGAGGTTCTCCGTGATGAAGAAGCAGACTGCTCTGCCGTGACCCGGCCGCCTATCAGTCGTCAAGGTCCCCAGCGCCGCCTGTCCCCCAGCAGTCCGTTCCCCGTGGTGGCCATTCTGGTACTGGGGCCCTCCCAGCGACAGCCTGCCAGAGATGCAGAGCCCCACGGGAGAGGGTTTCTACCCCGTTGGGAAACCGTTGGGAATAAACTCATAATATCAATCAACAAATCAACTAAATTTATTTCGGTCCTCACACATAATGTTCGAAACAAAGAAAAGTATATACAAACATAACAACCGAAAAAGGCTTAGGCTGAAGCCTATGCTTATTATGCCTACCCTTTATACATTGCCAAATTACACAATGAGCGACACATTTGATTTATTTTATTATTTTTCTCTGAATTTGGTCCATTCAAAATAAACATACATTTTCAAGATGTAAATACATAATTACAAAAGTACACATATCAGATATTATTTCAAATAATAATAAAAAATATATATATATTATTCATGTTGAGTTATATTGTTATTTATAACCTTGTTTTAAAACATTTTCTTAAATGTACTGAGAGTTGTACAAAATGTATTATTTATTATTATTTATATAATGTATTAACACAATTATTCCATAGTGAATAATTGTGTGAACTTATTATTTCTCTTTTCTAAAGTCTCCCACGTGGGAAGTGTTTGTTTTCTAGTGTTTGTTTGCTGGTGTTGTTTTGTGCATGTTTTCCCCATTGTGGGTTTTTTCATTTAAATAAGGTTTGTTTTATTATCCCCTCATCTGCCTGCATCTGGGTTCTGTCCAAGCCATTTTGTACAAATGCAGTCTTACCTAAATTGGTTCGTGCTGAGGGTACATGAAGATTGTAAAAAGACTGAGAACGCAATGAGTTACTACTTGTTAGTTGTTAACGAATCAAAGTAGTTGAAAAAAACCCAGAATAGCTTTATAAATCAGTAAATACCAATGCATTTTTCTTCGAACAGCAAGTGTGGACCAGGCAACTCTATTATATAGTATCCAATGATGTGTAGAAAATTTACTATCCGTAATTATTAAGAAGAGGCATGCTGATACACCACATCCCCATAATCCAGAATCGGTAAAAAAGTACCAGACACTAGCCTCTTCCTAGCATTGAATGACAAACAATCCTTATTTCTGAAATAAAATTCTAGCCGCTTCAACTTTAATTGCAAATAATTAAGATGTACATGAGCTGCTCCGCCAGGCTCGTAACCCTGAAGTGCTTAGTGATGGATGGAATGCCTATACTTCATCCAGTAGAGGAAATAGAGAGGCTGGAATAGAACTGACTTGCCTGAAGAGGGGAGAAGGCGATTCGCAGGCGTATGGCCAGCCGCCATAGGTCTCACTGAAGACCCGGTCCGACATAGGTTTGAGACGCTTGTGAAAAAGCTGGACGCAGGCCAACCTGCAGCTCTGCAGATGTCTGCCAGAGAGGCGCTCTGAGCCAGTGCCCACGAGGAGGCAGCACCCTGGGGGAGTGAGCGTCACTACAGTGGGCAGGTGCCTGAGATCGGTAAGCCAAGTGATAGCGTCCACGATCCGGTGCGCCAGTCTCTGTTTGGAGACAGCTTCCCTGCTGTCCTCTAACACAGACAAAGAGCTGCTCAGAGCGGGAGCCCTGTGTTTGGTCCAAGTAGAGGCGCAGGGCGCATACTGGACACGACAGGGAGAGGGTTGGGACTTCCTCCCAGGATGGGGAAAGGTCTGGCTTCATGTGGATGTGGCCTTAGTATTCTGTAAGTGTGGGGGAAAATATATATTCACATATGAATCGCAAATAAGTCCTCTAGAGATTCTTATCGATTCACAGATTTAAAATAATCGAAACAAAAAGGCGGAACTCAACTGCAAGAGGGGTGCGGTACCCAGACAGTTGAGAGACCATACACCTCAAGGTCAAAAACAGAAATGGCGGAGGTAAAAGAAAACCATCCCGTCATATTTTTGCGTGGAGTGTTTGTAAATAGTGTTTGTAAATACTTTGGATTCGCTTAATAGGACTAGGTGCTATAATCCCACTATTTTAGCACAGTTTAATTTCCCAATAAGACATACGCGCCAAACCCGTTGGGTAAGGCTGTTACAGCCCCACTGGCACCATTAATACATGACCAGTGCCCCCGTTCTCATATGGCATAACATTACAACACACAACTAATTTTATCACGTTGTCATTTGACAGTCCATATTGTTTCCTTCTGTTTCAACCACAGCCGGTGGAAGCTTCTATCAGCATCAGTGTCAAGTTCTTTGACTACCGTCCGTTGGGCCTGTCCTCTGATCCCCACTTCCTTAAGCAGCCTTGTAGTGGACTTGTAGTGTAACTCTCATTCCTAGTCCCTGGTTATACGCATCAGGCCTGAATCTGGGGTTTTGCACACGTGTTCTCCACCTCCAGAAAAAAGGGTTGCCGTTTTAGCATGTAAGCCTGGGCCTTTTGGGGGATGGCATTTGCTGCCACTCTCTTGGTCTCTACTGCTGCAGCCAAGCACTTTAGTACTTGATTGTGGCGCCATGTGTATATCCCCTGTGTAGCGGTTTTGGCTGCATGTTAAAATAAGGATGAGCTTAGCTCACCAAATAATTCTCCACCAGATCTGTCAAGATCAAATTAATGAAATTAGTTATTTAAACATCAGTTACAGTCAAGGAATTAGTTTAACGCAAAGTAAAATACATATAATAATCGTTATTAAATATACATATTTTACAGTCTCTGATTAGTAATGTACAGTATAACAATATTGGTATTCAATCGTCCCGCGAATGCATCAATGATTAATACACTTTACGTTATCTCATGGCCATAAGTTACATTACTTCACTAAACAGAGACTGGAGCAAAGGTATCATAAATCTAACACGGTTTAAGGGACTTTGCATTGTGAGCATTGATCACAGAAACCCATCACATATGAATATATGGTTGTTTATTAAACTATTCTAAATGGTACACATAACATTCGCAAATAAAAAACAATACACAACATGAAACACAAAACAAAACAAAGAGGTAGAGAGAGAGAGAGAGATGTGAGAAATAGATTGTGAGAGCAGCATGGCCTGAACACCAATAAAATCATCTTTAACAAAGAGGCACCAACTTAACGCAGCTATTCTATGAATAGGAGGGCATACTTGCGAGCTCTGTGCTGTATTTGTGTCCGTAGCATTTGGAGAGATGAAAAGGTTGCAATTGGTTTCAAAGTGCGGTTTTGCTGGAAAAGTTCTGGCCTCCTGGCCCTGTGGTAGGCCGCAGTCCATTGTTCCTTCTCCCCCCCCCTGATGGGGGTGAAGATGGTCTCCGAAGAGACGCACAAAACTGGTTTCTGGTCAAGGCAGGTCTAAAGTGAAAGAAGCAAAACAAGGAAGAGAGAGAGAGAAACAAGTGATCTCTTATTTAAGTTGTGAGGATGTAACGCCCTATAGCTGGGACTCGCCCAATCAGACGATGGCACCTTTGGAGGGAAAGTAAAATTGTCTTTGTCTTCCAGCTCTTGCTTTGCATGTGGAAGGTGATTGGTGTCCTCTCTTAAAATTATTAAGATCAAAGAACAGTCGTGTCAGATGAGTTCCCCTGGACAAACTACGGATGCAAACGAAGTCTTATAATATCTCCTTTTTCTTGCTTTGAAGCTTAGGAGTCGTAAATACCCCGTGAAGCAAGCACCATATGCTTTCCATTGGTTTTAACACTGGATCTGAAATTCGACCAAAACAGACATTGAGATGCAGACACAATGAAGAATACAAAAGCACAGAAACAATATTAAAACAATAAATTTGTATGAAACTACATTACTCTTCCTACATACGTTATTCTACAAAAAGGTGATGAAATATGTTTTCTAGAGACTTAGACCTTTCCAACGATATAATGTTTGTCATAATCAGATAATAGTTCACATGCAAAATCTTGAAGTACATCAGCTGTGAAGTCATGTCAACTTTATTTATAGTGCTTTTACAATTTTCATTGTTACAAAGCAGCTGTACAAGAAACATATTAAGCAAAACATAGAAGGTATACAAGTAAAAACAATAAAAGGTGAAGACACAGAAGACACATAGATTCAGACACACTCACACACAACACGCACCAGCACTCACAGACACAAATGCGCGCACACAGACAAGCATGCACACACAGCGGCCATCACTGAGAACCACACACCCAAGATAAGGAGAGAGAAACAAAGGTCAAATATTACACAAGTATAAATTCCTATATGCAGTGTTAATTAAATAAAACTTAAAAATTCTAGCAGCCCCCCTGGCCAGGCAAACAGTGCAAATCAGTATGCAAACAGTGGCGAGGAACCCAAAACTCCATTGGACAAAAATAAAACCAGGGAAACCAGGCCTAACCAGGGGATTCCAGTTCCCCTCCTGCAAATGCTCCAGCCTCCACAAGGCAAAATAAAAAACAATTATTTAAGATTATCATTAATAATCTAATAGCAGCTGAAGTTTTGTAGAGAAGACGTGTCAAGTCTCCGCGTCCTTCTTTATCCAGCTCTATCATCTCAGCTCTTGTCAGGTCGCCGCTTCCCATTCTCTGCTCTACCATCAGGTCTGGGCATTAACTGCATCCTGACCGCTGTGGTAACCTTAGAACAATGAGACAAGACTGGCTGAGAGTAGAGTGATGTTTTACACTCTTTAATGCAACAAGTACATCAGTTGTTATTGAAAGTGTTCCTGTTTCTGGTTGATCTAAATAATGCAGCCTAAACCTTCAGAGGATTTACATTATGACAGAGTGTGAATGCCTCCCGGATAGTGCGGGGAAGACTGTTCCAAAGTTTAGGCGCAAGATAGGAAAAGGATCTACCACCTGCACTTAATTTAGAATTTCTCGGCATTACCAACTGACCCAGACACCTGATAGCATAGTGAACGTGATGGATTGTAATACAAGAGAAGTTCACTCAAGTAGTGAGGAGCTAAACCATGTTGGGCTTTATAGGTAATAAACAAGATTTTAAAGCTAATGCGATGCTTTATAGGCAACCCTTACACACATCAAAACAAACTCAAGTGTTTTTTTCCAAGTCAAAACAAAATAGTAATCCCACTGAGGAAAAAAAAAATCAGTCTACATCGTGTCGTTTCTCTGGGTCCGGCCACAAAAATTTGTCTACATCACATTGCAATGTCCTCTAGTCCAAGGCACCGGGGAAAATATCTTCTGGAATGGCGTATCCAGGCCTGACATGATGCCTGGTCAATATCCCCACATGCCTCCCCCATATGTAAGGTGTCCAGGAATGTAATAATGTGTCCAGGGTTGCATGATGGTGAACAACACCATTTTGACTTGTAGCTGCACACATAGTTATGTTACCACCACGTTGTCCTCGGACATTGATTATGGCACGGTGTCCAATAATGTTCCTGCCACTTCTCCTTGCCTTAGTGAGGTTAAAACCAGCCTCATCCACAAAAAAATGCTCATGGCCCATGACATCTGCCTCTAGCTCCATCTCTCTCTAGACAAGACAAAACAAATTCAGCAAAGCAGGATCATGCACAGCACTACAGTATGGACTTCCAGATTCAGTACCAATGATACTATAGCTTACCTGCACATAGTAATATCGCAGCTTTTTTACACATTCACTGTTTCTTTCTAAAAGTACTCTGTAGATTTGTTTCATTCGGGTTCTGTTGCGGGCAATTACACAACTTATACAGAAATGTTTACATTGTGTATGTTTTGGAAGGTGGTGTCATCCTCAATTATGCGCTGCTGAATTCCGCGTAGACTTATGGAATTATTTGCAATCACCATATTGACTATATGGTTTTCTTGTTCTGCAGTGAACATTCTTCCTCTGCCCCAGCATCTGGTCGTCTAGCAATTCTGTAAAGTAACAATTTCAGTATTTCTACATCTATGGTATTGTTGTGTTTCTCATTAGAATATGGCAGTGCTACAAATCTTACAGTTTTTCCTCAATTGTTTACACACATTTTCTGAAAGCATGCCTCATATTCTCAGAACTCTACACACAAATCAAAAAACACAAACACAATGGGCAAAACCCCTCAATTCTCCTCCAAAATAAAACTTCACATTCAAAACAATGTTCTTTCTTCTCAAAATGGTATTTTGTTTTCAAATGACACACACAAACCATCATATGAATAGACATTTATAAGAACCAGTTGAACACTGATGTGCTCTATGTAAAACACTATAATGAATGGAAAACACTTCTCCATTCATTGTAGAACTTTCCAGCGGGTGTCACTACTGTTTGCGAGTGTCACTACTGTTTGCAGGGTATATTAGGATTGATGGATGTTATTTTTTATTTTTCTTCTTTGAGGAAATAAGTGTACATTTATTCTCATTCTAATTGTGGGAATATTTATGTTATAATCTTACTAGGTCGCAGATATGTTTATTGTTGTTCCTAGTTACCAGATTGTGTATTTGTATGTGTGTGGTTGGTGAGTGCGCAGGCGCCGCCTTTAGTTTCATTTTTAATTCTGTTGTTGATCAGGACTGGTGCGCTTGCCGGTGAGTATCTGTAATCTGGAATTGCTAGTAATTTGGATCGAAATTTAATATATCCAGATTGTGTAATTTCATTAGTTTATTTTGATGTATTGTTTGTGGTTTTATTGCAGGTTTACAACCTAGCGATCTTTCAGTTAGTAAAATGACGAGCTAAACGTCACACATAACTAGCTGTGTAGGTGTTCTAAATAAAAGCTCAAAAAGTGGCTCGAGTTGTATCCGCCGTGCTTGTCCTGAAACCTTCCAGTGGGGAGTTTATTGAGCTACAATGGGTAGTTTAGTGAAAAAACTGGACATTCATCATAATGACTTTGCTCTTTATATGGTTCAGTGTTACACTTACTACAGACAGTACATATATAAGTGTGTTGTAAAATATTTTTTGTATATATATTTTAGATTTTATAGTCAGAACACACAAATACACAATAACAAATATATTTTATTTTTCCAACAAAAATAATGTACAGTGTACATTCCAACCAACGCAAAGTTGCACATACAGTGGTGTACATACAAAACAACAGAATAATTTACTCTATACAGTTACAGTAAAAAAACGATGCTGCATCTTCTCTTGGGTTTGGGTCTGACCACAGCACCTCATCCACATCTCAAGCAATGTTTTTCAGTCCAGTCTTGAAAAGCATCAGCTGCTATATCTCGACATTCATCTCCCATAGCTTGGATAAGGGGTTTACACGTTTGTGACAGGTGTTTGCCCATGTGATGAGTCAGTGTTCATATTTGAATGGCAGTGTGTTCCTTGTGAAAACAAGAGATTTTTCTGCCTGAAAATTGTGCCAAATGCAGAGAATTGTGTGTAGTGTTTTGAAAAAAGTGTCTTTTAGATCTGCAATGTGAGTGTAAAGCAGGAATTGTGCTTGTAGTTTAGCAGAATTGGTTCAGGGGGTTGGTGAATGAGTTACATGTTGTGGTCATTGTGTCTCAAGTACCAATATTTGTGTGTAAACAATCGAGAAAAACTGTAGTAAAAAGTGACTGTACTAACCGATTCTCATTTCGACATGTCCTTATGATGCATGCTACAGTTAGGCTGAACCTGTTGGCCAGCTTCCCTCAGGGTCAGTCCATGGTTGATTACATGGTATACTATTGTAGCTCTGATGTTATCAGTATTTCTATTTCTTACTCTTCTTACCCTTCCTCTTCTCCCTCCCCGTCCTCCTCTTGCTCCTCCTTGCTCTCTTCCTCTAACTTTACCTCCTTGTCCTTGTCGTCCTCTTCCTCCTACTTCTTCACCTCCACGTACTCTTCCTCTGCCTCCTCTAATTCTCACTCTTCTCACTCTTCCTGCTCCCTCCATTGTACTCCACACGGACAGCTTACCTGTATCTTAGGCTGATTGCAAAGTGAACTAAATATCTAAAACAGTTTTCAAATGTCACGGTGTGCCAGACAGTTGGCAAAATAGTGTAAATAATAGCCATAAATGTGTATAGTTTTGCTAGGAGTTTGGTTGATAATTTGGAAATTGAGTGTAAAGCAGCGAATTGTGTTTACAGTTCTGCAAAAAGAGTGCTGTGCAGTGGATTGTACCTACAGTTTGCTACAAGTATTAATCGTTTTAGAAATTAAGAAGTTAGGGTTTAAGCATTCAGAAAAAACTGTAAATATCAAGAGTCGCTATGAATTGAATCGTGAAGTTCCAAAATATCCCCACCCCTAGTGTTCAGTAAATGATCAATAAGTTAATAATAATGAGTAATAAAATAAACAGCATCATTCAATTCACTGAAATAAATCATACAAATTGTTCATTTAAGAATTTGTTTCATACCCTCAACAATGGTTGAATAGGTGAAATAAATAGGAAGCGCAGTGTTTTTTGGAAAGAAATATCTATTCATTATTTTTGTAATAGTTATTCATTATTATTCATACCTATTATTATTCATACCTCTCAATTTAGGCATTCATATTCTGCACATCCCTAGAACACATACTGATAAAATGTATACCTTGGTTGCATTGTGGGGAACTTATAAAATGTAAATGCAAAGATATTTCTTATACACACATGAATGCACTTCTAACCTTGATCTGTTTTTCTGCTTTATATAGGTGTCCTAACAGTGGCAGGGGTTCCTAGAGCACTACAAGATGAGACTTCCTGCAGCTTCGCCTGTCTGCTGTAGATACTTGCTGTCTCTCATCAGCTTTACACCTGCCTCTGCCTTCCCGTCTGCATCTTGGCTTTGTAAATGGGCAGCACCCTCTTGTGCCACAGAGACCATATGTTCAACAAACGGCCATTGGAGTGCAGTTAGAGTCACAAGGTCTTTCAAGACCACAACACGGGACAATGTAGTGCCTAAGACTAAACTAGACACTGACTTAACTGGACTCCACCAATGGTTTTGACCTAAGGCAAGACTTTGAATCCAACTGTTTCTCATGGAGTACGTCTTTGGCGCTCACAGCTTTCTCATGGAGTACGTCTTTGGCGCTCACATTTTTTTACAGACCAAAGAGGAAATTATGAAAAAAAAAACACTTGATACCTTGGCCAAGGGACAGATGTAAACCATAAAATTTGTCAAGAAAAAAATAAAAATAAAACAAACATGAAGAAAGAAAGATTGATATAAATATAAAAAGAGTTTGCTATATTGCATTGGTTCACAAATTTTGAGAAAATTAAAATGAATTTGTCAACCAATCCCATTAATCACAGGTGGATGAAAATCTTTAATAATTTACAGACAATTCCTTAAACTGAACTAACGAGGAAACAGATACTGTATACATATCCACATCTACAAAATGAATTTGCATTTTCAGTAGCAACATGAGGGATGATTTGCATTAAGCATGGAAGGTTGAAATGGAAGAGCATTCCACTGTTTAACATGAGAATTAAAAAAGTAACATCAAAAACTGTACTTTCTGATTAACAGGAGTGAAATGTCATGACATGTATTTTGAAGAACTACAAGTGATATATTTAACAGCTTATATGTTGTACCTTTGTAGAGAAACTAATTTAACATAAATAATGTGGTGGAAATGACAGATATAGAATGTGGGTAATGCTCTGTAACGTCTTATGTTTCTGTTCAATCTCAAGTAGCAATTTCTTATGTTCAAAAACATGACCACATATACTCAGTAAAGTGAATAGAGGGAAAGGATCATCTACAAAGAAAATGACTTATTTCAGAAAGCATTAATATGCAGTGCCATCAAAATAGCTGTTTTTGTATTGTAAATGTGCTGAGAAAAAAGCTTAATTTTGGATTTATTCTGGGATTTATTTTGTGCTTGTATCTCTGCTCGCCTAATGTCCTGACAACTCCAGCAAAAGATTTTAAGATTCATTTACATGAAAAACTAAGAAAAAATGAATTAGTAAGTAAAAATCCAAATTTGCTAACAAAATTATATATTATTATGCTTTGTAGTAATTTATTTTCTCTTTTTATTACCAATACACAAGATAATGTAAAGCATTCTTATATCTGACTAATTATATCAATTAGGCACGGAATGAAACACATGATTTGAAATTTAATTTGTAGCTCTCTATATAGCAATAACAAAACAGTACTAGAGTGCAATAATACCATAGTTTTTATACAGGTACACAATACAAATATACACCATGAGATGTATGAGAGAATAGAGTGCCACTCAAAAAGGCATAGATAAATAAATGTTTTATTAATAAATTTACATAATTATAATTACTTGTATTAAGTGGCATTTCTTGTATTTCATAGGATCAAAAAAGTTATACCTGAGATAGTGATGAAAGCATGGATATAAGCCAAGGTTGTGTAGGAATGAATGAGAACCAGATTGAAAAAAACTAAGAAACAGTGCAGGTGTAGGTGAAGGAATTGAGGTAAAAGAGAAAGCAGGGGATGGATTTAAAATCATGCTGTGATGCATGGATGAGAAGGGTATTTTGTCAATGAGTTAACAACCATATGAAAAAACAAGTTGGTGAGATTCATATGGCAAAAGGGATGGAAATTAACTGATTTTATGTAGAAATGAGGAGCAGAGGCAACGGGCTAACAAGAAGAAATAAATAGGGAAAAACAAAGTGGCATGTACAAAATATATTGAAAAAGGCTCAAACCTAAAGAGAGCAATGGTGCTCGGAAGCTACAGATCACTCGTGAGTGAGTAAGGTTTGACAGTAAGTCTATTGTGGTTGAATTTGAAGTGTGTGGCGAGCAGAGCAGGACGAGAGCCGTGAGGGAAAGGCACGTGAGTAATAACAAGCATCAGCTGAGCGTACACCGGTCTCGCATCTCTCACGGAGGAGCTCCAGAAGCATAAGAGACGAGCGACAACAGTAAAGTGCGTTAGCGGACCAGGCCTGGAGTTTATGTTGTGTTTTATTATGTTTGTATGGCCGGCAGTCAACCATGAGGGCCTGCATTTTAAGTTTGTTTTATTGGTTGGTTATGTAATTAAATGTTGTGTTACGTTCGCCGGTTCCCGCCTCCTTCTTTCCTTTTATTGAACCTTGATAAATTGGTGCCGAAACCCGGGAAGAAGCAGAGATATGCTGTCAGAGAGCACTCTGAGGAGTTCAGGCAGCATGGGTGAGGGAAGCCTGGGAGTTTCTGCCCGAGGTGGTGGTTCTTGGGCGCAGCATCAGATGGGACAGAGACCTCGCTGCAGCGCTCCGGGGTCGAGGTGGCTTGGCTGCCGTTGGAGAGGGAGCAGAGGAGTCGCCCCCGTTAGCCTTGGGCCGGAACCTGCTGCCGTCCGCCATGATGGGAAGGAGGCGGGAACCGTCGAACATAACAACTTTAATTAATTAAACAATAAAATGGTCACTCACGGTCGACTGCCAGCTATACAAACATAATAAAACACAACTACAAATGTTCAATATTTGGTTATACAGCCAAAACTTGTAAAGGCAGAAGAAAATGTACTATGTGGTGAATATGAGAAATGTTTTAACGGTGGAGGAAACTGTAGTGTGGCCTATTTACACATTTGGCAGATGCTTTTATCCAAAGCAACTTACACTGCATTGTACTACACATTTGTTTCAGACTATGTGCAATCCCCTGGGATCGAACCCATTACCTTGGCATTACTAGCACCATGCTCTAACCACTGAGCCACAGGAAAGCCTGTGGTATTCGAAGGTGAAGATTGACACAAACAAACTAGTCACATTCATAGCAGGAGTAATCAGTGCTTCAATTGAGATCAAGTCTAAAACAGAGACAATTTATTGATTTTACAAATTATTACAAAAGCAGCTGCCCCTCATCTAACCGATATAAGCCAGTTCAGAGAGCAAACAGGTTGTTAAAGGTGGGAAGGGGAAAGTCTGAAAATGGATAGAAGAAACAATGTGAGAGGACGAGTGCTTATGCGAGGTGGGCGATGAGGAGGAGGGCAAGAAAGAGGAAGATGAAGAAGAGGAAGAGGGCAAGAAAGAGGAAGACGAGAAGGAGAGGCGGGATTGGACAGCAGGCCATTGTTGAAGTTCCTGGTCAACGAGGTGGTAATGTCACAATCTGTGCTGCTATCAGCAACCATAGTGTTCTGCATCACCATGTTACACTCGGGCCATATAATACCCAGCTTCTTCTAAGATTTATTGCAATTCGAAGAGATATTTTATTTGAGCAACAGGTTCAAGGGCAGCAGGGTCAAGAGCTAAATGAGAATCCCATTCCCACCTATGTGATAGTGTGGGACAATGTCAGTTTTCACCGAGCTGCTCAGGTAAGGGAATGGTTTACTGTAACATCAATGGGCAGTTTATGAACCTGTACCTCCCTCCATACTCGCCTTTCTGGAGTTTTTCTCCTCTTGGAGATGGAAAGTTTATGATAGACAACCCTACACAAGAGTAAATCTACTGCAAGCCATGGATTTAACCTGTGGTGATATAGGTGAGGAATCATGTTAGGACTGGATACGGCACTCAAGAGGCTTCTTCCCCCATTGCCTCAGGAAGGACAATATTGCTTGTGACGTCCATGAAGTGCTCTGGCCTGACCCAGCCCAAAGACAAGAAGCATTCTTTTGATTTTTGATTTTATATTACAGTACATTGAAGGCTGTATACTGTACAATAAACTAATGGTTGGGCCCTGAACATTGTGCTTTCCATTTGTGAACAGTACTGACTGCTCAATAGATTTTCAATGGTTGCAGTCCAGTAGAGCAGATAACATGAAGTACTGGTGTGTACAGTTCAGTCATGCATGCAGCCCGTAGTGCAGTGTATACAATGTTATAGCAGCTTGGAGTTCAAGGTAAGAGAGGTAGTGGAATCAGTGGGGGGCAGAGTTCAATAATGAAACAGCTCTGGGAAAAAAGCTGTTTCTTAGTCTGCTGGTTCTTGTCCGGAGGCAACGGAAGCGCCTACCGGAAGGCAGGAGAGTAAACAGTCTATGAGCGGGGTGAGAGGAGTCCTTGAGAAAGCTGCGAGCTCGACGCAGACAGCGTTTCTTCTGGATGTCCTCTATGGGAGAAAGTGTAGTCCCTGTGATGCGCTGGGCTGTTTTCACCACCCGCTGCAGTGCCTTGCGCTCAGCAACAGAACTGATCCCGTACCAGACTATGACACAGTTGGTCAGGATGATCTCTATCGTGCAGCGATAGAAGTTCACCAGGATAGTTGAAGACAGTTGGTTCTTCTTCAGTGTCCTCAGAAAGAAGAGACGCTGGTGAGCTTTATTGACCAGGCAAGAGGTGTTGGTGGTCCAGGACAGGTCCTCCTAAATATGAGTCCCCAGGAACTTAAAACTGGAAACACGTTCAACAGCCATCCCATTAATGTGGATGGGGTTGTGTGTGCCTCCTTTCGCCTTCCTGAAGTCCACGATGACCTCCTTTGTCTTGGAGGTGTTAAGGAGCAGGTTGTTGTCTGAACATCATGTGGCCAGGTGCCGGACCTCCTCCCTGTATGCAGTCTCATCGTTGTTGCTGATGAGACCAATCACCGTTGTATCGTCTGCAAACTTGATGAAGGAGTTAGATCCGTTCACAGGCCTGCAGTCGAGTGTGAAAAGGGAGTAGAGAAAGGGGCTCAGTACGCAGCCCTGTGGTACACCAGTGTTGAGGGTGGTGGTGGTGGAGCAAATGTGGCCTAACCTAACAAGCTGAGGCCTGTTCGTCAGGAAGTCCATAATCCAATTGCAGGTAGAGTTGTTAATGCTTAGGTTTCCAAGTTTGACGATTAGCTTGGAAGGGATGACGGTATTGAAAGCAGAGCTGAAGTCTACAAACAACATGCATGCGTAAGTGTCCTTATTGTCCAGATGTGTGAGCACAGAGTGCAGCGCCATGGACACTGCATCATCCGTGCTCCTATTGTTCGATGGGCAAATTGGTATGGGTCCAGTGTGGATGGTAGGGAGACCTTTAGGTGTGCCAGGACCAGCCGCTCAAAGCACTTCATAACAATGGGTGTGAGTGCTACAGGGCGGTAGTCGTTAAGGCATGTTGGGTTCGAATGTTTTGGGATGGGCACAATGGAGGTGGATTTAAGACATGCTGGAACCACTGCTTGGGCGAGGGACAGGTTGAAGATGTCCGTGAAGACCCCAGCGAGCTGCTCCGCACATGCCTTGAGTACATGACCAGGGATGCCGTCTGGGCCAGCAGCCTTGCGCGCGTTGATCCGGCTTAGTGCAGTGTGAACATCAGTGGAGTTAAGTGTGATGATTGGGTGGTCAGCAGAGGGTGTGAGCTTGGTAGCTGTTTCCTCATTGTCTCTCTCAAAGCGAGCATAAAAGTCATTAAGCTCGTTCAGGAAGACGGCATCTGTGGCTATGGGGGTGGAGTGTTTGGGTTTGTAGTCACTGATGGCCTGGATGCCCTGCCACATGCGTCGAGGGTCAGAATTAGAAAAATGCTCCTCTAGCTTCAGCTTATAGCAGTGCTTGGCCTTTTTGATGCCCCTTTTCAGATTTGCCCTAGAAGTACTATAGGCCTGTGCATCATCCGATCGGAAGGCAGTGTTGCGTGCTTTCAACAGGAGGCGCACTTCCTTGTTCATCCATGGCTTCTGATTAGGGTACGTGGTGATCTGCTTCTGGATTGTGACACTATCAATGGTGGAATTGATGTAGTCCAATACAGAGGAGGTGTAACTGTCGATGTCCGTGTGAGAGCCACTGGTGGCCTGAGAAGCAAACATACTCCAGTCTGTGTGTAGAAACCTTTCCTGGAGTGAAAAGTCTGCCCCCGCAGGCCACACCTTGACGGTCTTCACTGATGGCTTCACACGATTAATGAGATTAATGTACTTGGGGGTGAGGAACAAAGAAAGGTGATCAGATTGACCCAGGTGGGCGAGGGGGGTCGCGGCGTAAGCTTCAGCCATGTTTGTGTAGACATGATCCAAAGTTTCGTTTCCTCTTGTGTGGCAGGAAACATGCTGATGAAATTTAGGGAGCACTGTCTTTAAGTTTGAGTGATTAAAATCTCCCACAACAATAAATGCAGCCTCCGGGTGAGCAGTCTGTTGTTTACTGATGGCTGCATGAAGTTCTTTCATAGCAAGCTTGGCATCAGCATCCGGTGGAATTAAAGCTGCCATTATAATGGTGGAAGTGAATTCCCGTGGCAGATAAAACGGTCTACATTTAACCATGAGAAACTCAAGGTTAGCCGAGCAGTGTCTCCTGACAATAACAGAGTTCGTGCACCAAGCTTTGTTGATGTAAATGCACAATCCACCTCCTCTTGTTTTACCGGATTCCTCTGCCGTTCTATCCGCCCGGTGTGTGTTGTAGCCCGCTAATTCAATAACGTTGTCCGGTTTGCCGCTGTGTAGCCATGTTTCCGTGAAGATTATGACATTGTAGTTCAAAAGTCTTTTGCTGTTGATGATGCAGAGTCGAATCTCATCCATTTTGTTCACTAATGATCGAACATTAGCAAGGAAAATGCTGGGTAAAGAGAGCCGGTGTGGTGTTAGCTTTAGCCTAGCTCCTAGACCTCCGCGCTTCCCCCGCCTTTGTTTACGATCTCGACGCCGCCGACGAGCACTTCCGCCCGGCCGTGTAGGGTGCGTTGCATCGGTTGTTCTGACGATCTCAGGGACGAGTTGAATGTTGCTGATGCAACTTCCGGACATGCGTAAACTGATATCCAAAAGCTCCTGCCGGATGTACGATAATACATTTATACATTTTATTTATAGGCGCCTTTCTCAGCACTCAAGGTCACCTTACAAAAGCAACAATAAAACACTCAATCCATTAAACTTTGAATCAAATAATAATAATCATAATAATAATAACAATAACTGGTGAAGAGAAAAAAAAAAAAGAAAAAAAAAATTAAAGCGAGTATGCCTGTCTGAAAAGATGAGTTTTTAATTGAGTTTTGAAAGTGGTTATGGACGTGGAATGTTGAATGTAGTGGGGCAGAGAGTTCCAGAGATATGGAGCTGAATAACTGAAAGCTCTAAACCCCATGGTAGCCAGGCGAGCATGTGGGACGATTAGCTGAATGGAGGAAGAGGACCTGAGAGAACGGGTGGGTATCTTGATATGGAGGAGCTCAGTGAGATATGTAGGGGCGAGATTGTTGATGGCTTTAAATGTAAGGAGGAGATTTTTATAAATGATGCGATATTTGAGGGGAAGCCAATGAAGTTGCTTCAGTACAGGTGTTATGTGACTGATGGAAGGGGTTCTGGTAATGATACGGGCAGCAGAGTTTTGGACTAATTGTAATTTATGGATGGATTTGTCAGGTAAACCATAGAGGAGAGAGTTGCAGTAATCTAGGCGGGAAGTGACCAGGGTGTGAACCAGAATTTCAGCACTTTTGGGGGAGAGAGATGGGCGTAAGCGAGAAATGTTACGTAAATGAAAATATGCTGACCGAGTGATGTTATTAATGTGGGACTGAAATGACAGAGTGCTATCTAGGATGACACCCAGACTCTTAACCTGAGGGGAGGGGAACACAGATGAGTTGTCAATGGAGATGGAGAAATCATTTATTTTAGAGAGGATGGATTTGGTGCCAATAAGGAGGAGTTCAGTTTTGTCACTGTTAAGCTTGAGAAAGTTTAGAGAGAACCACGATGTGATTTCCTGAAGGCAGTTTGATAGAGATGTGGGAGGGAGGGATGTAGTGGGTTTGGTGGATAGGTAGAGCTGGGTGTCATCTGCGTAGCAATGGAACTGGATGTTATGTTTACGAAAAATGTGGCCAAGAGGGAGAAGGTAGATAATGAACAAAAGGGGTCCAAGGACAGAGCCTTGGGGAATACCAGAGGAAAGGGGGGCAGAGTAGGATCTGAAAGTTTTAAGTTGTACAAACTGAGTACGGCCAGAGAGATATGATTTAAACCAGTGCAGGGGCGTATCAGATAATTCAAGGGAATCTAATCGGTCGATGAGGATGGTGTGGGAAATGGTATCAAAAGCCGCACTCAGGTCCAGAAGGATGAGGATTGTCAGTAATCCAGAATCCGCAGCCGTGAGGAGGTCATTGGTGATTTTAAGAAGAGCTGTTTCGGTGCTATGAAGGGGACGGAAACCAGATTGGAACTGTTCATAGAGACTATTTTGAGTGAGATGGTCATGAATCTGAGAGGCAACTGTTTTTTCAAGAATTTTAGAAAGGAAGGGGAGGTTGGAAATTGGACGGAAATTGTTAAAGTTGCTGGGGTCAGCTCCAGGTTTCTTAAGAATGGGGGTTATTGCAGCTATTTTGAGGGGAGACGGAACAATACCAGTGATAAGCGAGGAATGAATAATTGCAGTTATAAAAGGGGTCAGGGAGTGAATGCACGTTTTAACCAATGTAGTCGGGAGAGGATCAAGTTGGCATGTTGATGATTTAGATTTGCGAACAAAATTTGTTATTTCAGCAGCAGAGGGGAGAGTGAAAGCAGATAAAAGATGACAAGAAGATGTTTGAACATCAGAGGATGGTTTGAGGGGTGCGATCTGAGGGGATACCTGTTGATGTAAATGATCAATTTTAGTAGTAAAAAATTTCATTATGGAATTACAGGAGTCAGTGGAGTAAAAATGAGGTGGTAGAGAAACAGGTGGACGAAGTGTTTTATGCACCAATGAAAAAAGTGCTTGAGAGTTACCAGAGCCTAAACTGATTAAATTTGTATAGTAGTTAGACTTTGCAGTGGAAAGAGAATCTTTATAAGAAAGTAAATGGGTATAAAACCTTTGTTTGTGGATGTTTAAACCAGTTTTTCTATAAAGGCGTTCCAGTTGGCGACCTCTAGCTTTCAGTTGGCGAAGTTCAGAAGTAAACCAGGGTGCAGATTGGGAAAAGGAAACAAACCGTGTTTTTATTGGGGCCAAGGTATCGAGGAGATGGTGTAGGCCACAATCATAGTGACTGAGTAGTTCATCAGGGGAGGATGTGAAGTTGATATTAGGAAGATTGGCAATACCAGAATTTAAAGCTGCTGGGTCAATAGACTTGATGTTACGGAAAGAAATTTGACGTAACAGTTTCTTTTTGAACAGTGTCACCTTAGCATTAAATGAAATAAGTTTATGATCAGAAATGGGAAGGTCATAAGCAGTACAATTAAAAGGAGTGACACCAAAGCAGCAAAGTAGATCCAAGATATGGCCCTTTGAATGGGTAGGAAAATGTATAAACTGCTGCAATTCAAAACTATCAAGGCATGATTTAAAGTCTTTTGTGAGGTAGTTATGGTCATTATCAATATGGATGTTAAAATCACCAAGAAGAATGATATTAGGGGAAAGAGGTGATATAAATGTAAGAAAAGCTAAAAATTCATTAATGAATTCTGAATTTGGTTTAGGTGGACGATACACGGTGGCTACAATGATAGGGGATGGACCATTTAGTTTAATGACAAGAGACTCAAATGACTGATAGAGTGGCATAGAGACAGCCGAGACTTTCCAACTCTCGCGATATATTATCGCGAGACCTCCCCCGCGACCTGTAACGCGGGGTTTACAACTGTAAACAAACCCGGGGGGAGTTGCTTCGTTCAACTGGGAAAAGTCATGTGGTTGCTGCCAAGTCTCTGTCAGAGTAAAGAAGTCATATTTGCGGTCATTAATGAAATCCTGGAGAAAAGGTCCTTTGCCCGAAAGGGATCGGATGTTGTATAATCCAAAGTGGAGATCGTTAAAGTTGTTCTTGTGGGAAACAGAGCTAGCATTAGCAGACCTGGGTAGACTGGTTAGCACACTCTGGTCCACCTTCCTGCTCGATGATCTCGGTTGACGGCGAGATGAAGACCAGAAGGAGTTGATTACGGTGGAAGCATCAATGTTGAAACTCCGTCGAGACCCACGATGAAGATATCTCCGACGAGGTAAGCGAGCGTTATCCGGGCCAGGGTGCAGCGTCGATTTTAAAACTGCTGAGGCAGTCGGATTGAAGCAGAGTTTGAGAAGCTCAGCAGTCGAGTATTGAAACATAGCCGACGAGGAACTTGCGAGGAGTAGCGCAGCCATCCACATGAGTATCGCCCACTTGCTGAGCCACATTTTGGTCAAAAAGGAGCCAGTCAAAAGGAGCCAGATGTAGCTGGTATGAATGCAGTAATCAGTGACAGTATATCAATAGGGCAATAAACAGTTAAAAAATTCAATAAAAACTGAAGTTAAAAAGCCCAAAATTAAACAAACAATCGGAGAGCAGCGGCAGCGAGTCGCGCCAGCGTACACTCTCTCGATGTAAATGCACAACTGTTCTGGACGAACAGACCCGAGATAAGCAAGAAATACACTATATAAATGCTAAAACTGGAGAGACGCTGAGCCTCGCGATGTTCATGCGCCATCATCTTGGTTTTCTTTTGAGAGCAGTGTTTGATTTTGAACACAGGCAAAACAGTTTTGAGTCGAAAGTTTCATTTTGCAAGAGGAGTCAGAGGTTTTGCAAATAGTGCTTGAAGATGAGGTTTTGTGTTCAATGTTTTCAGAAAATGGAGCAAGGTTTCAGAAATTGTGTTTTAGCAATTGAGAAAAACTGTAAATTAAAAACCCAAGATTGGGAAACAAGGCAAACAAAAACTTGCTACAAGGGAGACAATGGCCTTTTAGAAAAACAAAATAATAAGTCCACAAACTTAAACCAGGAGCAAGGGTAATCCAAAACATGAGGAAGGGTAACAGGCGATCATTATGAGACCGAATAAGGAGCCCAAACAGACATCAAACAATGCACCAACAAAGGACAGAGGGCAACTGGGGCTATATAAAGGGAGACACTAATGATGAGTAATTACACCGGGAGAGTGGCGACAGGTGACAGGGATGAAACCCTAACGGAAAGTAAACAGAATAAAAGACAGGTAAGAGGAATGAAACGCTAATGACATGATTATGGGAGACAGCATATTGGGCTAATCTGGGCTAAAAGGGAAACAAACTAACTAACTAACTAACTAACTAAAACACAAGGTAACAGGAACTAGAGACAGGATGCAAGGATAATCCATAAACGGTTTCAGACTAGAAAGCATACAACATACAAAGTACAGGACAATGAACACGAGGATGTTTTAAAGGGGAACAAACACGGGATAATTAACAAGGGGCAGGTGTAGGTAATGAAACACTAATGGGAAGGCTAACAAACAAAAGGACGGGAAACACTGACGAGACACGAGAAAGCACATGGCAAGTCAAAATCAAAACAAAGCCATGTCTTTCTCACGCAAAACCTAAGGCTATGCCATGACTCCAAGACCAAGAATAAACATGACATAATAGCGGAATCATGTGTTCAGATTCAAGTTCAGCGTTATTATCATTACAGTTATTTCCTCCCAGAGTAGGTAAGATATAGTTAATTAAATATATTCAACTCTTCTCAGACTTCAAATTGAGTATAGTGGCTGTATTTATGTGAGTGCCAGCTCACCAGGGAATTAAGGGCAATGAAACAGCAGATTAATTTGCCATGGAAGCTACTAGGCAGGAAAATAAAATGGATTTTAATATATAAGCAATATTTTAATATATAAGCAAGACAAAAATAAAGACAAATATAGCTGCTAGCAGCGATACAGGACGAAGCCCACAAGGCTGCGCAAGAGCATTGCAGAGCCTCACCGGCGCAATGTAACAAAAGCGAAACTGCAAATATGTGAAAAACACTGGTTGATAACAGAGCATGCCCACACCCAGCACACACTTCCCCCAGTGGACCCACAACATGAACTGAGACAGTAATAGCAGAAGCAAAAGTTGCAGAAATACAGTGTATAGGTCGGAGGAACAGATGTCAGAAGTGACAATGAAAGCATGTCATTTTGTACTTACCTTGTTTCTGTTTGTATATATTTACATGTAGTTGCACTACATACATCACACTTTATTTTATTTAATTTGATTACATTACTTAAATTACATTACATTTCGTTTGTTTACATACTTTCACTATTTTTGCACATACTCGCAAATTGAAATGTGTAAATGCGTAACCCGTGACCTCTTGTACCCCAGGCTTGCAGTTTATCAGGTGTGCCACTGAGTTGGCATGCTCGACCTGGCATCCTGAAGAGAGATTTTTACAGGTTCAAACATTGACATGTGCCAATCCCCGTAGGGGCTGAATCGAGACCATAGATCAAAAATGTGATAAATAAAAGAGACAGTTATCTGAAGTGACAATGAACACAAGAATATAATTTTATATAGTAATGCAAAACACATTACATGCGTTCAGAAAAGCTTAATACAAGAAAAATAATACGTCACAGGCACAGTCAACTTTAAAGGGGTGTATCTAAAAAAATTCCACCCAAAAATCGTCTTTTCTGTGCGACTCGTTTCCAAGATTACCTGAGCCAATTTTCATAACAATTTAACAATATTTGTTGAAGTAGTAGCGGAAAAACAGTTTCTCTCATGCACTACAATAACTTCTGAACCGAACGTTAGAAAATGATGGAATCGACATAAACCAGGGAACATAAATCAGGAAATCACTCCCCGACAAAGTGTGGATTTTATAAAATGCGATAGCTTGGTGGCACTGTCTTTATGCGTCACAGGCACATTCGTGACACTAATTCAATCATACTTACCGAATTAGGTGCCGATACGTCACACGGTTCAAAAGACAAATTTCTAAATGCCTTATCAACTTTGATAAGTTTGCGAAGTCCTTACTTTTGTGCGGCTCAGTCCAAAGATCGTCTGAGACAGGAAAGTTAAGGATAACAGGACGAAATAAAAAAAGAGGAAAATATAATACCAGGATTAAGACTGGGCCCTACTAAACTAGATAAGACATTAAATCTAATTGTAAAACATCCCACAGGTCTGTGTGAGTGTGGCCAAGAGAGAGAAATTTAGAAGATCACCACAGGAGAGATGCCAAACAAATATTCAGTCAAATCAGAAATTATGAGGATTCAATTTTATTTCTGAGGGAAACTGGGTTGTGTGTATGTCCTGTATATGTATACACACATACAGGTGATGGTCATATAATTAGAATATCATCAAAAAGTTGATTTATTTAACTAATTCCATTCAAAAAGTGAAACTTGCATATTATATTCATTCATTACACACAGACTGGATTTCAAATGTTTATTTCTTTGCATTTTGATTATTATAACTGACAAGGAAAATCCCAAATTCTGTATCTCAGAAAATTAGAATATTGTGAAAAGGTTAAATATTGAAGACACGTGGTGCCACACTCTAATGAACTCAAAACATCTGCAAAGCCTTTAAATGGTCTCTCAGTCTAGTTCTGTAGGCAACACAATCATGAGGAAGACTGCTGACTTGACAGTTGTCCAAAAGACGAGCATGGACACCTTGCACAAGGAGAGCAAGATATAAAAGGTCATTGCAAAAGAGGCTGGCTGTTCACAGAGCTCTGTATCCAAGAACATTAATAGAGAGGCGAAGGGAAGGAAAAGATGTGGTAGAAAAAAAGTGTGCAAGCAATAGGGATAACCGCACCCTGGAAAGGATTGTGAAACAAAACCCATAAAAAAATGTGGGGGAGATTTACAAAGAGTGGACTGCAGCTGGAGTCAGTGTTTCAAGAACCACAACGCACAGACGTATGCAAGACATGGTTTCAGCTGTCGCATTCCTTGTGTCAAGCCACTCTTGAACAACAGACAGCGTCAGAAGCGTCTCGCCTGGGCTAAAGTCAAAAAGGACTGGACTGCTATTCTCTGATGAAAGTACATTTAGCATTTCCTTCGGAAATCAGGGTCCCAGAGTCTGGTGGAAGAGAGGAGAAGCTCACAATGCACGTTACTTGAGGTCCAGTGTAAAGTTTTCACGGTTAGTTATGGTTTGGGGTGGCATGTCATCTGCTGGTGTAGGTCCACTGTGTTTTCTGAGGTCCAGGGTCATCACAGCTGATACCAGGAAGTTTTAGAGCACTTCATGCTTCCTGCTGCTGACAAACTTTATGGAGATGCAGATTTCCTTTTCCAATAGGACTTGGCACCTGCACACAGAACCAAAGCAACCAGTACCTGGTTTAAGGACCATGGTATCCCTGTTCTTAATTGGCCATCAAACTCGCCTGACCTTAACCCCATAGAAAATCTATGGGATATTGTGAAGAGGAAGATGTGATATGCCAGACCCAACAATGCAGAAGAGCTGAAGGCCACTATCAGAGCAACCTGGGCTCTCATAACACCTGAGCAGTACCACAGACTGATCGACTCCATGGCACGCCGCATTGCTGCAGTAATTCAGGCAAAAGGAGCCCCAACTAAGTATTGAGTGCTATACATGCTCATACTTACATGTTCATACTTTTCAGTTGGCCAAGATTTCTAAAAATCCTTTCTTTGTATTGCTCTTAAGTAATAATCAAATTTTCTGAGATACTGAATTTGGTATTTTCCTTAGTTTTAAATATATCAGTCTGTGTGTAATGAATGAATATAATATACATGTTTCACTTTTTGAATGGAATTAGTGAAATAAATCAACTTTTTGATGATATTAGAATTATATGACCAGCACCTGTATATTGTGGCAAGGTAAGAGACACGAAAGCACAAGATCTTGGTCAGCAACCCCGGAGGGGAAGTTTTATTAATAATTTGGCAGAAACAATGATAAATCAGGATTATTCAGGTTCCGGGGTGCTCCGGGTATATTGGGGTAGTGTAGGTGAGAAGTCTTGGTGCTGACCTTGGTTCCCGTGTTAGGGGCTCGAGTCCGACTCGGTAACTGTAAAATAGATCCACTGCACCACGTCAAGAAATCAGCTCTTTTAGAAGGATTGTCATCAGATGCGAAGGCTCCGAAGAACAAAAGGTGAATAAATGCAGCACGCCATCTCCCTTTTATACCCGGATATCCGGGGGCAGAGTCCGGCATGCAAATTTAATTCGCCAATTTCATTGGCCTTTTCAAAATAGTCAGAAGATGATAGGTTCTCAAGTCAAACCCCATCTGTCGGTTCAACACAACGTCGAGAGACCGACAGAATGGGAACCGAGAACCTGGCTATAGAAGACAAAAAACTGTCCATTCTTGCCCCTGCTCCAGCTATGTGTAACAGAGGCCAGCTGAAGAGCTGTGCAGTGTGTAAGCCTCACTCCCCGACCAACAGAGACGCTCTAGAAACAGACGCTAGGGACTGCGGTCTTTAGGCTCCTCGTTGGAGCGCCCATCTCCCATTCTGACCGATGTCGGTTCGAAGCCCGCGCAGAGCGGGGAGGTGGCAGCAAGACCACATTTATTTGATCAGCTTAATTAAGAAAGACGTACACCATTCACCTGCAATCCTATGAAACTCCTCTTTGAGGGCTCTCACAGGTTTGTGGCCAGGAAACTTAATTTTTTTTATAAAAAGTGCTTGAGAGCGATGCACACTTTTCTTACCGCTCTTCATACAGTTGCCTTGCTAACGTGTTCTGCATCCCCGGTGTGAAAGATACCATTAGCAAAGAAAAGTAAGGCCATACAAAGAATGCGGCCCCCGACCAGTGAGGATTGTGATGTAAGGAGGAAGCAGATGGTGGATATATTTAATGGACTGAAAAAAAAACAGTATCGCTCAAATAAAAAATCCTCCGGATATGATAAAACATCCAAATGGGGGTTCACCATATATTCTCTCCCGAATTAATGCAGCTTCCAACTATCTACGGGTTCCTGAATAAACGGACATGCCATTTTAATGTCTGTGTTACGAACTTGTGCGCGACTAAGGAAAACGATTGAAAAAACAAACGGCGAAGGCAATTTCAACACCGCTCAGGGGCGGAGATTGTAACAAACCTCGGTTTTGTGAAATAAAACCTGCTCCCGACCAGGTTAGGTTCACAGAGTAGGTCACTATGGTTACTCACTCTAAGTATAAGATACCTTGATTTCTGAAACCAGCTTGACTTACCCCGTGGTCGCAGGTTTGATATACCTCGCGTTCTGAAACAGAAAACCCAGATTATCCCGTTTTCTGGGGTTAATTTACACTGAGTTTGCACTTACCCTGCTTTCTGCAACGGGTCCCAGAACATGCACTTGAATGATAGGAAAACATTTTCAAAAAACATTGTAAACACGTTTAGAGTTAACATTTTTGAAACATTATACTTTAACATAACGTTTTCAGCGGGTAGTTTTATTTTAGTTCCCAGATCATTCTCTTTTAAGGTAGGTTAAAATTCTCTAAAAACATTCCAAAAATGTTTAGTGACAACATTGTTATAATATACTAACGTTCTTTTAATGTTTCAACTGGTAATTGTATTTATGTTCCAAAAACGTTCTTTTAAAAGGAAGTGCAACATTCAAGGTAGTTTTAGTTTTCTTCCCCGAACATTATCTTATAAGGTATAACATTATTTTCAAAAAATGTTTAGTGACACTAACATCACTAACATTATTTTCATATTTTGAACAGGTAGTTTTATTTTAAAAGGTATAGCAACATTCAAAGTATGTGAAGTGAAACGATGGGTTAACGTTTATTAAAAACATTTTTTAAATATTTAGTGAAACCTACGTTGGACCTTTATTATTTGTAACCTTTTATCTTTTGGGTAACATTGCTGGAACATTATGCCCTCAGACTGTACATGCTTTAATAACATACACATATATGTTTACACAAATAATGCTTTAATAACAAAAATGTATTCACTTCAACAGAACAATGAGTTAATCTCTTAAAATAATGTGCACATTAAACATATAAAGATCGTTTTAATTTTTAAATTAAAATTATAAAAGCCATTTGGGTTTTTTGTGAAAGTTTTTACATTGAACATTTTAATTGGTAAATTGTATCAATAAAAAATACAACAATAAAATGCAACAGAATAGAAACACTATGAATCGTCATGAACTATTATAAACAACATTTTGGATTAATTGGAGGCAGCAGGTTCTCTCCTCTGATGCATCTTCATGATCGTGACACATGTACTGTCCACCTGCACAGGCAATAATATCATTTAAAATCAGAATGATAAATCATTTATTTCTTCATGTGCTCACATTACTACATTAAGTTGGATTCTGAAGGTTAGGTATTTTATAAACATAAAAAAAGACAAATAATTGGGCAAAATGTCAATTCTGCAATGTTAATCAAACGAAGGACTTTTCTTAAAAAGAGGTGTATTTTCTTATGTTGTAACAAACGAAGAACATTACTGGAAAATGCACAATACCATCTGAAACCCCCCAATCACCTCAATTTTATTTATACCATGTCAATATTCAGGTATGTCTGCTACAGTGCATTGTAAACTGTAAATCAGTGGGTCAGCTTATTATTTCAGGATTTATATATAAGTAATTAATTTGCAAATGTGCATTAAATGTGCAATCTTTTAAATAAAACCAAAATAGAGAAATATTAATTCAATCAAAAATAGAATGTTACAAAAAAAGAGTGATAAAATAATGAAAGCCAACTTAAGAACAGCAAGGGTTCAACAATGCCAATTGTACACCAATTACTTCAAAATCGCTCCTTCCCAGCTTTTCTAGAGGCAAAGTCACTGATGACATCATTGTATGGTATTGCTTGGCCAACTTTGTTATTAATACTAATAACTGCAAGTTCACTTAGTCTTTCCTGGGCCATTGATGATCTCAAGTGTGTTTTAATCAATTTGAGCTTGGAAAAGCTCCTCTCTGCTGAGGCAACTGTCACAGGCAGAGTGCAGGCTATCCTGAGAGCTACCCAAAGATTTGGGTAAAGCTCACACATCTCATTTTGTGAAAACATGGTATTGGTATATTTTCTTCAAAACATACAGCAATGCTAGCTGGCATCCCTTTCACTGAGAGGGTTAAGTTCCCCTTCGGCTGTTTTCTCCAACTTAAACTGATATCTATAATCAATACGTGAAAAACACCTAGATAAATGTATATTAATAATGCGAGACATTTCACTGATGGCGGGGATTTAACGTTAGCTCTGGTGATGGCTTATATAAGATCATGAGTCATGACAAGCTGCTACCTGAAGTGACGTGAGCAAGGACGCACTCTGTACGCTTTCGGAGGTTAAGCGTGTTTACACTGGTTCACCTCCGTGAAGTTGGCACCCCATATAAATAAATTGTCACCAAAACTATACCTTTAGTTTGTGGTGTGTCCGTGCTGATTTGTTAAGCAAAAATGACCGTTTGTGCTGCTTTGGCTTTGAAGATATTAAACATAATTTTTTTTTCTCCACCCATGTTGTCCAAATCACCCCAAACAGGTGCCGTTCGTTTGTGCTCGATTTGTGCCCGTTTGTGCCATTAAGACAAACTATGCAACTACTTTCCTTACCTAGATATAACAAGAAGAATTTTGGGACAGTGACGTCACTTTCCACCCCATGTCGTCCAAATCGCCCCAAACAGGGCGATCACCGCGCTCTCGTGTTCGCTCTGCCTACAAAACCAAATATGGTCTTGTGCAGAACACACTCTTATTCTATACCTATTTGAAGTAGAAATGTTACTCTTTATAGACCTATGAAGTGGAAATGCGACTCTCATTCTATAGATCGTTGAAGTGGAAAGGTGCCGTATGAGATGATTTCATATGAAGTGGGATATTCCTTGTTATAACTTTACTTCAGAGCAACAAATCACAGAAACATCCATTAAGTACAGGACTTTTATCCACCATCCCACAACTCTCTCTAACAGTAGTGCCTTTTAACCCATACCATCACTGACCTCTACTGGTTATACTTAGTTATAGCACCTCCCATTACCTAGATAGTACCTAGAAGTTTGTTGGTTTTCCCTTAGTGTAACTATGACATTTGTAGTTAAAACAAAATATAGCTTTAGTAAAACATAATTAGAAGTCTTTAGAAAGTAAAATGTATACATATTTCTGACTTGTAAATAACCTTGATAATATGCATTTCATTTACAGATGGCTTGAAGATGTCGTGAAAGATAGATACCATTGCTAAACTTCAAATAACTTGTTTAAACCCGTTAACTGTCAATTTTCCATACATGGAACACCTGAGTTTGCTTCAATATTGTGCATGGAATTTCGAATCATGACAAACTATATATTTTTGGAAAGGTCTAAGACTCTAGAATACAATTCTTTTTGGTGTTTTTTCAAATAATTTATTCAGGAAGAGTAATTGTTTCTTTTTTACGAAGAGTGTGCTTAGATTTGTTAATGTCCTTTCACTTGTCACCGTTCCGTATACGGAACACCTACATTTACATCAATACTGTGCATGTAAATTCTTATCTTATCATTACAAACTTTATATTGTTGGAAAAGCAAAATAAAAGGATAAATGGATACATAAATGATAATTGATTCATAAATTAGTGTGCATCCAAAGCATATAATACAACAATATTCATAAAAAAAATAGTTTTTATGTTTTTTCTGTGCTTTTTAATTGTTTCTGGTAAGTGGAAGAGTAAAAAAAGCATCTCAATGTCCTTTGTGGTCAAATATTAGTTCAAGTGTTAAAACCAATGGAAGTCTATGGGCCCCCTAAAGGATTTAGGTGGTATGGCGGCTAAAAAACTTTACAGACCCCTCAAAATTTTATGTATCATGACCAAACTTGATACAACACTTGTTGACCCTTGGGACTTTGACCTTCGGAAAAAAAATCTGATTTGAATTTTTTTTAATTGTCTTTTTTATTATTTTTTATACCCTAAACCTTTTATTTATTTATTTTTATAATAAACATAACAAAATCCCTTTCCAAAAATACATTTTTTGGTGTGATTTTTTTTAGGACTAATCTTCTAATTGTCTTCTTTCAAACGAGACCAACCGTAGGTCTTTATTCCAAAGATTTCATGAGTTACAGTCTTTTTTGTTCCAACAGTGCGTTTTCATGTGAATGCTCAAAAAGGGCCCTGACGTGGAACAGGTTAATAACTAAGCTGTTTTCTCAACACTTGATGGGTACCTTAATTCCAACTTCTCTGGTTTTGCTGATAATAAATACAGTGATTTAGTTTTTGATTGAAAACGCGAGCGTTAACAATCCTGACAGAAAGACAATCAAAAGCAGTTTAGTTGCTATGTTTGTATTTCATTAACGTTGCAGAGAGCGTGAGATTCTCGCAAACACAAAGCGTTCCCATAACGTTCGGTTTTTTTGCTTTTTATAACATGTCTCACTCTCCAAATGTGTAAAAGTTGTTAACCCTGATATAACCGCAGAGTGACTCATCCACGATATTTCAATTTTTCTTTTAACAAGGTAAACAGTCCATGCATCCATAGTTAAGAGTTTAGAGTTGTTATTTTCAAATTATTATCAAAGAGTGAAAAATATATATTTGAATAAAACCCTGATTATAGATAGAGTGTGTAAGAAACCAATTAAACTGGGAAGGTTGGGTGTTCAAGCGCTGGAGTCTCATGCCAAAAGCGAGAAACTTCTAAATGCTGTGAAAGGTCCTGTCAGGTAGCTATAGTGGCTCCACACTGCTAAGAAGAGACCCAAAAAGCTACTCGGCAACTTCCTTACGTGACCTCCGAGTTGCTTTTGGAACAGAGCCAACTCTCAGAGCGGAGGCTCTGTGGGTTCTTCACACCATGACTAGACACCAGTCTTATAATGCGAATGAAGAAATCTGAGAATTGTTTTAGATTATGGCTAAATCCGAAATAGAATACTCAATAAGTACGTACTCAACAGGGCTAAATGGGTTTCCCTGCATGAGTGTAGTATGAATGCGAACGGCCATTGTCCGCCATATTGATGATTTAATTTCCTTTTTAATGACAGGGAGCAAATTACGTTTGTGGTGCATATCCGACCATCCTACTGTACAGGAGTTTACATGGGCCAGAGATTAACCATGCGACGTAATAGAAAGCGCAACAACTTAAATTATGAGAGACAGGTGCATTAACATCAGTAATTCTAACTTTACCTTTTCCAAGCATTTAAAAAGGAGATGTAGGGCTCGAAGATCTCGCCTTAGGAGAGCACTGCTGATTTTATTGTCAAGGAATATAAGTATTATTGCTTATAAATTAAGTGTACCCTAGAAATGCAATGCTAGCCGTGCACACTATTACTGATAAGTGCTGACCAATACTGAAAATTATATATTGTATTAACATAGGCTACTAAGCATGATCAATCTTGGAGTTGAAGGAAGTGAAAGACTGATCTCTGCATCTGCCTTTGTTGTTGTGACCTAAACACACACAGACACACACCATTTTTTTGACTGTCAAATTATAGAAATTATCAATTACATAAATCAAAAAATACTTACATCAGCTAAAAGGAACAGTGATCCTTTTCATTGAAGTGGGCCATCATCAACAGGACAGCTGCAAGGCCTGGGTCAACATCTCTGCCCTCTCTGTCAATGTCTTTGAGAACAGTTCTAACTTCTTTTTTGAGTGTTAATTTTTGAAGAAGCCAAGAATCTTTTCTCCTTTGCTACAAAAGGATTAATTTAATCTGAGGTCAAGATCAATCCCAGTCAGTTCCTTAAAATGAGCGAATAAGAATCTCTTCCTAAAGAGAAAATGCCACCTTGTCTGAAGATCTGACATTCTGGGTGGAGGGCTGACATTAATGCTGCGTTCTTCTGCACGAGGTCCTTCTTGGGAAAACAGACTAAGCATATTCTTTCTCTTCATCTCTAAAGACTCAAAAGTTTCCCCCTCAGGAAGATCAGTAGCGTTCCAGTTAACACAACCATAGCTATCCAGTTTAGGGGATTTAGATGTTAAGGGTTGGCTATCGTTCACTCATCTCCTGTTCATTTAGGCTTTCGAATTCGAGCCATTGTATTGTTTCAGTTAAGATGTTCCACCCTTGTCTTCAACTGACACAACAAAGAGTAGTATTCGCAACCAATCAACTCTCCCTCTTCTGTTCTGTCGCTAAAACAGTTTGGATACTTCTGGATGATTGACTGCGCAATTTCTGAACATTGTTGCTTGCTTGGATTTAAATACACCACTCTGATGGTTTCCACAATCACCCTGACCATGTGTCTCCTATCTGAGGCTTCAGGTCTCTCTCCTTGTGCCAGACATGTTCTTAAATTTGGTGTCATCTTACCCCAGGGTATTTGAAAATCTGAAAACGATGAGATGGGACTTGAGTGGATGTAGGACCCTGATTTGTAACTGGACTGGATACATGACACTGCACAGGGAACATTGAAGAGTTGGGACAGGTGGTTGGCTGAGTAGCTGGAACATTTTCATTACCTAAATGAAATATTAACAATCAAAATCGTATTTAACAGATATACTGTAGAAAACTTACAAAGGTTTAATTGACAGCAAACACAATAATACATTTGATAACTCAATAATAAACTTGATAACAGAATAATTTGACAAATGTACATATTTATTTATCATGAATGAAACTATTTTTACAACGGTGTATTGCATATGTATATATACATTTACATTTAGTCATTTAGCAGACGCTTTTATCCAAAGCGACTTACAGATGAGGAAACATTGGAAGCAATTATAACAACATAGGCAACAAAATACATAAGTGCATCAAACTAGTCCATTAAAGCCTAGCACAGTATAAAAAGCTAAGAATAGGGGAGTTTTTTATATATATATAAAGAAGGAAAGGGAAGAGAATTCGGAAAAATCAATCAGAGACGTGTTGACGGAAGAGATGCGTTTTTAGGTGTTTTTTAAAGATGGCAACCGAGTCTGCTGATCTTGTAGCAGCTGGTAGATCATTCCACCAATGTGGAACAGATCCAGAGAAGGTACGGGAGAGTGACTTTTTTCCTTTTTGGGATGGTACCACTAGTCGTTGTTCCTTTGCAGACCGCAGTGATCTGGCAGGAACATAGATCTGCATTAGCGAGTGGAGATACGATGGTGCAGATCCGGTGTTGGTCTTGTAGGCCAGGAGCAAAGCTTTGAACTTTATGCGGGCGGCAACAGGGAGCCAGTGTAACCTGATGAAGAGCGGAGTTACATGCGCTCCCTTCGGTTCATTGAAGACCACTCTTGCCGCCGCATTATGGATCATCTGGAGAGGTTTGACTGTGCAAGCAGGAAGTCCCTCCAGAAGCGCATTGCAATAATCCAGTTTGGACAGGACAAGAGCCTGGACTAGGACTTGCGTAGAGTGCTCAGATAGGAAAGGTCTAATTTTCCTAATGTTGTAGAGGATGAATCTACAGGACCGGGCGGTGCTGGCAACATGACTTGTGAGGTTAAGCCGATCATCGATTACCACTCCCAGGTTTCTGGCTGTGCTGGACGGTGTAATCGTTGATGAGCCTAGTTGAATGGCAAGGTTGTGGTGAATCTTTGGGTTGGCTGGGATCACAAGCAGTTCCGTTTTTGCAAGGTTTAGCTGCAGGTGATGATCCTTCATCCAAAGCGAGATTTCACTCAGGCATGCCGCGATGCGAGCAGCGACCGTCGGATCGTCCGGTTGAAATGACAAGTAGAGTTGTGTGTCGTCGGCATAGTAGTGATAGGAGAAGCCATGCTTCTGAATGACCGAGCCGAGGGATGTCATGTAAATGGAGAAGAGTAGCGGTCCAAGCACTGAGCCCTGTGGCACCCCCGTGTTGAGCTTTTGGGACGCGGAGACCTCATCTCTCCAGGATACTCTGAATGACCTACCCGAGAGGTAGGACTCAAACCATTGCAACGCCATTCCAGAGACACCCATAGCACTGAGAGAAACCAGGAGGATGTGATGATTGACAGTGTCAAAGGCAGCAGACAGATCCAGTAGGATGAGCACAGATGACATGGATGATGCTTTTGCCAGTCTCAGGGCTTCGATGACTGAGAGCAGTGCAGTCTCTGTCGAATGACCGGTCTTGAACCCAGACTGATTGCTGTCCAGGAGGTTGTTTTGCATGAGAAAGGAGGAGAGCTGATTGAACACAACTCGCTCCAGGGCTTTGGCGATGAAGGGAAGAAGGGAGACAAGCCTGTAGTTTTCTAGCAGTGTAGGGTCCAGGGTGGGTTTCTTTAGAAGCGGTGTGATGCGGGCCTCTTTGAACGCTGTGGGAAATGTCCCAGTGGTGAGCGAAGATTTGATGATGGGGGGCAGAGCAGGCACAACCGTTGGAGAGATGGCCTGGAGGAGATGGGTGGGGATTGGATCCAGTGGGCAGGTGGTAGGGTGGTTGGAGCCAATGACCTTTGAGACATCAGCTTCAGACAGAGTAGAAAAGGCGGGGAGCACACACGTGTCAGGGATGTGGGCGGGTTCGACAGATGGTGGCGTAGAGAACTGGCTGCTGATGGCAGTAGTTTTCTTTACGAAGAACGATGCAAAATCAGCAGCTGTTAACTCCGATGAAGGTGCGGGAGCAGGCGGACAGAGGAGAGCAGAGAAGGTTTTGAAGATCGTTCGAGAGTCCGGAGAGTTGCAGATCCTCGAGTGGTAGTAATCTGTTTTTGCAGAGGTGACATCTACAGAGAAAGAAGAGAGAAGAGATTGGTAGAGAGAGAGGTCTGCAGGGTCTTTTGACTTGCGCCATTTTCTCTCAGCTGACCGGAGGCTGGCGCGATGCTCACGCAGTACATCCGATAACCATGGAGCTGACGGGGATGGACGGGCTGGTCCAGATGCAAGAGGGCATAGGTTGTCCAAGCAGGATGAAAGCGTGGAACACAGAGTGTCTGTGGCATTGTCTGTATTCAAAAGAGAGAGCTCATCAGAGGGGGGGAGTGCAGAGAAGACAGCAGAGGAAAAACAGGAGGGAGGGAGAGACCGCAGGTTGCGCCGGAAGGTGACCATCGGTAAGACATCTGCGATATCCGGAGCAGTGAGGTCGAGGGTGACGAAGAAGTGATCAGACGTGTGCAGCGGGGTGACCTGAGAGTGATGAGTGGAGCAGTACCTTGTGAAGATCAGATCTAGATGGTTTCCAGACTTGTGGGTTGCTGATGTGGAAACCTGCTCGATGAAAAATGATGCGGTCAGGTTGACGAAGTCAGCAGCCTGTGGCTTTCCAATGTGGATGTTGAAGTCACCTAGTACCATCAGGGGAGTACCATCCTCAGGGAAGGATGACAAAACATCCAGCTCCTCCAAGAAATGTCCAAGCTGACCTGGGGGACGTTATATAACTACAAAATGACTTTTAACAGGGTGGGTGATAGTTACAGCATGAAACTCGAAGGAGGTGTTGTCACACATGGGTGTTAGCTGATTGAATTTCCAGTCTTTGGGGATGAGTAGACCGGTGCCTCCACCCCTTCCTGTGATGCGAGGGCTGTGGGAGAAAGTGTGGTTATGGGAGAGGGCAGCGGGAGTGGCAGAGTCCTCTGGTTTGATCCATGTTTCTGTAAGTGCTACAATGGAAAGACCAGAATGTTTAACAAAAGCTGTAATGAAATCAGCTTTGTTCACAGCAGATTGGCAGTTCCACAATCCTATTGGGAAAGTAGAAGGGGCAGTTGCTAGCAGTGATACATTGTGAAGATTATTAGCATTGCGTCGCCTTCGACATGCGGCAGATGATTTACGTGTTGTGATAACAGAAAGGATTTTAAAACACATATTTAAGAGAAGCAGAAAGAAAATAGGGAGAAACATTAAAGATAACAATAAAGGAATAAGTGTTAGTGCAAACAAGTAAGACAAAAAGTGCAGGTGTTGATACAAAACAGAAAAATAATAAAACAAAAGAAGTGCAATACTCAAGTGCCCTGTCGGTGTCCCGGGCTCGGTGGAGTCGCGCGCAGGTAGAGTCGATGTCTTTACTCTCTTCGGTCTTCACGTGATGAGGGCTGCACGCGACCGCTGCCGCGTTGGGTAGACGCTTTTTAAATACGATTTTTAAAAATTCAACAGGCCCCGCCCTCAGATGACACGCGCACACAAAGCAAACAAATTAAACTAGCCCAAGAACGAACGAAGGAACGATACTACCCGCGGTTTCACCACGTGACGGAGCGGAAGTAAATACAAAGCGATTTCTCAGTTTAACACAGTACTAAAACTCAACAAGACACAATTTAAATACACTTACACAGTTCTGTACGCTTCTGCTGCTAAATTGCTTCTCCATATACAAATGAATCACCTCTGCTTTACAGGAAATTAATTCGTTTCCTGCAATCTATTGGTGATATTATGTCTTCGAGGTCATCTGATGTTACATACTGGAGGTCATTGTCTGTTTTCACACCAATTCTAGTCAATTCTAATGTCAAGTTGTTTAGTTGATTATTATCCAGTGTTGTGAGAACACTTCTAATGATGGCTTCCATCTTTACCCACTTACCTAAGACAAACAGAGTGGTGAAGTGCAACAAAATATGCATCAAACCGTTTGTACACAGGCAGAGGGTAATAGTCTGCAAGTTTCTCAGCATTTACACATAAATAATCAGGATTTGACTGTTGTTGCAGACAGTAGAGACCCATGTCAACAACTGGAACTGATTTACACTTTTCAACAACAAAGAATAAGTTTGAGAAGTGTATCAGAATAATTTCAATTTTTCTGAATGTGTACACATCATCAGTGTGATCTACCACAACAACCATCGATGTCTTGTACCTGGTTCCTTTGTATGTAGCAGTAAATGTTACAAAGGTTGAATCATGAATGCCTTGCATCCTTACAGCTTCTTGTATGTAGGTGCTGTATAAGTTACTGCGAAACTCATCTGCTTCATCTACTTGCACATCTGGAGGGAAGATTGAGCCAGCGCTCAAATAGCTTGCAATAAGTGGTGCCTTTCAGCTAGTGTGCTCCCTAGGTTTCTGAAATTTCTTAATTTTCTTGCACATTGTTTAAAATATGTGTGCTTGCTTTCAAAACATAAACTCAGTCTAATCAGTGGTCCGAATTTAAGTTCAGGGTAGTGCATCAAAAAGTGATGCTTTGGCTTGAGTGGTGCATCTGGAAACAAGGTAGCTCTTAGGTGCACATATTCTTCAATCAGACATTTCATTTAAGCTACTTGATCATGATGAATTTTTGGTGCTTCTTGTCCTTCAGACATTGACACACTGTTTTGATTACTCTGTTTTGTTCTTGATGGACCTAACTCTGTGCCTTTGCTTCAAACGTGTCTCTGTTAATAAGACAGTAACGGCAGATATGTTTAATCCTACTGAAATTCTCAGTAAATCCACCGAAGCTATGCGACCCCAAGTTATCTCCAACAATAGCAATCACTGTTCCCCTCACTGTCTCTCCATTCTCCAGTGTTATTCCAAATTCCTCCATGTCCTTGAGATCACTCATGAGAGGTGTGAAAACTTGTTGCTGCCCAAAAAACATAAAATCTGCTTCTCTACAAAGCATGACCAATTGCATAGGATCAATAGACGATCTATTATGAGGACAGATTTCTGAAAGTGTCATGTATACACTGTAAAAAAACGGGAAAACGTATGGCAGCAGAGTTTCAAGACAAATTCTGTTAAATAACAGCAAATAACCATTTCAGAAAATTACATGCTATAACTGTAAAAATACGAAATAAAATTTACAGTCAAAATTAATTAAATTACAGTATATTACTGTTGATAATTTGTTTTTAAACCATGGGAAACCTGATGTCATATTACATAGAAAACAACTAACTTTCAGGTTAATCTCTGTAAATGTAGGGTTTTAATGAATTATTTTATAAACATGTTACGTCCTTCTACGGTAATTTGTTTTTAAAATATTGTGTTTCCATGTACAATAACTAATAAATAATTTATAAAAACCCAGTGTCGTGAACGTGGATGTGGTGGAGGAACCCAAGTGCAGGCAGAGCAGGACTTGAGGGGGTTAACAAGACTTTTAATAATAAATAACAAAACAAACACCCACAATGGGGACAAACACTAAATAAACTAGAATACAAAACTGAAAACAAACACTTCCCACATGGGGGCAAAAACAAACTACTAACTTAACACAGAGACTATCAAAACCAAGACCAAGGGAACTAGGACCTCTAACATTCAAGGAAGGTAACATGCACAGGCAAGGTAACACGTACAACGAACGAGCACAGGACAATGAACACGAGGATGTTTTAAAGGGAGACAGACAGAGGATAATTAACAAGGGTCAGGTGCGGGTACTGAAACACTCAGGGAAGGTTAACGAGGAAACGAGATGGCGGGAACAAAGACACGGACCAGAGAGAGAGCAGGAAAGCCGATCGAACCAACATCTCTCTCTCACATAAAACATAAGACTTTGTCATGAATCTGCCTCAAGACCAAGAATAGACATGACATGAAGGCAGATTCATGACACCCAGTAAGTGTGTATATTCAACCAAATGTTTGTATACTTACAGGAGTAATCTGTCTTTTTACAGAAAATATTTAAAAATAATTCAACTAAACATTGTAAATAAAAAGTATTTTATATTTATTTTATGAAACCGCTGTCTTCCAACAATAATTTACAGTTAAAATGCAGATATTATAAGCTACAATAACCAAGCAACATTGTGTAAAAACAAAGTATGTACATATTGCAAATATAAATGTGTGTAAATATACAATTTTATTTGTTCAATTTTCAGAAGTATTTTACTTGAAAATCACCCTTAAATAAATATTTCAATTGAAATTTCTGAACAATTCATGTATTCTTGTGCATTTTAAAGGAAGCTGCACATTCACTATATAAGAAGAACAGTATGTGAAGATGTACAAATTAAATCATACGGAATACATGCTTTTAGTAAATTAAGAACATGCAAAAACACCTACATTAGCTGAAAACATGTATTATTTATGTAAATGTATAACAAAACAGCAATATTTACATTTTCTCAAAAGCAACATTCAAATTAGGAGAACTAAAGAAGCGTCAATAAATGCAATAACAAGTCCCAGTTAGCCAATAGCACAGGACATATGGCTGTACATTATTTAAAAGTGTTCATAAAGATGCATTTAGCCATTTCTTAAAAATGTGTTGAGTTAGGCAGTTTATTCCAAGAGCAGGCAATAGTCAAAGTGAAGGTCCATGAAATTGAATTTGGGATAACTGCAAAACACAAGTTTCTGGATGGCACATAGTTCTGAAGTAGTGAATTTAGGTATGGGGTGCAGAGCCAGTGGCTGTTCTGTAGGCAAGTATTAAAGCCTTGAATTTAATGGAAGCGGCAATTATGAACCAGTGCAACTCAGGAGAGGTGTGACATGGTCTCTTTGGCTTGTTAAAGACAACTTTTGCTGCTGCATTCTGGATCAGAGGTTTAACAGTGGATGCAGAGCTAGAGCAAGAGTTCCAACAAGGAGTTGTGTCTGCTCCGATAGTAAGCCTGTTCCTTCTATGTTGTCCAAGGCAAATGTGCAGGATCGCGCAAAGCCACGTGGTCAATTATAGGTTGCGTTGGTTGAAAACATGTGCAGTTCTGTTTTGGTAGAGGTTGAGTTGAAGGCCATTCATTATCCAGCAAGGAGTTTCTATCCAGCAGGATGTGTGCAGCAACCATCAGATCATCCAGCTGGAATGAGAGGTAAAGACGCATGTCATCAGGATAGCAGTAATATAAAAAGCCATGCATGTTTCTGAATTCCAGTCATGAAATATATACATGGAGAGGGGAAGTGGTCCGAGCACTGACCCCCCCCCCCCCCCACAACAACCTGGAGGACCTACCTGTGAAAGAAAACTTGAACCACTGAAGTGCAGTTTCTGAGACATGAGGGTTGAAAGGACAAACTGGAGGATAATTGTCAAAAGCAGCAGACAGATTCAGCAAAAGAAAGACCCTGCTCTACTCACCACAAGTTGCTGTCCAGGTGGTTGTTCTGTGTGAGAAAAATAAACTTGGTTGAACAATCATTTTTTATTATTAATGCAATTCTTTGATAAAGTGTTTGTTGTTATCTTAAAATAAATATTTTTAAACCAATTTCCAAATTACATGGTTTTATGATTGTTTAAATCTCTGTTCAACTGGTAAAACAGGAAACCACATCCTGCATCAACAAAATACACAAAAACAATTATAATTACATATCTCTTCCGTCAACACGTCGCTGATTGAGTTTTTCCTAATTCTCTTCCCTTTCCTTCTTTATAATAAAAAAAAAAAATACTAACCTCACTATTCTTAGCAATTATACTGTGCTAGGCTTTAATAGACTAGTTTGATGCACTTATGTATTTTCGTTGCCTATGTTGTTATAATTGCTTCCAATGTTTCCTCATCTGTAAGTCGCTTTGGATAAAAGCGTCTGCTAAATGACTAAATGTAAATGTAAATGTAAAATATTGACACAGTATAATTACACCGTCTGCAAGAATTGTCTTGCAAAGCAATAATTATATGTTTTTCCCCAAAGTGATTTGAAAAGGTTAAGTAGACCTGTAGTATTGTAAGAGAGGTTTTCCTAGCATTACCAGCTGTAGCAGGGAACAAGTAAAGTTCAAGCTTCTATTGATATTAATCATGAACAAAAACCCTTTTTGTCCCAGGGTTTAATAAACTAAGGCAACTAAGCTTTTATTTTATGAAGAAGCTACATTCAAAGAAACATGTTGTCATGGCAGACAAGGAGGACTCAATTGCGGGGAGAAAACAAAGTTTATTGAAAAGTCACAAACAGAAGACAAAGCAAAATCCGAATCGCCCCGGGGGCGTGGCGTCCGCCGGCGAGGAGTAATTCCCCGGATAAAGTCCCACAACCGCCACGGACGAGAGAACGCGGGAATACTCGGGGAGACTGCTCGACCCGCCTCCTCCGAGGAGAACGAGGGGACAAGCCGTATTGGAACGGCGACTGTGTTGACGGAGCTGTGAAGCGAGAGCGGTCCGGGACGCCAGCGGGAGACTGTGGAGGGGAGTGACAGGGCAGATGAGAGAACAAACTGAAAACGGCTTTGCGGGACACAGGAGACGAGGTGAGGTCTTTAGATCTGTGGCAGAGACTATGACTATGACTAAGGCTAAGGCTGTAGCAATGACAAAGGTTTCCTTTAGACTAGCGGTACTAGACCTAAGGCAGTCTGAGCTGGCACTAAACATACAACGGTCAGACACAGGACGAGAGAAACAGAAGGGTAATAAGGAAAAACTACTGAGTGACAAATAGGGAACCGGTGTGCAAAATGATTACTGGAATGAATGCGCTAAGGGGAAGATGGGCAGCAGGTGCGTGAGTGAACTAAGTGAATCACCCGTGAGGGGAAAGCCCTAACAGGGAAACACAAGGGCGGGGCGAATGACGTAGACACTGAGCACGTGCCTGCCGTCAAACAACGGCGAGCACGTGCTCGACAAAACAACAACACACCAGACAGACAGCGACCAGACAAGACAGAAGTCACAACACATGTAGGCCTTTTACATCAACATTTTACTTACGATCCATGCAAGATGTGTTTTTCTTTCTTCTGCAGATCATTGAGGGTTTTTTTTAGATCTTGTTTTCCCAGATCTGTTGAGCCACAGAAAGCATGCAAGTTGATATCCAAACACTTTGATGGTCAAAAAAAAAGATACAGAAGTCATTAAGTTAATCCAAGTTGCTCTAGTTAATATCTTCTGAAACTTAATTAAAATTATTTTTATGATATTACAAGAGAAAACTACATTTTACAAAAGATGAGGGGATCTGACACAATGGAGACACTTACTATTGTGGAACAAAACCTTGCTGAGCCACAGTAGCATCATGATGATAAAATTGATATACAGTACAAAAAGCCCAACATCATCAGAAGACTTCTTCATGCACATTAAAAAAAAACTTGTTACGCACACGGATTGCCATGGTCATCTGCTATAGATCTCCAGTCTTTCCACATGACCTGGCATAATCATATATAATAAACAAACAATTATATTTTAATTACATTCTTGCATTAGAGCACAACATGTTCCACTGAGACAGTGATCGGAGAGCCTGGAAAGGCCAAAACAATAATGTTTTCATCTGCCATGTGACATGTATTTAATATTATATTATTTACATAAAGTCAATACATATCAGTACTTTCACTTTCACCACTGCATAGGGGTGTAACTGTTCATCTGTATCGATGCAATTTTCCAACAACCCAATATGCAATAACTATGGGGTCAGATTTGTTTCATTATTCTGAATAAATAAACTACGATTCGCAAATAAATATAGAGAGTTTCACAAACATTTTTTTAAATCCACATATGCACAAAAAGCGAACCATAAATATATGTTAGACGTTCCACAAAAATAAATGCAATTCACAAATAAATACAATGAGATTTGCAAATAAAAATGATTTACAAATGTATTTTAATGATACTTATTTGTAGATCGCTTTCTTCACATTTGTGGATCACTTTCTGCACATTTGTGAATCGCTGCACGCATTTGTGGATCAGTGTACACATTTGTGGATGGCTCTCTGTGCATTTGGGGATTTTGAAACATTACTAACATCAAGACGTGCGCACAATCCACAAATAGGTGAAATGTAAAACTCACCAAATAGGTGAACTGAAATAGGTGAGTTTTACATTTTATTTGTAGGTCATTATTCAGCACATTGCTTGGCCTGTTGTTGATTCTGATGACGATGATGATGACAGTTTGCACCCTGAAATTGTCACTCGTCAAATTACATTTCTTCTGGAATATATTCAGAAAGGTAAGTTACCTTTTCAGTGAAGTTGCTGCTATTAATACTATTCATAATTTTGTAATTTGATGTAATGTCTTGTAATAGTATTAGAGATGTGTTTATATAAACTTTTTAATTCTCTATACACCCATCTCAGACCAGCTGCAGAATCTCATGTCATTTTGGACTGGATGGGAGGTTCCATCTAACAGTTTGCAGGTTAAAGTGTGCAAGGGAAAATTCTTCAAGGATTCCACCTGCAGCAGGACCCTAATGCTTCCTGCTGACAAAATAACAATGGATGAGTTTTCTTCTACTTTGCAAGCTTGTGCAAACACAGCATCTACTGGATTTGGATTGGTTTAACACTTTCAGAATATGATTCTGATGATAATTGTGGGAATTAAGATCAATATATAGATCGATATAAAAATGGATGATTAATTTTGTTTAAATCAGATGTATTTTCCTACATGACATGATTGTGAACAAAAGCTTGAAGCTGAGAGTTCTACAGTTGCTAGATGTTGCCAGAGATCGGAATGTGGTCAGTAAGTGGGGGGTGCATGTTCTGCTTATGTGTGTGTGTAACAAGAAGCATCTTCTTTTTGGGTGAAGGAATGTGCACACTGAAGGATTTTATTTTATTGTGGTATTAAACGTGCCTTTACATTTAATATGCTTTTTGATTTCATTACTAACCATGCATAATATGTTGAAAATATAACCAAGTGTGTGAGTTGTGTTAACCAAGAACTAGGGGTTGATTTTGAGGGTATTTTTCCACAGGAAACGGTATGTGTGTGTAAAGATTAGATTACACAGGGAGCCCCATGGAATGTGTTGTGTAGTGTTTCTATATAATACATTGCAGATGTTCGAGAGCAAAGCTGTGTAAGCCTGGTTGGCTGAAGACAGGACAAAGGAGAAAGAGCTGATTGGACCCTAGCTGAAGAAGAGACGCGACGTGAAATATTATAAAAGCTGTGAAACTGTTTTTTGGGGGTCGGTTCTTTGTGTAAGACTTTACGTCTGAGAACTCACCCAGCAGCTGTATTGTTTGAGACTTCTGATCAATAAATTTCAACATTTTCTTAACTGGCCTCTCTCCAATTTGAACACGCAGAACATTGTTTTAAAGCGATTGGAGAAAAAGGCATCTAAAGAGAATTGTAAAACTCGGGGATTGACCGAAAATTGGGACGAGACAACTTTTAATTCAACACACTGTCGACAGAATAAGATAAGGTAAGCAGAGACCTGTTTAAACGAACTTCTGCAGATTGAATATTCCAAATTTATGTGTTGAGTTTTATTGGGGTTACGATGTTCTATGTATTATAAGTTTATGTTTACTGTTGTTTTACTGTTAAATATAATGATATGAGTATGTCCATGCTGTGCTGGGTTTTTTGTCTTGAAAACTAGTTGGCAGAAGGGTGTAACACGAGCTCTGAGGAATGCAGAAGCAGGGTCTCAGATAACAAGTGTGTGAGTGTATGTGTGTGCGTCAATCGCATCTTTCGGCAGGACCGGCTATTTTCAAAATGTTTTGCAGGTACCAATGGTTGGGGGAGAATGGAGTCAGATTAACATGTCCCGAGGTGATTGGTTTCCGGAGGATTGAACACCCGTCCAATGAAGGGGAGGAGCCTGAAGAGACAATCGACGTCACATATATTATAAATATCTGTAACCCGGAAGTGTGTGTTTCAGTTGTTCGCTCGAGTATATGAAGAGTGGCAACCCCAGCTGGAAGAAGCTTTTACATCTGATAATAAATTCTACTTAAACTTAAACTTATTGGGAAAAACGATCTCTTTGACTTTCTTCAAATTTTTGAACATGCAGGGCTGAAGTTTCAAAAGTCCGTTAAATGGTGACCATCGACGTGATTTGAAGACAAAGGAAAGTTTTCGCGCCACATTTCAGCGGACCCTGCGGGGGAGGGAAAAGATCACGAGACGGATTCAGATTTAACACAAAAAGCTGGCTAAAATAGAGAGGTAAGCGCAGAAACCTGTTATTCCGAATTCTGCTATTGGATATACTAAATTTCTGTGTTAAATTTGATGAACATCTCGATGAATAGACGAGTAAAATTGAAATAAGGAAAATCAGATTTAAAAGCTTCTTAAAACAGGTTAGAGTCCTGTTTGGTTTAAGAGATAAACCATAAAATAAAACAAGTTGGAATCTTGTTTAATAAGGGTTAGAGTCCCTGGAATTAAAACAGTTAAAATCTGTTTTGCAGGTTAAAGTCCTTTGGATTAAAAAATAATCCATAAATTCGATACTTTGGTGTGAATGTGATGCGATTTGAGTGAATAGGCTTTGTGTATGTGTATAATTTAAGTTGGGGTGAGGAGACGATCGTAAAGAAACTAGTAGGGAAATTATATTGAATATATATATATATATATATATATATATATACAAGTAAATAAATAGAATAGAATGGCAGAGTTTCAAAAGGAGTGTGATGAATACGAATGTCCGACCGTATTAGCGCAATGGCAGAGTATCGCTGATATGATGATAGTACAGGCTGAACCAAGAGAGAAAAAAGGGAGACAAAAGGAAGCTGAGGAATGTTGGATAGAATTGTGTGATAATTATGCATGGACTAAAGAGGCAGAGAAACTTAAAGTGCCCCTGGCCCCGAAAATAAGAAATATGGAGAAAAGGCTCATTGTAGGTTAGTCAGACATAAAAGTGATGAAAAAACGATTAAATGGTATAATGCAAGTAGATATAAGAGTAAAGGGTGAGACTTAGAAAAAAAGTTAAGAAAATGAACTCGCTTTGCCCTCGTGGCAACAGCTTTATCACCCAGTAGACATGATAGAAAGGAAGTGAAGGCTACAGAGGATGATGTTAGACTGGAAGTGAAGGATGGAAACAGGGAGACTGAGTCACTAGCACCGCCCCCTGAACAGTACCGCCCATTGTATCCGCCCCTTGCTCAGCCCCTTGTTCAGCCCCCATCCTACTTCTTACCAAACACGACTCACAGCAAACAACAGGTCATGATTGAGGTTCGGGAGGGGGTCCTTGACTGTAATTTAAAAGAATTAGAAGAGCTTCGACAGGAGGTACAACACCTGGGCAAGGTAGTGACAGAACAGGTACATGCGGCACGAGCTCAGGTGAATGAGACAATGCGCCACATGGCAGAAAATATGGAACTTCCAGAGGGAAGTGATGGTAGTGAGAACGGAGTAGGAAGTGAAGATGAAAGGGGAAGTTGTAGAGCATCTGGCCCTGTAGAAACAACAGGTCAGGCCCAGGGCACGATGCATACAGTATGTATTAAGGGAACGATGGTAATGGATGAGGAGCCAATAGCAAAACGTACTAGGGGAAGGGAAAAAGAGCAGGAGTTGTCTAACTTTTCAACTGATCATTGCCCCCCTAACGAGCCAAACATAAAGTTTCGCATAAAACCAGGTGAGACAGGTGCAGCATATTATTTCAGGTGCGCTGCTGAGTGGGAACAGATGGTGGAAGAAAATAGTTTAACCAACCCAATTACACAAGACATATTCAGAGCAGCAGTCATGGCAGGTGCCCCTAGTGGTGTTAAACAAATAATGGAAAATAACCCTGACATTCCAATTGCTAGTAACGAAATATGGGAAAGGCATTTAGTCCACTACACAGATAGGGCTGTTGAGAAAACAGGAAAAGAGGAACAACAATTAGAAAAGATAAAAATAGAGTTGCTAAAACTACAGTTAGAACAAGCAAAGAATGAGGGAGGGACAAAAAAGAGTAAGCAGATGCCACAACAACACTATCAGCCACCCCCTTACCAATATAACGGCCCACCCTATGATACAGAAGTCCATGCAGCAGGTGGGAGGGGAAATAGACAAAGGAGCAATTGGAGGGGTAGTAATAGAGGGAGGGGGTCTTATGGAGGGAGGCAGCAGGGCGGGGGAAATTGTTATGTGTGTGGTGAGGCAGGCCACTGGATGAGAGAGTGTCCACAGCTTTCAGGTCAGTATAACGGACCACCTGCGGAGGGATGGGGTCCTCGAAGAGGTGGTGCCGGTGGTCGCGGCAGGGAACCACAAACCCCATACAACCCGGGGCAATACCCTCCACCACCCTCCAACCTACAGGTGCCGATGTTCCCGCCATCGGGCCCCGAGGGTGGCGCGAGCGTTTATTGAAGGGACCCCCAGAGAACCGAAACGAGGGCTGGGGCCGAACCTCTCATTTCGTTAATGGTAAACAACAAACCATTAAAAGCTCTGGTGGACACCGGAGCCACCTATTCGACTGTCACAGGCGGCATAAAACAATCTGATCTGAGTGACAAAACTGTGACAGTCATCGGGTTCTCTGGGGGAAGTGAAAGCTGGAAAATGACACAACCATTTAAAGTAGAAGTGGCAAATCAATGCTTATCACACTCGTTCCTTTTCTCCAGCAATGCTCCCATTCCTCTTTTGGGTAGAGATTTATTAATAAAATTAGGGGCTAGCATTCTGTGCTCAGCAGAAGGGGTAATTGTTAAATTTCCAGATGGTACAACCATTAACTGTTCCCTATCAGGTAATACGACAGACAGCCAGTGGATGCTGACCTCATGTGGGGAGGAGGAGGCAGCTGATCTTTACTGGGTAAAATTAGATGATGACGCACAGTGGGGCACAACAATGAAACTGTATAACAAATACCGTTCATGGATTTCAAATTTAGATATCTATTTACCCCCCATAGACCCATTGAATTGTACATTGTTTTATGACAGAAATGACATAACCATTTATGAAGACATGTTTCAGGAAGTGGAGGGAGACAGATGGGTGTTGGAGGGAGTTGGAATTTTTGTGAGTAAAGAAGGAGTGATGGCTCCAGTGAAGCTGACAGAAGAGCAGTTGAAGTGGTATGAGATGGCAGACACAGCAGCACCTCACATATCGTTAGCCTTAGACCCAAGCCATGAAGCCAGGGAGCTAGGTAAGATTACAAAAACACTGTTGGCCACCCAGGATTGGGAGCCCACGGAAAAAACAGATGTTAAATATTCACCTAAACACAAAGCCTATTGGATAGAAGGTGCCACACGAGAAACTGGAGCTCTAGAGCATGTGCAGGTTTCTAGATTCCATGGCAGGGAGCTGTCAGATAGTGTGGGAGCACCAGATATCATATAAAATTTACCTGAGGATCTTTGGTCTCAGGGCCCAACAGATGTAGGTTTTTGTAACATGTCTCCAGTTTACTTTCAGTTAAGCACACCTGACCCCATCTGGATTCCACAATACCGCAACAAACCTGAGGCGGACGAGGGTGTGGCCGCAACAGTAAAAGGTCTCCTAGAGAGGGGTGTTATTACACCATACAAGTCTAGGTGGAACACACCTATTTTTCCGGTGCCGAAACCAGGCACGAATAAGTACAGGTTGGTACATGATTTGAGAGCAATCAATGCTGTTGTGGCTACACCATCGTTAACAGTGCCTAATCCGTATACTGCACTCTCTGTGATAACACCTGAGCATAATTGGTTTACATGTATTGATTTGGCTAACGCTTTTTTCTGTATCCCTTTAGCAGAGGAATGCAAGGCGTGTGTGGCTTTTACATACAAAGGTTGTCAATATTCTTACAACAGATTACCCCAGGGGTTTGTTTTATCACCAGGAATTTTTAACCATGCATTAAAACAACAATTACAGGACTGTAGTTTGCCTGGAGACTGTGTGTTGATCATGTATGTTGATGACCTCCTTTTGGCAGCCAAAACAGAGCAAGGATGCCTGGAGGGGAACGAAGCTGTGTTAAGACAATTACACAAAAGTGGCTTCAAGGTAAGCAAGGAAAAGCTGCAATTTTGCAGACCTTGTGTTACATTTCTAGGTCGCATGATCACCCCAGAGGGCTCCACGCTAACTGCAGCCCATAGACGAGGAATTCTGAGTCATCCAAAACCAACCACGGTTAAAGAGATGTTGTCATTTCTAGGTCTAACAGGGTATAGTAGACATTATATTCCAATGTATGTTTCATTAACAGCCCCTTTGAGAGATCTTGTAAAACAACAGGGTATGAAGAATTTATGAGCAGACATTGAGTGGACACAGGAAGCTGAACGGACGTTCATTAACCTGAAACAACAGATGGCACATGCAGCTAATCTCAGCAGTGCCGATTACAGATCACCATTTCACTTAGACGTCTCTGAGACAGGGTCAAGTGCACATGGGGTACTTTATCAAAAAGACCAGGGGGGAAGAAAAGTGTTGATGTATGTTAGCATGTTGTTGGACAGTGTAGAACAAAGACAGCCACCATGCAGCAGGTTTGTCGCAGGCCTGGCAAAGATAGTGAAGAAAACGTCTCACATCGTCATGGGCCACCACCTAATTGTTTTAACCACGCATTCAATCGCATCTTTTGTTAATTCTGAATCATTCACATTTTCCCCTTTACGACAGCGACGCATTGCAGCAATTTTGCTCGCCGACCATATCATATACACACATGAGGGCATTAACATGGCAGATTTGGTGGAAGAGGGAGAACCACATGACTGTGCACCGATCACAGAGAGGGCATCAGTGGTCAGACCAGGTTTGTTTGCAAAACCATTGACTGGCCCTGAGCCAGTCATGACTTTGTTCACTGACGGGTGCTGTTTCAGGGCGGAGGACGGAAGTTTGAAAGCGGCTTATGCAGTGGTAGAGCAGGTAGGACATGAGATGATTACGAGGGATGCAGCAAGGTTAGATGGGAAGCAGTCAGCACAGAGGGCAGAAATGATAGCAGTGATCAAAGCCTTGCGACATACTGGTGGACACCGTGTAAACATCTATACTGACTCTGCTTATGTTGTTACAGCTGTACACGTAGAAATGCCGTTGTGGAAACGTTGTGGCTTTATCACTTCGTCAGGTCGACCAATAACACATGCATGTGAAGCCAGAGACCTTTTAGAGGCTCTGATGATCCCCTCAGAGGTGGCAGTGATTAAATGCACTGGTCACTCTAAGGTGGATAGCTCTTTGAGCAGAGGCAATGACGCAGCAGACTTGGCGGCAAAAGCTGCTGCTGGTTATGTGTCCTCGCAGATGATGTGCACATCAGAAAGAACATCTAATGATTTATTGCCGAGATTCACATGGGAATACCTTTGTAAAGAGCATCAGCGCTGTACCCCTGAAGAAGTCTCTGTGTGGGCACAACATGGAGCTGTTCGTGCCTCTGACGGACTGTGGCAAGCTCCGGACGGACGTCCGGCGCTCCCAGCGAGTCTGTGTTATTCCATCATGGTAGAGGTTCATGGAGTGAGCCATGTCGGGGACAAACAGATGATGAGAGCGCTTGAATATTGGTGGCATCCTTTTTTAAAAGCTATGGTCTCAGCACATGTGAGCACGTGTGAAGTTTGTCAGGGATATAACGTTAAACCCACGATTTAACCAACAAGGGGTTCGTTTCCTTTGACCGGTGGTCCAGGGGACGAAATCGTGATTGATTTCACAGACATGATCACGAGGATACAGGGTAAGCGTTATCTTCTGGTAATCGTAGACTATTTCACTGGATGGCCTGAAGCTTATCCTGTAGGCAGAGAAGACAGTACGGCGGTGATAAAATGTTTAATAAATCATTATATTCCTCGTTATGGTTTCGCCCGCCGTTTACGATCGGATAATGGCAGCCATTTTAAGAATGAACATTTGCGAGTCGTCGAAAAGGCCCTAGGCCTAAAACATGCATTTGGTGCTGTCTGGCATCCTGCCAGCCAAGGTAAGGTTGAACGAATGAATCTCACACTAAAACTCAAATTGGCTAAAATCTGTGCACAGACAAAATTAAATTGGTTGTCAGCTTTGCCATTGGCCTTAATGTCAGTAAGATCATCTGTTAACCGAATCACAGGATTCACCCCTTTTGAATTGTTTACAGGTCGCCAGTTTCCAGGGCCACGGAATGCACTGTCGGATGCCATTGTGACACCATTATCTCACACTGTCTATTTTGATAAACTGACTGCTCTCATTAAGACTTTTTCATGCCAGGTCAATCCATCTCCAGCATTAGACCCCCCTCCAACGACGGTACAGTGGCTGAGGCTGAGGACGTTTAGGAGAAAGTGGAATGAGCCAAGGTGGTCGAAACCCTATAGGGTGGCAGCGAGGACATCACACTGTGTTCAATTGCAGGGCAAGGGTGACACTTGGTTTCATTTAACCTCATGTGTAGCTTGTGACCCCCCCTCAAGGGATCTTGCAGAGACACGGGTGGACCTGTGTCGTCAGGTCCAAGAGAGGGAAAGTGTGGGTGGAGAACCAGAGGCTGAAGAAGCCACAGGTGAAATCACAACACCACCAGTACAATAACAATTGCAAATCGTTCACAAGACAGGTGTCCCAGGTGAATGTGCTGTGACCAAAGAGAAGGACGGTAGAATCATTTTCCAAAAGTGCAATACATTTTGAGTGAATACTCACGGAGGTGGAAATACGTATTACCATATATTCTTTTTAACCATATTATATATTGTTCTTATTGTGATTTTCACATTTATTATTTTTCATATCTATTGTTTTTCATATTTTTTAATATTTACTATTTTTTATACCTTTATATTGCTATTGTGATTTTTATATTGTCATTCCTTACCATTTTATTTTGTGTGATTTTAACCATATATTTTTCCTTAATTGCATATTCCTGTATATATAAGTATACTGTGTGTTTAACCATTTTAATTTCCAAGAGTGTGTTTATTATTCCTTTAAAGTCCAAGAGAGGGCAACAAGATGAAGCTGTGGGAAAACTGTAAGCTGTCGGGGATCCTATTAATAATTTCAGGAGTTATAGTAGGAATAATTTTTAGCCTAACTAAGGGTCAGGAAAGCAACAACACCATATCAAAATCGAGACACAAAAAAGCCATAGCCGATACGAGGTTACCATGTGAGCAACTCGTAATTAACTATGTTTGGGGTAAGACTACATCATTTACTTTCGACCTATGCGCTGTCATAAATTGTGGGGGAAAAAATAGCTCATGGAGGGGGTACGAGGTATATGTATGTACGGACGGGAATATGGACAGTGTTTGTAAGGCGTACCAGTCTAGGCAAACCTATAGGGGTGAATGGTGTCCATCGTGGAATAAGGTAATAGCATATACCGGTGGTTGGACCCCGAAAGAACCAAGCCTTTAGACCCGTACCTCGGCAAAATTTGATTTCAAAATACAAAGAGATTATAGTGCAAGCCAAAATCCACTCACCCTTTCAATATCCACCAGAATGGGATCAGCCAATTATACAGGGGAGTTTTTCCTTATAATGGGGGTGCACAGCCCAGGAACAGATAAAAAAGCAGTAATAAAGTTTGTTGTAGACCGTTCACCTGAGGAGGAAAGAAATGAGACAATAGCTGAGCCATTATCGGTAGGACAAAAGAATGGAGTGGTAGAAATAGATTACACCATGTTAAAACCAGAAGATATGATAGAGAGAGCCACAGGATATGGGGAAAATAATTTGTGGCTGGAATGGATAATTACCACAGCCAGAGAACAGAGGTTAGATGATTGTGTAGGATGTGCTAATGCAACAATGATGTACCAAAATGATACGTGGGGCTATGAGTGTATGCTGGCATTGACACGGATGGCCAGTCCAAAAAATTGTACCACATTGGCAGCAATATTCCCACCAATAACCAACCTTTCACGCGCAGGTCCATTTACACCAAAGAAAGCAAATTATACCTGTTTTGATATTAAACGTCTATCACCAACCAGCAACCTGGGGGAGATAAATAAGGAGTGGTCTGATCAGATCATAGTAGATAATGGGACTAAAATTGGTACGTGGGCTAGGGCAGGTTTGTATTATTATTGTGGAGATCGAAGATTGTTCACTAGGATACCTGAGAAGGCAAAGGGAGTGTGTGCTTTGGTAAGACTGGGAGCACCAATAACCCTGATAGGAGACAGAGCAGTCAGAACGGAAACCATAAATTCAGCAACATTGACAAGAAGACGTAGGAGACAGATCATTAAACAGAGAGCAATAGGTTCAAGTGTAGATTTATCATTAAATAGTCCGACGTACATCGATGCGATAGGCATTCCACGAGGTGTGCCGGATGAATATAAAATAGCGAACCAAGTGGCAGCAGGTTTTGAGAATATACCAATAATAGCTGCTCTTTTTCCAGTCACCCCAAACAAGAATGTAGATAGGATTAATTATGTACATTATAATGTGATGAGGTTAGCAAATATGACAAGGGATGCAGTAGATGGTTTAGCAGAACAGCTAGCACCAACTTCACTTATGGCTATACAGAACCGTATGGCTCTGGACTTTTATTTGGCAGAGAAGGGAGGAGTATGTGTAATGTTTGGTGATCTTTGTTGTACGTACATTCCCAATAATACTGCCCCAGATGGATCAGTGACGAGGGCATTGGAAGGTTTGAAAACTTTGTCTATCGAAATGAAGGAACATTGAGGAGTAAACAATCCTATTGGAGATTGGCTAGACAAAACATTGGGAAGATGGAAAGCAATAGTAATGTCTATTGTGATGTCCATAGGGGTATTTGTAGCAATTTTGATTACGTGTGGTTGTTGTTGCATTCCTTGCCTTAGATCACTGTGTAATCGCTTAATAGTTTCAGCTATTGAGAGACCGGAAAGCCCCAAACCATTTAATATGCCATTGTTATCTAGCTATACTGACGACACGGAGGACCAAGAATTTTGTCCTCTTTCGAGGTCAAGAGAGGGATTATTGGGGTTACGATGTTCTATGTATTATAAGTTTATGTTTACTGTTGTTTTACTGTTAAATATAATGATATGAGTATGTCCATGCTGTGCTGGGTTTTTTGTCTTGAAAACTAGTTGGCAGAAGGGTGTAACACGAGCTCTGAGGAATGCAGAAGCAGGGTCTCAGATAACAAGTGTGTGAGTGTATGTGTGTGCGTCAATCGCATCTTTCGGCAGGACCGGCTATTTTCAAAATGTTTTGCAGGGACCAATGGTTGGGGGAGAATGGAGTCAGATTAACATGTCCCGAGGTGATTGGTTCCGGAGGATTGAACACCCGTCCAATGAAGGGGAGGAGCCTGAAGAGACAATCGACGTCACATATATTATAAATATCTGTAACCCGGAAGTGTGTGTTTCAGTTGTTCGCTCGAGTATATGAAGAGTGGCAACCCCAGCTGGAAGAAGCTTTTACATCTGATAATAAATTCTACTTAAACTTAAACTTATTGGGAAAAACGATCTCTTTGACTTTCTTCAAATTTTTGAACATGCAGGGCTGAAGTTTCAAAAGTCCGTTAGTTTGAAGTATATCCGTACCATTGATTAGAAATTAAAAATCATTGATATTTGTTGATCAGAAACTATTGTTGGTAAATACTTTTAAAACGCCCCTGGGTAACCAGTCCCAAGGCACGCTAAAAGTTATAAAATATTTTTAAAACACCCACTGGTATAAAGTCCACGGCATGAGAAAAATTAGATAATTGTGAAGTCCTTTTAAAACAACTACACATATAAAGACGTGTGGCATGATAAAAGGCGCATTTTTAAAACATCCGCTGGTATAAAGTCCACGGCATGATAAAAATGAGATAATTGTGAAATCCTTTTAAACACCTGCAAGTATAGAAGTCTTGCGGCATGATAAAAGTGAATAAACAGGGATAAATGCTTTTAAAACGCCCCGGGGTAACCAGGCCCTAGGCACGCTAAAAGCAGATTAAACTGTATATATTAATTGTGTATTGTATACTGAATATCAGTTTGTAGAATGTCTGAGTTTGAGAGAGAATGTGAGGAATACGGGTGTTCCCCGGTAATTATACAATGGAGTCAGATATTTACATTTTACATTTATTCATTTGGCAGACGCTTTTATCCAAAGCGACTTACAAGTAGTTTTTTTTATACAGTGGCACATTACTGCAGAGCAATCAGGGGTAAGGTGCCTTGCTCAAGGGCACTTCAGTCATGACCTGCTGGCACTGAGATTAGAACCGGCAACCTTCTGATCACAAGCCCAACGCTCTAACCATTAGGCCACAGCAGATATGTATGGAAAATGTATGGAAGGAATCGGAGAAGGTGTTGATTAAGATAACACCAAAAATCAGGGAAATGGATGAAAAAGCGCATTGCAAGTTTGAACAGCGGCAGAAAGAGCTAAATGGATGCTGGATAGCATTATGTGAAGATTGCGCATGACAGAATGAGTGTGTGGCTGTGTTTGAGACAGTGTAGGGGAGGTGTGTGTGTGTGTGTGTGTGTGTGTGTGTGTGTGTGTGTGTGTGTGTGTGTGTGTGAGTGTGAGACAGAGAGAGAGGGAGAGTGAGAGAGTGCCAGAAAGGGAGCGAAAGACAGGAAACAGCAACATTTAGGCATTTGTGTATGTGTTAATGGGAAACCAATGAGAGTTAGGTGTATGTTTAATGTATAAAGCCAGTGGCTGGATGAAGAGGTAGAATGGGTGTTCTGAGAGCATATATACAGTATACAGAGAGAGAAAGAGTTTTCTTAAACAAACACTTTGACTTCTGCAAAGATTAATTGTATTATATTTCATTATAGTTTGCTCCTTCATCATGTGTTATAGGTCATGCAACTTAAAGTTCTCACCAAATCTTTTTTTTTTGGGTGATTTCCCTGAAATTCTTTAGGTGGAATAAAATTGACCCCAAGGAAAACATCAGAATCAAATTGCTCTGATAATTTTGTATTGGAAAAAGTGAATGTGGTAGAATTCTCGACTGCCACGCGGCAGACCCGGGTCCGATTCCCGGCCAATGCAAGAAGAGTGGTTCTTTTCAACAGAGATGTTCCTTCTGCAGACCTCTGTGTTATCCTTAAGCAGTCTGGTCTGGCAGTTGGACGTCCTGGCCCAATTCCATGCAAATGCTACATGCACTGGCTGGTGCTTTTGCTCACTAATCAGTTGCTTTCATCAAAATCAAGATTTTACAAGTCCATTTACAAGTTCTCTGGGCACCGGACGTGTGGGGTTAGCGGCAGACCCTTAAGGTTAAGGCAACAGTCAGCATCGGTGGTTCAGTGGTAGAATTCTCGCTTCCCAAGTGGGAGACCCAGGTCCGATTCCCGGCCGTTGCAAGTGATAGTCTAGTGTGCTTGTCATAGTTCGCCGTTTCAAACCAGGCTGGTCACATTCTGTGTGCGTCTTCTGTGTGCCTCTTTTAAAACTTTAGCCATTCATCTGTCAACACTTTCACGTCTTCTGCTTTATGTGCAAATTAATTGTGATGTGAGGGGCAGCTCCAAATGGATCAGTTTAGCAGCTGCTCTTGAAAATTCTGTTTATAATCAGTGGTAGAATACTCGGTTCCCTGTTAAGAGGCAGGGGTCCAGCTCCCAGCCAATGCAGGTAGGGTGGTACTTTTGATCAGAAATGTGGCTGTTAAAGCTCTATGTGTCCCGGGAACCCCAGGTAAGATTTCTAGCCAATGCAAATGGGAGGGCCTTTTCCTGTTCAGTGGTCTTTCACTGCAGTCTCTCTAGAAACGTGAGCCTTAACGGTATTCATCCAACTCGGCATTTCACACGTTAATGGATTCTGTTACTAAGGACAAAGGGGATGCCTCGCCAAAAAGGGATCGGTTCCTGGGCATCGTTTTGGTTTGTTTGCGCATCGGCCTCTAGGGCAGTCGTAAAGGGCAGCATTGGTGGTTCAGTGGTAGAATTCTCGCCTGCCACGCGGGAGACCCGGGTCCGCTTCCCGGCCAATGCAAGCAGAGGGGTGCTTTTCAACAGAGATGTTCCTTCTGCAGACCTCTGTGTTATCCTTAAGCAGTCTGGTCTGGCAGTTGGACGTCCTGACCCAATTCCATGCAATGCTACATGCACTTGTTGGTGCTTTTGCTCACTAATCAGTTGCTTTCATCAAAATCAAGATTACAAGTTCTCTGGGCACCGGACGTGTGGGGTTAGCGGCAGACCCTGAAGGTGAAGGCAACAGACAGCATCGGTGGTTCAGTGGTAGAATTCTCGAAAAGGGCCTTTTCCTGTTCAGTGGTCTTTCACTGCAGTCTCTCTAGAAACGTGAGCCTTAACGGTATTCATCCAACTCGACATTTCACATGTTAATGGATTCTGTTACTAAGGACAAAGGGGATGCCTCGGCAAAAAGGGATCGGTTCCTGGGCATCGTTTTGGTTTGTTTACGCATCGGCCTCTAGGGGCAGTCGTAAAGAGCAGCATTGGTGGTTCAGTTGTAGAATTCTTGCCTGCCACGCGGGAGACCTGGGTCCGATTCCCGGCCAATGCAAGAAGAGTGGTGCTTTTCAACAGAGATGTTCCTTCTGCAGACCTCTGTGTTATCCTTAAGCAGTCTGGTCTGGCAGTTGGACGTCCTGGCCCAATTCCATGCAAATGCTACATGCACTGGCTGGTGCTTTTGCTCACTAATCAGTTACTTTCATCAAAATCAAGATTTTACAAGTCCATTTACAAGTTCTCTGGGCACCGGACGTGTGGGGTTAGCGGCAGACCCTTAAGGTTAAGGCAACAGTCATCATCGGTGGTTCAGTGGTAGAATTCTCGCTTCCCAAGTGGGAGACCCAGGTCCGATTCCCGGCCGTTGCAAGTGATAGTCTAGTGTGCTAGTCATAGTTCGCCGTTTCAAACCAGGCTGGTCACATTCTGTGTACATTCTGTGTGTCTTCTGTGTGCCTTTTTTAAAACTTGAGCCATTCATATGTCAACACTTTCACGTCTTCTGCTTTATGTGGAAATTAATTGTGATGTGAGGGGCAGCTCCAAATGGATCAGTTTAGCAGCTGCTCTTGGAAATTATGTTTATAATCAGTGGTAGAATACTCGTTTCCCTGTTAAGAGGCAGGGGTCCAGCTCCCAGCCAATGCAGGTAGGGTGGTACTTTTGATCAGAAATGTGGCTGTTAAAGCTCTATGTGTCCCGTGTGGGAACCCCAGGTAAGATTTCTAGCCAATGCAAATGGGAGGGCCTTTTCCTGTTCAGTGGTCTTTCACTGCAGTCTTTCTAGAAACGTGAGCCTTAACGGTATTCATCCAACTCGGCATTTCACACGTTAATGGATTCTGCTACTAGGGACAGCTTCAAATGGATCAGTTTAGCAGCTGCTCTTGGAAATTATGTTTATAATCAGTGGTAGAATACTCGGTTCCCTGTTAAGAGGCAGGGGTCCAGCTCCCAGCCAATGCAGGTAGGGTGGTACTTTTGATCAGAAATGTGGCTGTTAAAGCTCTATGTGTCCCGTGTGGGAACCCCAGGTAAGATTTCTAGCCAATGCAAATAGAGGGCCTTTTCCTGTTCAGTGGTCTTTCACTGCAGTCTCTCTAGAAACGTGAGCCTTAACGGTATTCTTCCAACTCGGCATTTCACATGTTAATGGATTCTGTTACTAGGGACAGCTTCAAATGGATCAGTTTAGCAGCTGCTCTTGGAAATTTTGTTTATAATCAGTGGTAGAATACTCGGTTCCCTGTTAAGAGGCAGGGGTCCAGCTCCCAGCCAATGCAGGTAGGGTGGTACTTTTGATCAGAAATGTGGCTGTTAAAGCTCTATGTGTCCCGTGTGGGAACCCCAGGTAAGATTTCTAGCCAATGCAAATGGGAGGGCCTTTTCCTGTTCAGTGGTCTTTCACTGCAGTCTTTCTAGAAACGTGAGCCTTAACGGTATTCATCCAACTCGGCATTTCACACGTTAATGGATTCTGCTACTAGGGACAGCTTCAAATGGATCAGTTTAGCAGCTGCTCTTGGAAATTATGTTTATAATCAGTGGTAGAATACTCGGTTCCCTGTTAAGAGGCAGGGGTCCAGCTCCCAGCCACTGCAGGTAGGGTGGTACTTTTGATCAGAAATGTGGCTGTTAAAGCTCTATGTGTCTCGTGTGGGAACCCCAGGTAAGATTTCTAGCCAATGCAAATAGAGGGCCTTTTCCTGTTCAGTGGTCTTTCACTGCAGTCTCTCTAGAAACGTGAGCCTTAATGGTATTCATCCAACTCGGCATTTCACACGTTAATGGATTCTGTTACTAGGGACAGCTTCGAATGGATCAGTTTAGCAGCTGCTCTTGGAAATTATGTTTATAATCAGTGGTAGAATACTCGGTTCCATGTTAAGAGGCAGGGGTCCAGCTCCCAGCCAATGCAGGTAGGGTGGTACTTTTGATCAGAAATGTGGCTGTTAAAGCTCTATGTGTCCCGTGTGGGAACCCCAGGTAAGATTTCTAGCTAATGCAAATGGGAGGGCCTTTTCCTGTTCAGTGGTCTTTCACTGCAGTCTCTCTAGAAACGTGAGCCTTAACGGTATTCATCCAACTCGGCATTTCACATGTTAATGGATTCTGTTACTAAGGACAAAGGGGATGCCTCGCCAAAAAGGGATCGGTTCCTGGGCATCGTTTTGGTTTGTTTGCGCATCGGCCTCCAGGGCAGTCGTAAAGGGCAGCATTGGTGGTTCAGTGGGAGAATTCTCGCCTGCCATGCGGGAGACCCGGGTCCGATTCCCGGCCAATGCAAGCAGAGGGGTGCTTTTCAACAGAGATGTTCCTTCTGCAGACCTCTGTGTTATCCTTAAGCAGTCTGTTCTGGCAGTTGGACGTCCTGGCCCAATTCCATGCAAATGCTACATGCACTGGCTGGTGCTTTTGCTCACTAATCAGTTGCTTTCATCAAAATCAAGATTACAAGTTCTCTGGGCACCGGACGTGTGGGGTTAGCGGCAGACACTGAAGGTGAAGGCAACAGACAGCATCGGTGGTTCAGTGGTAGAATTCTCGCTTCCCAAGTGGGAGACCCAGGTCCGATTCCCAGGCGTTGCAAGTGATAGTCTAGTGTGCTTGTCATAGTTCGCCGTTTCAAACCAGGCTGGTCACATCCTGTGGGCTCTTCTGTGTATCTGTTCAATGACCTCTTTTAAAACTTGAGCCATTCATCTGTCAACACTTTCACGTCTTCTGCTTTATGTGCAAATTAATTTTTGTGTGAGGGGGAGCTCCAAATGGATCAGTTTAGCAGCTGCTCTTGGAAATTATGTTTATAATCAGTGGTAGAATACTCGGTTCCCTGTTAAGAGGCTGGGGTCGGGCTCCCAGCCAATGCAAGTAGGGTGGTACTTTTTGATCAGAAATGTGGCTGTTTAAGCTCTATGTGTCCCGTGTGGGAACCCCAGGTAAGATTTCTAGCCAATGCAAATGGGAGGGCCTTTTCCTGTTCAGTGGTCTTTCACTGCAGTCTCTCTAGAAACGTGAGCCTTAACGGTATTCATCCAACTCGGCATTTCACACGTTAATGGATTCTCTTACTAGGGACAGCTTCGAATGGATCAGTTTAGCAGCTGCTCTTGGAAATTCTGTTTATAATCAGTGGTAGAATACTCGGTTCCATGTAAAGAGGCAGGGGTCCAGCTCCCAGCCAATGCAGGTAGGGTGGTACTTTTGATCAGAAATGTGGCTGTTAAAGCTCTATGTGTCCCGTGTGGGAACCCCAGGTAAGATTTCTAGCCAATGCAAATAGAGGGCCTTTTCCTGTTCAGTGGTCTTTCACTGCAGTCTCTCTAGAAACGTGAGCCTTAACGGTATTCTTCCAACTCGGCATTTCACATGTTAATGGATTCTGTTACTAGGGACAGCTTCAAATGGATCAGTTTAGCAGCTGCTCTTGGAAATTTTGTTTATAATCAGTGGTAGAATACTCGGTTCCCTGTTAAGAGGCAGGGGTCCAGCTCCCAGCCAATGCAGGTAGGGTGGTACTTTTGATCAGAAATGTGGCTGTTAAAGCTCTATGTGTCCCGTGTGGGAACCCCAGGTAAGATTTCTAGCCAATGCAAATGGGAGGGCCTTTTCCTGTTCAGTGGTCTTTCACTGCAGTCTTTCTAGAAACGTGAGCCTTAACGGTATTCATCCAACTCGGCATTTCACACGTTAATGGATTCTGCTACTAGGGACAGCTTCAAATGGATCAGTTTAGCAGCTGCTCTTGGAAATTATGTTTATAATCAGTGGTAGAATACTCGGTTCCCTGTTAAGAGGCAGGGGTCCAGCTCCCAGCCACTGCAGGTAGGGTGGTACTTTTGATCAGAAATGTGGCTGTTAAAGCTCTATGTGTCTCGTGTGGGAACCCCAGGTAAGATTTCTAGCCAATGCAAATAGAGGGCCTTTTCCTGTTCAGTGGTCTTTCACTGCAGTCTCTCTAGAAACGTGAGCCTTAATGGTATTCATCCAACTCGGCATTTCACACGTTAATGGATTCTGTTACTAGGGACAGCTTCGAATGGATCAGTTTAGCAGCTGCTCTTGGAAATTATGTTTATAATCAGTGGTAGAATACTCGGTTCCATGTTAAGAGGCAGGGGTCCAGCTCCCAGCCAATGCAGGTAGGGTGGTACTTTTGATCAGAAATGTGGCTGTTAAAGCTCTATGTGTCCCGTGTGGGAACCCCAGGTAAGATTTCTAGCTAATGCAAATGGGAGGGCCTTTTCCTGTTCAGTGGTCTTTCACTGCAGTCTCTCTAGAAACGTGAGCCTTAACGGTATTCATCCAACTCGGCATTTCACATGTTAATGGATTCTGTTACTAAGGACAAAGGGGATGCCTCGCCAAAAAGGGATCGGTTCCTGGGCATCGTTTTGGTTTGTTTGCGCATCGGCCTCCAGGGCAGTCGTAAAGGGCAGCATTGGTGGTTCAGTGGGAGAATTCTCGCCTGCCATGCGGGAGACCCGGGTCCGATTCCCGGCCAATGCAAGCAGAGGGGTGCTTTTCAACAGAGATGTTCCTTCTGCAGACCTCTGTGTTATCCTTAAGCAGTCTGTTCTGGCAGTTGGACGTCCTGGCCCAATTCCATGCAAATGCTACATGCACTGGCTGGTGCTTTTGCTCACTAATCAGTTGCTTTCATCAAAATCAAGATTACAAGTTCTCTGGGCACCGGACGTGTGGGGTTAGCGGCAGACACTGAAGGTGAAGGCAACAGACAGCATCGGTGGTTCAGTGGTAGAATTCTCGCTTCCCAAGTGGGAGACCCAGGTCCGATTCCCAGGCGTTGCAAGTGATAGTCTAGTGTGCTTGTCATAGTTCGCCGTTTCAAACCAGGCTGGTCACATCCTGTGGGCTCTTCTGTGTATCTGTTCAATGACCTCTTTTAAAACTTGAGCCATTCATCTGTCAACACTTTCACGTCTTCTGCTTTATGTGCAAATTAATTTTTGTGTGAGGGGGAGCTCCAAATGGATCAGTTTAGCAGCTGCTCTTGGAAATTATGTTTATAATCAGTGGTAGAATACTCGGTTCCCTGTTAAGAGGCTGGGGTCGGGCTCCCAGCCAATGCAAGTAGGGTGGTACTTTTTGATCAGAAATGTGGCTGTTTAAGCTCTATGTGTCCCGTGTGGGAACCCCAGGTAAGATTTCTAGCCAATGCAAATGGGAGGGCCTTTTCCTGTTCAGTGGTCTTTCACTGCAGTCTCTCTAGAAACGTGAGCCTTAACGGTATTCATCCAACTCGGCATTTCACACGTTAATGGATTCTCTTACTAGGGACAGCTTCGAATGGATCAGTTTAGCAGCTGCTCTTGGAAATTCTGTTTATAATCAGTGGTAGAATACTCGGTTCCATGTAAAGAGGCAGGGGTCCAGCTCCCAGCCAATGCAGGTAGGGTGGTACTTTTGATCAGAAATGTGGCTGTTAAAGCTCTATGTGTCCCGTGTGGGAACCCCAGGTAAGATTTCTAGCCAAAGCAAATGGGAGGGCCTTTTCCTGTTCAGTGGTCTTCACTGCAGTCTCTTTAGAAACGTGAGCCTTAACGGTATTCATCCAACTCGGCATTTCACACATTAATGGATTCTGTTACCAGGGACAAAAGGGATGCCTCGGCAAAAAGGGATCAGTTCCTGGGCATCGTTTTGGTTCATTTGCGGATCGGCCTCTAAGGGCAGTCGTAAAGAGCAGCATTGGTGGTTCAGTGGTAGAATTCTCGCCTGCCACGCGGGAGACCCGGGTCCGATTCCCGGCCAATGCAAGCAGAGGGGTGCTTTTCAACAGAGATGTTCCTTCTGCAGACCTCTGTGTTATCCTTAAGCAGTCTGGTCTGGCAGTTGGACGTCCTGGCCCAATTACATGCAAATGCTACATGCACTGGCTGTTGCTTTTGCTCACTAATCAGTTGCTTTCATCAAAATCAAGATTTTACAAGTCCATTTACAAGTTCTCTGGGCACCGGACGTGTGGGGTTAGCGGCAGACCCTTAAGTTTAAGGCAACAGTCAGCATTGGTGGTTCAGTGGTAGAATTCTCGCTTCCCAAGTGGGAGACCCAGGTCCGATTCCCGGCCGTTGCAAGTGATAGTCTAGTGTGCTAGTCATAGTTCGCCGTTTCAAACCAGGCTGGTCACATTCTGTGTGTATCTTCTGTGTGCCTCTTTTAAAACTTGAGCCATTCATCTGTCAACACTTTCACGTCTTCTGCTTTATGTGCAAATTAATTGTGATGTGAGGGGCAGCTCCAAATGGATCAGTTTAGCAGCTGCTCTTGGAAATTATGTTTATAATCAGTGGTAGAATACTCGGTTCCATGTTAAGAGGCAGGGGTCCAGCTCCCAGCCAATGCAGGTAGGGTGGTACTTTTGATCAGAAATGTGGCTGTTAAAGCTCTATGTGTCCCGTGTGGGAACCCCAGGTAAGATTTCGAGCCAATGCAAATGAGAGGGCCTTTTCCTGTTCAGTGGTCTTTCACTGCAGTCTCTCTAGAAACGTGAGCCTTAACGGTATTCATCCAACTCGGCATTTCACACGTTAATGGATTCTGCTACTAGGGACAGCTCCAAATGGATCAGTTTAGCAGCTGCTCTTGGAAATTATGTTTATAATCAGTGGTAGAATACTCGGTTCCCTGTTAAGAGGCAGGGGTCCAGCTCCCAGCCAATGCAGGTAGGGTGGTACTTTTGATCAGAAATGTGGCTGTTAAAGCTCTATGTGTCCCGTGTGGGAACCCCAGGTAAGATTTCGAGCCAATGCAAATGGGAGGGCCTTTTCCTGTTCAGTGGTCTTTCACTGCAGTCTCTCTAGAAACGTGAGCCTTAACGGTATTCATCCAACTCGGCATTTCACACGTTAATGGATTCTGCTACTAGGGACAGCTTCGAATGGATCAGTTTAGCAGCTGCTCTTGGAAATTCTGTTTATAATCAGTGGTAGAATACTCGGTTCCATGTTAAGAGGCAGGGGTCCAGCTCCCAGCCAATGCAGGTAGGGTGGTACTTTTGATCAGAAATGTGGCTGTTAAAGCTCTATGTGTCCCGTGTGGGAACCGCAGGTAAGATTTCGAGCCAATGCAAATGGGAGGGCCTTTTCCTGTTCAGTGGTCTTTCACTGCAGTCGCTCTAGAAACGTGAGCCTTAACGGTATTCATCCCACTCGGCATTTCACACGTTAATGGATTCTGTTACTAAGGACAGCTTCAAATGGATCAGTTTAGCAGCTGCTCTTGGAAATTCTGTTTATAATCAGTGGTAGAATACTCGGTTCCCTGTTAAGAGGCAGGGGTCCAGCTCCCAGCCAATGCAGGTAGGGTGGTACTTTTGATCAGAAATGTGGCTGTTAAAGCTCTATGTGTCCCGTGTGGGAACCCCAGGTAAGATTTCTAGCCAATGCAAATGGGAGGGCCTTTTCCTGTTCAGTGGTCTTTCACTGCAGTCTCTCTAGAAACGTGAGCCTTAACGTTATTCATCCAACTCGGCATTTCACATGTTAATGGATTCTGTTACTGAGGACAAAGGGGATGCCTCGGCAAAAAGGGATCGGTTCCTGGGCATCGTTTTGGTTAGTTTTCTACGCATCGGCCTCTAGGGGCAGTCGTAAAGAGCAGCATTGGTGGTTCAGTGGTAGAATTCTCGCCTGCCACGCGGGACACCCGGGTCCGATTCCCGGCCAATGCAAGAAGAGTGGTGCTTTTCAACAGAGATGTTCCTTCTGCAGACCTCTGTGTTATCCTTAAGCAGTCTGGTCTGGCAGTTGGACGTCCTGGCCCAATTCCATGCAAAACTACATGCACTGGCTGGTGCTTTTGCTCACTAATCAGTTGCTTTCATCAAAATGAAGATTTTACAAGTTCTCTGGGCACCGGACGTGTGGGGTTAGCGGCAGACCCTTAAGGTTAAGGCAACAGTCAGCATCGGTGGTTCAGTGGTAGAATTCTCGCTTCCCAAGTGGGAGACCCAGGTCCGATTCCCGGCCGTTGCAAGTGATAGTCTAGTGTGCTAGTCATAGTTCGCCGTTTCAAACCAGGCTGGTCACATTCTGTGTGCCTCTTCTGTGTGTCTGTTCAATGGCCTCTTTTAAAACTTGAGCCATTCATCTGTCAACACTTTCACGTCTTCTGCTTTATGTGCAAATTAATTGTGATGTGAGGGGCAGCTCCAAATGGATCAGTTTAGCAGCTGCTCTTGGAAATTATGTTTATAATCAGTGGTAGAATACTCGGTTCCCTGTTAAGAGGCAGGGGTCCAGCTCCCAGCCAATGCAGGTAGGGTGGTACTTTTGATCAGAAATGTGGCTGTTAAAGCTCTATGTGTCCCGTGTGGGAACCCCAGGTAAGATTTCTAGCCAATGCAAATGGGAGGGCCTTTTCCTGTTCAGTGGTCTTTCACTGCAGTCTTTCTAGAAACGTGAGCCATAACGGTATTCATCCAACTCGGCATTTCACACGTTAATGGATTCTGCTACTAGGGACAGCTTCAAATAGATCAGTTTAGCAGCTGCTCTTGGAAATTCTGTTTATAATCAGTGGTAGAATACTCGGTTCCCTGTTAAGAGGCAGGGGTACAGCTCCCAGCAAATGCAGGTAGGGTGGTACTTTTGATCAGAAATGTGGCTGTTAAAGCTCTATGTGTCCCGTGTGGGAACCCCAGGTAAGATTTCTAGCCAATGCAAATGGGAGGGCCTTTTCCTGTTCAGTGGTCTTTCACTGCAGTCTCTCTAGAAACGTGAGCCTTAACGGTATTCATCCAACTCGGCATTTCACACGTTAATGGATTCTGTTACTAAGGACAAAGGGGATCGGTTCCCGGGCATCGTTTTGGTTTGTTTGTGGATCGGCCTCTAGGGGCAGTCGTCAAGGGCAGCATTGGTGGTTCAGTGGTAGAATTCTTGCCTGCCACGCGGGAGACCCGGGTCCAATTCCCGGCCAATGCAAGGAGTGTGGTGCTTTTCAACAGAGATGTTCTTTCTGCAGACCTCTGTGTTATCCTTAAGCAGTCTGGTCTGGCAGTTGGACGTCCTGGCCCAATTCCAAATGCTACATGCACTGGCTGGTGCTTTTGCTCACTAATCAGTTGCTTTCATCAAAATCAAGATTTTACATGTCCATTTACAAGTTCTATGGGCACCGGACGTGTGTGGTTAGCGGCAGACCCTGAAGGTGAAGGCAACAGACAGCATCGGTGGTTCAGTAGTAGAATTCTCGCTTCCCAAGCGTGAGACCCGGGTCCGATTCCCGGCCGTTGCAAGTGATAGTCTAGTGTTCGTGTCATAGTTCGCCGTGTCAAAACAGGCTGTTCACATCCTGTGGGCTCTTCTGTGTGTCTGTTTAATGGCCTCTTTTAAAACTTGAGCCATTCACCTGTCAACACTTTCACGTCTTGTGCTTTATGTGCAAATTACTTGTGGTGTGAGGGGCAGCTTCAAATGGATCAGTTTAGCAGCTGCTCTTGGAAATTCTGTTTATAATCAGTGGTAGAATACTCGGTTCCATGTTAAGAGGCAGGGGTCCAGCTCCCAGCCAATGCAGGTAGGGTGGTACTTTTGATCAGAAATGTGGCTGTTAAAGCTCTATGTGTCCCGTGTGGGAACCCCAGGTAAGATTTCTAGCCAATGCAAATGGGAGGGCCTTTTCCTGTTCAGTGGTCTTTCACTGCAGTCTTTCTAGAAACGTGAGCCTTAACGGTATTCATCCAACTCGGCATTTCACAGGTTAATGGATTCTGTTACTAGGGACAAAGGGGATGACTCGGCAAAAAGGGATCGGTTCCTGGGAATCGTTTTGGTTTGTTTGCTCATCGGCCTCTAGGGGCAGTCTTCAAGGGCAGCATTGGTGGTTCAGTGGTAGAATTCTCGCCTGCCACGCGGGAGACCCGGGTCCGATTCCCGGCCAATGCAAGCAGTGTGGTGCTTTTCAACAGAGATGTTCATTCTGCAGACCTCTGTGTTATCTTTCAGCAGTCTGGTCTTGCAGTTGGACGTCCTGGCCCAATTCCATGCAAATGCTACATGCACTGGCTGGTGCTTTTGCTCCTTATTCAGTTGCTTTCATAAAAATCAAGATTTTACATGTCCATTTACAAGTTCTATGGGCACCGGACGTGTGGGGTTAGCGGCAGACCCTGAAGGCGAAGGCATCAGACAGCATTGGTGGTTCAGTGGTAAAATTCTTGCTTCCCAAGTGGGAGACCCGGGTTCGATTTCCCCGCCGTTGAAAGTGATAGTCTAGTCTGCGTATCATAGTTCGCCGTGTCAAACCAGGCTGTTCACATCCTGTGGGCTCTTCTGTGTGTCTGTTCGATAACCTCTTTTAAAACTTGTGCCATTCATCTGTCAACACTTTCACGTCTTCTGCTTTATGTGCAAATTACTTGTGGTGTGAGGGGCAGCTTCAAATGGATCAGTTTAGCAGCTGCTCTTGGAAATTCTGTTTATAATCAGTGGTAGAATACTCGGTTCCCTGTTAAGAGGCAGGGGTCCAGCTCCCAGCCAACGCAGGTAGGGTGGTACTTTTGATAAGAAATGTGGCTGTTAAAGCTCTATGTGTCCCGTGAGGGAACCCCAGGTAAGATTTCTAGCCAATGCAAATGGGAGGGCCTTTTCCTGTTCAGTGGTCTTTCACTGCAGTCTCTCTAGAAACGTGAGCCTTAACGGTATTCATCCAACTCGGCATTTCACACGTTAATGGATTCTGTTACTAGGGACAGCTTCGAATGGATCAGTTTAGCAGCTGCTCTTGGAAATTCTGTTTATAATCAGTGGTAGAATACTCGGTTGCCTGTTAAGAGGCAGGGGTCCAGCTCCCAGCCAATGCAGGTAGGGTGGTACTTTTGATCTGAAATGTGGCTGTTAAAGCTCTATGTGTCCCGTGTGGGAACCCCAGGTAAGATTTCTAGCCAATGCAAATGGGAGGGCCTTTTCCTGTTCAGTGGTCTTTCACTGCAGTCTCTCTAGAAACGTGAGCCTTAACGGTATTCATCCAACTCGGCATTTCACACGTTAATGGATTCTGTTACTAGGGACAAAGGGGATGCCTTGGCAAAAAGGGATCGGTTCCTGGGCATTGTTTTGGTTTGTTTGCGCATCGGCCTCTAGGGGCAGTCGTCAAGGGCAGCATTGGTGGTTCAGTGGTAGAATTCTGCCACGCGGGAGACCCGGGTCTGATTCCCGGCCAATGCAAGCAGAGTGGTGCGTTTCAACAGAGATGTTCCTTTTGCAGACCTCTGTGTTATCCTTAAGCAGTCTGGTCTGGCAGTTGGACGTCCTGGCCCAATTCCATGCAAATGCTACATGCACTGGCTGGTGCTTTTGCTCACTTATCAGTTGCTTTCATCAAAATCAAGATTTTACAAGTCCATTTACAAGTTTAGACCAAGATGGCGGGGCGTGTACATCGCGAGGCTCAGCGTCTCTCCAGTTTTAGCATTTATATAGTGTATTTCTTGCTCATCTCGGGTCTGTTCGTCCAGAACAGTTGTGCATTTACATCGTACACCCGGCAGGAGCTTTTGGATATCAGTTTACGCATGTCCGGAAGTTGTATCAGTAACATTCAACTCGTCCATGAGATCGTCAGAACATCCGATGCTACGCACCCTACACGGCCGGGCGGAAGTGCTTGTCGGCGGCGTCGAGATCGTAAACAAAGGCGGGGGAAGCGCGGAGGGCTAAGAGCTAGGCTAAGCTAACACCACACCGGCTCTCTTTACCCAGCATTTTCCTTTCTAATGTTCGATCAGTAGTGAACAAAATTGACGAGATTAGACTCCGCATCATCAACAGCAAAAGACTTTTGAACTGCAATGTCATAATCTTCACGGAAACATGGCTACACAGCGGTATACCGGACAACGCTATTGAGTTAGCGGGCTACAACACATACCGGGTGGATAGAACGGTAGAGGAATCCGGCAAGACAAGAGGAGGTGGATTGTGCATTTACATCAACAAAGCTTGGTGCACGAACTCTGTTATTGTCGGGAGACACCCGCCGGATAACCTTGAGCTTTTCATGGTTAAATCTAGACCGTTTTATCTGCCACGGGAATTCACTTCCACCGTTATAACGGCAGTTTATATTCCACCGGATGCTGATGCCAAGCTTGCTATGAAAGAACTTCATGCAGCCATCAGTACACAACAGACTGCTCACCCGGAGGCTGCATTTATTGTTGCGAGAGATTTTAATCACTCAAACTTAAAGACAGTGCTCCCTAAATTCCATCAGCATGTTTCCTGCCACACAAGAGGAAACAAAACTTTGGACCATGTCTATACAAACATGGCTGAAGCTTACACCGCGACCCCCCTCCCCCACCTGGGTCAATCTGATCACCTTTCTATGTTCCTCACCCCCAAGTACATTAATCTCATCAATCGTGTGAAGCCATCAGTGAAGATCAATCAATCAATCAAACTTTATTTATAAAGCTCTTTAAAACGACCGAAGTAGACCAAAGTGCTGTACAAAGAACAAAATGCAAGCAAAACAACTCATACAGCACAGACTTTCAAGACCATCAAGGTGTGGCCTGCGGGGGCAGACTTTTCACTCCAGGAAAGGTTTCTACACACAGACTGGAATCTGTTTGCTTTTCAGGCCACCAGTGGCTCTCACACGGACATAGATTCAATTCAATTCAATTTTATTTATATAGCGCTTTTCACAATTTGCATTGTTCCAAAGCAGCTTTACAGGGGAAAAACGAAAAACCAAGAAGGGGTAAAACACACTACATGGTGTGTTATATAATAAATCCAATTATTCTAGTAAATAATATCTAATGTCAGCATCTCCTGGTGGTTTATTAAGCATATTTGCTTTAAGGGAATGCTTGGCTGAAAAGATGTGTCTTTAATCTAGATTTAATTGGGCGAGTGTGTCTGATCCTCGAATAGTGTCAGGAAGGCTATTCCAGAGTTTAGGTGCTACGTATGAGAAAGCTCGACCCCCTTTGGTGGATTTAGATATTCTAGGTATTATCAAAAGTCCTGCATTTTGAGATCTTAGAGAGCGTGATGGTTTGTAGTGTGATAGAAGCTCTGTTAGGTAGGTAGGGGCTAAACCCTTTAAGGCTTTATAAGTGATTAAAATAACTTTAAAGTCAATACAATACTTAATGGGTAGCCAGTGAAGGGTTGATAAAATTGGGGTTATGTGATCGTATTTTCTGGACCTGGTTCGAACTCTGGCAGCTGCGTTCTGAACTAACTGTAGTTTGTTTATTGATGATGCAGGACAACCACTAAGTATCGCATTACAGTAGTCAAGTCTTGAGGTCATAAATGCATGAATAAGCTTCTCCGTGTCAGCAACACACAGAATATTTCGTAACTTGGCAACATTTCTTAGGTGGAAAAAGGCTGTTTTGTGACATTTGAGATGTGATTTCGAAATGACAGGTTGCTGTCTAATATAACGCCTAGATCTTTTACTGTATTTGTTGGAGTAACGGTACATCCTTCAACTTGCAGTTTATAATCAGAAATATTCGGTTTGCGTGTCTTTGGTCCGATAAGTAATATTTCTGTTTTATTAGAATTTAAAAGAAGGAAATTACAGGTCATCCAATGTTGTATATCTTTAACGCACTCTGCCATTTTGGATAGCTGGGAGGAATCATCTGGTTTTGATGAGGAAGTGCATGGTGTGTCTGGTTTTTTATTTATTCCAGTGCGTTAGCCACTACTCAAACCCGGGTAAAAGGCTTAGAAGGCAGTTGGTGCTCGTCACCTACACAGGGCCAAAGTGAGAGGGAAGACGTGCTTCATCAAGACCCCACAATATGCTGCCATGACCCGGATTAGAACCGGGGGTTGCTGCGGCCACAACGCAGAGTACTAACCACTATACAATCACGGCTTCCAACCTGGGGATTGCGGCCAAGGCCTTGACTTGAGATGAAGTTTCGGTTTAACTATTCGAGAGACACAAATCAGCAGCTGAGCTCGATGCTCAGCAAACGTAGTCGGCAGGATTCGAACCTGCGAAAACCTCTTCGAATCAAGAGACCAAAGCCGAGCTGAGGCAGGCACACCGACGATCGGGCACAGACCTACAATTAAAAGGGTAAGTGTTTTAAAATATTTCTTTGACACATTTTGGTTGGAAGAAATGCTCTGATATTTCTTTGACAAATTTTGATTGAAGCATATATACCACTTATCCTGTAGGATTCTGGTGATTAATATTTCGTAGAGAGACGAAATAGGTTTAGCGCTCATTGTTAGTGGGATTTAATTCCCATTGTTGTGATGTGGTTGCACACAACATTAATTGCCTGAAAACAATTATTAACACACGAGTAAGATATACATGTCATGTTACTGTATATGGTGATTGCGATGTAAGCTTTGTCATTCAGAAACAGCTTTTGTCATCTTTTGTTATTTCAGAAATTCTGTTTAGAGAAATAAATTCATATTCAAATCATAATCGAATGTTGATAGAGTGTGACTAAAAGTGAGGTGAATCAAAAACACCCAGGGTCAAAATACGATACATGCATTATAGTTGAAACAGTCGATTGAGCATTCAGGGTTCCAAATACTAAACCCCAATACTTATCTGTGTTCTTGAAGTGGAAGATGGGAGGTTCTAATTCGAAACGTCCGTTGCCTGGCGAAACGCCAGTTGCATTTATGTATGGAAATGATCAAGGTTTTTATGTCGAACCGTATGTCAGTAATTTCGCAAGGTGATCAAAGAAAATGAAACCACAAATGGATTCACCGTATCCGAGAGAAGGTTCATTTTCGAATGACGGAATCGAGAGGGCAAAAAGTATGGTGAAAGACGGGTGGGGTGATCCGAATTGGGATTATACATACATGATTAAAGCTTGTGCTCTATGGAAAGATTATAAAAAGGTTTGGGATGAAGGTCCTGAGAAAAAACTAATTATTGCTTATGTAGCAAAGCAGGGTGCATCTAAAATGCCACCGTCATACAGTACTTTTTGCCAGCCCGAAACTTTGCCGTCAGCCCCTGTGCCGCAGAAAAATGGTCCCAAGAACATTCAACCCAGCGCACAGCGCAATGCAATTGAAAACGTGAAACCTGTTAAAAAGACGGAAAACAAAAAGTTAGATGACGAACTTGTTGCGTGTGACGCACCTCAGAATTCAATGGTTTGGATTCGAGCTGGCAATACCGTGAATATTAGACCGCTAAAAATGTCCGATATGGAATCAATTTGTAAGAGTCTGCCATCCCCACAAGAAGTAGGGAAATATGTGACTCTTTTAAAGACGCATACAAAATATGCACATTTTGCAGGGAGCGATTTCAGGGCAGTTTTATTGAGAACGCTCGAGTGAGATGTAACTGAACAAATGTTAGTACAAAAGTGCCCCACGTTATCATCCGATAATGATAAGATTACCGGCAGTGGTACGTCTCAAAACCCGCATGAATTCTTTTGGGAGAAGGTTACTAATGTTGACACATTTTGAGTTGAGAGTTTTTCTTGATGAACGTCTAGGTAGCAGACAAGATTTGTTGTTTGCTGCCAGCACTAAACAAAGACCGAAAGAATCTGTGTCTGAATTCTTCGTGCGTTTTCAGAGAGCGTGGACCGACGATTCTAAACTTCCCTTAACCAATGAATTAAAGCCTCTGTTTATTAACACAATGTTGAATAACATGAATGCGAAGCAAGCGCAATTAATCCGAATCACCACATCGAATTTGCACGAGATGTCCATAGAGACTCTAGGAAAACGAATAAGGGAACTTGACGCATTGGGTGGTTTCACTGTTAAAATTTTAAATGCCATGTTTACAAATAACCGCAATCAAACTTCTTACCCACAGACAGGCACACAACAAAGGGGGAAGTCAGATAGGGTATGTTATCACTGTGGAAGGAGGGGCCATTTCAAACGTCAGTGCAGGCAGTTGCAGAGGCACATGACGCCACAACTGACCTCGGGTGATACTCGGCCCCCAGCTCGTCTCGCAGAGTGTGACTCTGCTGATAGGAGACGCGCACCACAGCGGAGTAACGAGAACTAGGGTGCAACCTTTCAAACCCAATGGCACCCCAACCAAGCATAGGGGTGCCCACAGAGTGATGTCAGTTCCGAGTTATGTATGATGACCCTAAAATTTTCAAATAATGGAGAGGATTTGCCTTACTTTACCCTTGTGGTGAATGGGCAGCTTCTAACATTCCTGCTTGATACAGGTGCTGATGCTTCATCGATGACAGCTAAAGAATATGAGGGTCCTTTGACTAACCAGATAATTCACTCTGTGGGAATAACAGGAACTGACATTGCATGTCCTGTGACACCTCCCTTGGAGGTTAAAGCTTCAGGTGTTAAACCATTCTTTCACAAATTTACAATTATACCAGGTGATCCACTAAATCTATTAGGTCGTGATAAGATGCACAAATTGGGTATGGATATTAAATGCACTGCAAAAAAAGTTGTTTTCTCTTTTCGGTCCAGTTTACAGGCATCCATTGATCCATTACCGACATGTGAGAAGCGAAGCAGCTCACACACGCCAGTTTCCTGTGCCAGCATGCCTGCACGGGTGGACTCCATGATTAACCCTTTGTTATGGTCTCAGTTCAAGGATGACACTGGTTTCATTGATATGGAACCTTATAGAGCAAAGCTTAAAACAAATAAACCTGTTTACATTAAGCAATACCCTTTGTCAAGGGATAAAGAGGAAGGTATTAAGCCTTTGATTGAAAATTTTGTCCAGCAGGGTGTCCTGGAACCAACACATTCACCATACAACACACCAATTAACCCTGTAGTGAAAGCCGATGGGAAAACTTGGCGATTAACTCAGGACCTGAGAGCTATTAATCAATTGATCATACCACTCGCACCAATTGTGCCTGATGTTCCGACTGTTATGAATTCTGTGCCATACTCGCACAAGTATTTTACTGTCATTGATTTGTGTGCAGCTTTTTTCTCTGTGCCAGTTCACCCAGAAACTCAGCCATTGTTAGCTTTTACATATAGAGGGCAACAATATCAGTGGAAGCGTCTTGCACAGGGCTATGCGGACTCACCCGCTGTCTTTTCGGCAGCAGTGCGCAGATAATGAATGGCCATAATGAATGATTTGCCATCAACAGTGTGTGTGCTTCAGTTTGCAGATGACATCCTAGTGTCGGGGGAGACGCAGGAGGACTGTGAAAAAGCATCTGTGATTGTGTGCAATGTGCTTGCGGACGCAGGTTTCAAAGCCTCAAAAGAAAAACTTCAATGGATCCAGACTAAGGTGAAATACTTAGGTCATGTACTGATGCAAGGCCTCAGAGCAATATCCACAGACAGGATCCAACTGATAAGAAACATTAAGTCCCCACGAACAGTACAGCAGCTCCAAAGTTTTCTGGGACTAGTGAACTATTGCAGATCGTGGATACCTGACTGCACGATTCATGATAGGCACCTGAGAGGTCTGATTGATCACAAAACTCTGCCCAACACACGTCTGGACTGGACGTCCGAGGCAGATGAACATTTTGATGCATTAAAAGCAGCCATCATTAAAGCACCAGCATTGGGCCTACCAGACTATACCAAACCTTTTCACTTGCATGCTAGGGAGGCAGAGGGTGTAGCCGTTGGTGTCCTGTTGCAACTGCATGGCTCCACATATAGACCAGTAGCATATCTGTCCAAAAAGTTAGATAAAATAGTTACAGGTATGCCAGCATGTCTTCGTGCTGTGGCTGCAGCTGCTTTGATTGTGCAAATGGCAGAGAAAACTGTTCTGTCACACCCAATGACATTGTATGCGTCGCATCAGGTCGGTGCAATTTTACACAACATGCAAACACAACACATGACAGCACAAAGACGATCAGGGTACGAGGCTATTTTGCTGGCTACGAAAAATCTTGACATACAAACGACAGCAAACATTAATCGTGCTTTGCTAGGACTTTTGGGTATGATGCCCAGATAGCCACTGGACTCTGTAACGGAACAGGGCCGCAACCGCAATACGATAGAGCCGGATCTGGTCCGGATCAGCCTCGCGGAATCGTTCCGGAGTCCAAACGCACATCGGGCCGAAGCCGTTTCGGGTCTGTTTTTAGGGGTTGTTGCGGATATATGCCAGCGCCGATCCAGCGCCGATCCAGCGCCTCCCGATCATCCCGTTACAGATGTGTAACGGGTGCGTGAAATGATTCCGCCTACCTGACCTGTGCCGGATGTGTATTCTTCTTAAATCACCACCGGATTCTGCTTTTGCCTTATTTTCGGGATTTTTGTCAGTTAGGGTATCATAGTAACCTATAGACTACCTAGGCATAGTCCTACATTTTTTACAGTTTGTGGAATGTCCAGAAAAACATTTTCACTACAAGGCATTGGCTATAAATAAATAGCTTGACTTAACTTGATAAAGGCTACAGGTTTCAGTTGGAGCAATGCGTATAGGCTATAGCTGAAATAAATTGTTTTAATGATTAAAACGCATACTAAAACAACGTGAACAAAGTCAACAAACACATAATTAATGACCACGAATTCACAGGTTTAATGATAGGACAAAAAACTAACAAAATGAACAAAGTCAACAACAAACACAGAATTTATGACCACAAATTCTTTGTTGTAGCCTAATGATAAACAACGCACAGGCTATTAAAACAACGTGAACCAAAAAAAACATGCACTTAAACAAAATCAGGTTTCTTGCATCGTTGATCGGCTTCACTCGATGGGTGGTCCTGTGGCTGCTGTTGCTGCTGCTGCTGCTGACGTGCCAGTCTCTCCTGGCGCCCTCCTCTCCTATCTGTTGAAAGGGCAAACCACCTTATGGCATGCCTCCATATTTCTGCCTCTGTCGCATTTGCCGTCAACGTGCATTTGCGCACTGCACCTGGGAAACAGATGTCATTACAGATGAGGATGAATGAGAAATTTGGATCAGTGCTAGGACTACATGACAACAAAACAGGCAGACATATATTGCATTTGCTCAAATGAATATTGGCCCATCCTTCTAATTAGGCCTACTTCTATAATGGTTTGTGCATTAGTTGATGGAATGCAGTAATAATAGCCTAATAATAAAAAAAACTGATCGTGTAAAACTGAAGCAAAATAAGACAAATCGACTATATCAAACCATGGAGGTTAAGACGTAGCCCCAAGGCCTAATAAAAAAAAACCCAGCAAGATCGAATAATAAACAGAAGGCATTAAAGGCGTCAAAACTGGAAGAATTGAATCAATGGAAATCTGTGCAGGAAGGATCGATTGTCATCCTCTCTTGTAAAGGTATGGTATATGTTTTTTGTCCTTGTACTTCCTAGCGAGTAAAAGTAGACTACTTCATTCATCTCCCCACTACACAGGGTTCGAGTTGGATGGGAGCCCATGAAAGCAGAAAACTCAAATATCTGTGGGGGTCTCTGAAAATACAGCAGTATAATATTTAAATTACAAATAAAGCCTGATGTAAAAGGCAGGTTGTGATCGAGTTTTAGGCAGTCTACATATAAACACATACACATTTAGGAAATATTTACATGTATTTATACATAGAATCCAATCATTTTAATTAAAAATAAATGTTCATTTATTTTTATTCTTAAATATATACAGTATATATATATATAGACATATATGTATGTGTATGTTTTTATAAATACAAAATTAATATGCACAGTACACAGACAAATATTATGTAAACACAAAACTTTTATTCTGGATGCGTTTAAACGTGATTAATCGTTTGACAGCCCTAATAGTGAGTAAACTGGAGTTTGGTGATATTTTGTGTTGAATTTGGGTAAAACAATTGTTGTTTCAGTTGAGTTGAGCTATTGGAAATACCCTGGTTTGGTTATTTCATAAAAAAACTAAAAAGTGTGTGAATCTTGCTCAAAAACCAACACTTCCGGATACTTTTGGTCACCACTGTATATATGCATTTACACACACACTACCGTTCAAGTTTGAGGTCACCTGCTCAATAAGGCATTAAACACCATTATAACTAGCTTCATGAAATAATGATCTTGAATGCTTTACGGTCATAATGAGTATACAGAAATCAGTCAGGATGTACTCAACAGGTATGGGCACATTTTAGTGTTTAATAATAACCATTTCCAATGTCTACTTAAAACTCATTGGGAGAATTCCAAGTGTGCAAAAATTTGTGATTCTTAAAGAGCCTAAAAGGAATACCATGATGCTTTGTTTACCCTTTTATAGTTTAGCAAACACAACTAAGTGTCATTATAATACAAAGCTTTGTTTTAGAAACGTTTACATTTTTTGACATTTTAATGCATTCAACTTCTGTATTGATAAATGCATATGGCACACTTGTTATTTATTCTCTAAAACAAAAATTAGACATTCAAAGCCAACAACTCTCAAAGCTATCCCATATGTGTTCAGCACCTCTTGACAGATTTTTGTGCACTAATAATGATCTTGGAGCATTCCAGTTGACTACTTAATAAAGCTAGTTATAATGGAGTTAAATGCAGAAGTGAGCCGTTGACGGTAGTGTGTGTATGTATGTATGTATGAATATATATATATATATATATATATATATATATTTCTATAACAATCAGTTTTGACTGTTAAACTCTTTTCCAGTAGTAATCTGTAAAACTTTTGAGTGAATAAATATTAATTCACTAAGGGCATTGTAATGACGAGATAAACATTTGAAGCAATAGTCTACTTACAGCTGAGGAGGGCCCGTGATGCCATCCTGTGGAAGGCCCTCTTCTTGTTAACACCCTTCCAATTAATTGTTCGGGAAAGGGGGCAGGAAAACAGGTATGACCGTATGTTCCATGTCACCCTCTTCAAATCAACACCCCCGACAGCAGACATTGTATTCACCTGGGGCATGAAGATTGTGGTTGGATCATCGTTGCACAAGTTTTTAAACAGTTAAGCCACTTTTTTGACAGTGTTTTTAATGAATAAGTGTGGGCAATTGGATGATATCCATAAGATTCAAGTTACATAATCATAAAGAGCTTAGTCTAGCAATAATTATTAGTTCAGATTAATTAGATTTAGTGTAAAATGAAACAAGTGTCTTGAGTACAATGAGAACATATTGGGGGAATATGCTTACAAGGGCATGTTTCTGCCTATCATTGGCAGGGTCCACCAGCCAGGCCTCAAAGCGGTCCAGCTCTGCATCTGATTCCAGGGGGAATTGAAATTCCTCGGACCACTCAAAGGCTGCTGGCTGGAGGCCATGATTGACCTTGGCCATGAGCAGGTTCACAATGGTGGCGAGTTGGGCCACCTGCTGTTTTAGGTTTTCTAAAAGCAATAGTCCATGTAGCTGAGCCGCTGAAACATTGTGAAAGTTGAAAAAAAAAGTGTTAATCTGGAGAAAAGAATGTTATTAAAACATTAAGGAAATAATACACACAATGATCGTCAATAAAATCAACCCACAGCTGCATACTATCACTCATATATATATGTTGTAAACATTGTTAACACTGTGAATGAATAAGTACACTCTTTTTTTTTACGTGTGCAAAGAATTGGCCCTGTTTCATGGCCAACTCTGAAGGTTGGCTTGAAGAGGAGGTGACCTCCAGGCTCTCCACCACAGCTGGCTAATTGAGGAAAGGTATGTAAATGTTAAAATCAGAAAACAAGAAAAAATAAGTATATATATACAGGATATTTATTGTACACATGTTCTTGAAAATGTGTATGAAAAAGTCACCATGTGAATAGGGGAAGCCCATATTGATGTCAGACACTGGACTCAAGTATTGAGGTGGTGGTGGTGTTGTTGACTGCGCTGAGCTATTGATTACTAGATGACCATTGACGGAAAATTATAACAAGAGAGGCAGATTGTCGGACAAGGAGAGAAAGGAAAAGGACAGAACATTACCTTTGTACTTTCATTTGTATTGTAATTTTGCTACAGAGTATGATTCCTACCATTAAAGGGGTCTGACTCCCTCCTCACATTCCAGCTTATGTCTGTATAGGTTTGTTGTCCTATGTTTTTCTGTCCTGTGTTGTCCAGAGACTCCTGACCCATGTCCACTGCGAAGTCCGCTTTTGGATAAAGGGATAACCGTGAATCAACATATTGCAGTGGTACAAATCACTGGACTGTGCATTGTTGAAGTTGGAAAGCAAATCAAAACTTACAGAGGGGGGTGGAGGGAGCCTAGGAAGGGTAGCACTAATAGGGAGAGGCCGAGACTCTGGTCTTCTTTTTGGAGTCTTCTCAGAGTCAGTACTGCCGTTTTCAAATCCTGCGTATCTAGTGAAGACATAGGTCAAATTGTAATGACAAGGCAATAGCATCATTCAATGGGCAGGCATGAACATTTAAGATATTTTTTTAAGATATTGCTTTGAGGTGTCATTTTGATACTACAGACTTGTACCCCAAACCCATCCCCAGCCATAGCTTTTTCAGTACTACAACAATTATCTATAATGTACATACTGTGTCGCTTTTCTTCTCCTTTTTGCAGTTGAGCCCTCATCCTCTGATTGGAGGACTGCCGTTCCATTTTTATTGTAGTCCTTCAGCTTTTGCCTTGCCTGACTGAAGTCATATACTTTTATAAAAAAAATTAAGAGAGACAGATATGGAGATATTTAAGAACAAAGGAAGTATGGCATAACTGTTTCCTAACATGAAAATACACAGAATTGCCCTGTTTGCTTGTTTATTTACCTTTTTCAAAGAGTGTTCTTATTTTGAAGCTTTTCCAGCCAGGGCCTGGCATTTCGTGCCTCTTTATGGCCTTTTGGGTTTTTTCCTCGGAAATGAATGTTGGCCAAAAGCATTCGTCATCTTTAACCCATGACCTCGGCACAACTTCTGTTGTGTCCTCGTCAAGGAAAATGACTCCACAAAATGTCTGTTAAAAATCATTGTGTAAAAAATAAAAAAATAAAAGATGATTTTATAACTGAACTGATTATGATTTTCAAAAATAAAGTCTAGTCCTTCATATGAAACAATGGTATAACCACCATTGCCTCATTGAAAGGGACAGCCATGCATTTTTGTGTGAAAGATGACAGTTTGGAGAATTTTATCTCATGGCCTAGGTCAGCTGGGATCACAATGTTTAGAATTTCTGAATTAAAAGGATAGGTAAAAAAATGTCCAACTGTCCCGTACTGTCTGTAGGCAATTGTGACATCACCGTGACAGTCAATTAAATTCATTATTTGACACACATTTTTGCCCACTAGAAATGTGTTGTTCTGACATGTTGTGGTCATGGTGAACCTCTCTGATATCAGTTCGTCATACTGGTGACAGATCAAGTTTGGTACTGGTACAGGGCCTCGGGCATGTTCTTTGCACAATTTGATGGGTTGGTCACTTGTAGCACCACCATTTAATCCCTCGGACAGGCGTCTGATTATTTGGGCCAGGGGATTTGAGGGTTTGCGTACAAAACCCTTGAGTTTTTGCACATAATTTTCGTATGGAAAGGATGATATAACATCCAGATTGCCAAAATGTTTTGCATCCTGTGCAAGATGGGTCAACCCATGCACATTGTACACTAGCTGATCATTTCCATACAGGCTTGCAAAATGTTCCACAAAAGCATGAAGGAGGCTGTTGGCATAACCGTTGTGTTTTCTGGCAAAGAAAGGGGAGACCAGCATTGCCATGGCTGTCGAAAGCAGCAGGAAGTTTGCATATAGATCAGGTCTTAACACCTCACGCAACACCACCGGCCCTGTGTATAATAGAAACTGACGGAACTCCGTCGCCTTCCACCTATCCACTTCGTTCAGTGCTCTTGGCCTTCTAGCAAATTCTGAAGGAATGTGGGGTCTTAAACTTAGAAGATTTCTGGATATTCTGTCCACGTCTCTCCCTGGTACACTGACAGTAAGAGGACCTTTCATCCACAGAAAGATGAGGCGCCTTACAACCCCCAAGCACACCAGGTGCATGTAGTCCAGTGGGACTTGGGACACCAAACCAAAATTTACATTTGTGAAGGCATGAGGGCCATTGTGTGACTGATTGATCTAGTGCTGTGAGCAATATAGTGTAGCCTATGTCTGTAGGAAAAAGGAAAAATAGGTCTAAGCTACCCAATGAGGACAATGACAAAGCATGATATCAAATGTGAAGGGCATAATCATCTATGTTTCATCAATGTTACTTATAATCATTTATGCTTGCTGCTTATTCATATATAAAATGTTTAGGAGTAGAGGCATGTTTATCTCACATACCTCCTGCTCTGGTATGCGAGGGAGATGGGTCAGAGTGAAAGTGAAAGTGAAAGTGACCTACTTGTCAGTTATGGAGAACCATACCTGAAATTTGCCCTCTGCATTTAACCCATCCAGAGAGTAGTGAACACACGCACAGCAAGTGGTGAACACACGTACACCCGGAGCAGTGGGCAGCTATCACTGCAGCGCCCGGGGAGCAAGTAGGGGTATGGTGCCTTGCTCAAGGGCACCTCAGTCGTTACCTGCCGGCACTGAGGATCGAACTGGCAACCTTCTGGTCACGAGTCCGACTCTCTAACCATTAGGCCACGACTGCCCCACGACTGTGTGCAACAGAGCATGACTGCTGCAGAGTGTTTGGCTGCCACAAGCAGTCATAAGGACTCTAATAAGGAGATACCTTTTAGAGTGAGTGAGGTGCCTTATGCACCTCACATATGTGATAACTATGTATAAATAGTAGAAAGATCGGAATTCAAGGAGGACCCTGTCCTGACGCGGGAGATTTGTATCACTGTGTATAAATGTGGGGGTCAAGAGCGAGCAGTCACAGAGTGCCTGGACATAAGACTTTCATATAATTGTATAAACAGGGACAGCTGTGACCCAGAGCTTTATTCATATGATTATTTGGGTAAATAAAATACCTACTTTTACTACGGGGTCGCCTCTCCTCATTTAAAAATACGCAGACTTGAGGGTGAATGCCGTCATCACGAAATCCAATTTTTTTAGGTTCAAGTTGCATGTAAACCGGAGTATTCAGCGTTCTGATATTAATCAGTTTAATGATTAATCTGATTGTTAATGTCCATGTAACGTAAAGCGCCTATAGTCACTGATGACACAATCTGCAGCTACACGTAGGCTATGGCCGCCTCGTTGCACTAGCAGAAGGTGAGGATCGCGTCAAGGTTTTTCTGCTAGTGCAACGAAGTGGTTATAGATCTACATAAGCTGCAGGTTGTGGACTGACACTGTTAAATGATGGCTAGCTGGCAGCATACAATCAAAGCGAGTGTTTTAATGGTTGGTCAATGTGTAAAATTAAGCACACAATGTTGCATGTCATTTTCATGAATGTCTGGCTGCAATTCTCAGCGCTATAACGGCATAAGACTACCTTTTAAAATTCAGCACATTAGCGCAAATATATATTATTAAAAAGTTTATAAGGTTATCCTATAATTAGGTTTATTCTGTGCAACACTCATATTTGTATATGCTAGCGTAGTAGCGCTATAGCAGATGCGGCTTTAACATCAAATGGCTAACACCGCAAATAACAGCCTGCTATCTACAAAGCAAACAGCATTTCACTTGCAAAGTTAAGTAGGCAGTAAATTAGAATAAACACATACAGGTAGATGTACATAACACATAAAAACTTACTTGTGGTATAGCTGGTCGGTTTGAATTTCCGAGGGTTCAGATTCAGAATGAGAGAAATGGCGTCGACAGCTTGGTTTGCTGAATTTTTTTGGCGCTTCTGGCTGAAGTCCGTATTACAGATGAAAACGGACCTGTGCCGTGATGGACCTGAATCACAAAATGCTGTTGCTGTATTTTTAAACACTGATAATATTGCTCAGCTTAATGACAATGGATTTATCTCATGCTCTAGATAGAAAAAAATATATGCAGACAGGTAACCATGTTGTTTTGAAAATGTTTATACGGAGTTCTTCACACAGTTTGAGAAAAGTTTTTCGGATGTGGTCCACATAAGGAAGCCTATGTGAAAACAGTATCGGCTCAGAATCATATTGCAGATCTGGACCAAACCAGTGTCAGAGACAACTAATGTCTTTCGGTTACCTATGGGAAAAATTATCTGGGCCAGATCCGTAAACCGATATAAATACTGAACTGATGGCAGTTAGAATGTTTAAGCTGAAACCTCTATCTGGCACGGATCTGGTTCACAATCAGAAAACGTCTCTGAGCTAGAAACGGAGGCAAGGGGCTTAAAACAGATCTGGGCCAAATGTAAAGGCTATCTGGGTGGATATGGCAGAGTTGACTGTTGATCATGATTGCATCTTTGAACTGACAACCTCTTGTTCATCTAGGGTCGATCTGTTGGATACGCCCCTAGATGGGGGACAACACATCTATGTGGATGGGTCTTGTTCAAAGCCCTGTGATGGTGTCTACCTTTGTGGCCATGCTGTGGTTTCAGACTCAGGCGAGGTGATAGAAGCTTTTGCTCTAGACTACAATTCGGCTCAAGCAGCTAATAATTATTGATCGGTTCTCAAAGTACCAAAAACATGAGCACAAAAAATCCTGGATTTAATAGTTTTGCACCTATAACGTGTGGTGTGCTGTGACGATGATAGCACACCACACAAGATCAGATTTGTGAACCACAGTCTATATATATACTGTACATGTTTAATGTAAACCAATGTGAGCAGAAAAATACCAAAGAAGAGCTGTCAGGGTAGTTTTAAAACACGTCTGAGTTTCACTTACCTGCCAACTCCCAGAATCCCATTGCCCGGTTCAGGTGTACTTGATGAACTGCAATCTACAGGTGGCATCGCCTCCAGATGTAAGACTGAACAACCCTGCTTCAGAAAGGTGCACAGAACCCTAAGCTGGCAGAACCCTGTAAGTCTGAGAAGCATCGTCGGGGCCTAGTGTAAAACACAATGGCGGAAACGACCAACAGAACCGCACCTGCAGGACACCCCCGCCTTGAGCGTCTACACCGATAACTTGGGGCATGCCCTCACGAGCCCGGATAGCTCGGTCGGTAGATCATCAGACTTTTCATCTTAGGGTCCAGGGTTCAAGTCCCTGTTCGGGCGATGGGTGCCCACCTGTACCTCACCTTTACTTTGTGAGCTGTTCTGGCATCGCCCTTTGTATTGTTCGAGCGTTGCTTCAGCACACGCACCAGTAATTCCTTGACAGCTGAGCAAAAGCTGCCAATTCCCTCCCTGTAGATGTAGTGGGGAAGTCTTGCTCTCACAACTTCGCCAGAGGGCTGTTGGCTTGCCTTGATCATATTATGGTTATGACTCTTTTTGGTGGCCGCAGCGATTCCGGGTCATGGCAGGGGACTGTTTGCTGTTTTTGTTGATATCCTGCCTGTCCGTTATTTGACGGCCCATTACTTCTCCTGTTACGCTGCCGGCTCGCCCCACCTTGCCACATGCACTAAGCCCAGAGGACCTGTAATCTATTGTAGTCGTGGCCGAGTGGTTAAGGCGATGGACTTGAAATCCATTGGGGTCTCCCCGCGCAGGTTCAAACCCTGCCGACTACGGTTGCTTTAGGTGTTTGCTTTGCGGACATACAATTTCACGAGCAGCTTTGTTGCGTAATCTTAAGGTCGGTACAACAGGATTCCTCTCTCGAAAGAGAAACTAATTCAGCCCAGTATACACTCTCACGTGTTTGTTAACGAGCGACTCTGTTACAGATGGAAAGTGTTCCTGGCATAAACAGCCTAATGGCCGGTTGTCAGTATGCTCGCCTGCTGTTGCTCAAAAAAGAACAGTAGACACGCTCTTTCTGCTTTTTGTAAATGCGTTTGGATTAAGGCTCCAGTCTCTTCAGAGGCGTGGGTTCAAATCCCACCGCTGTCAGCTATTGCTTGAAAAGCCTGTTTGCCCTCAGGCTTAAAAGGGCAGCTTTTAATTTGCATCTCACTTTCAAGTACCTGCAGACCATCTGAGCCAAAGTGGCCATTTCATGTGTGCTCGATGAGGGTGCAACTGTGATTTGGCTTACCTCCAGGGACAGTGATGAATTACCGTGCATTGAGAAGGTAGCTCTTATGCCGGGGCCTCACACATATTTTTTTGTCGTAGAGTAGTTTAAAACTGGGAGAGACCACAAACATGAGCACAAAAAATCCTGGATTTAATCGTTTTGCACCTATAACATGTGGTGTGCTGTGACGATGATAGCACACCACACAAGATCAGATTTGTGAACCACAGTCTATATATATACTGTACATGTTTAATGTAAACCAATGTGAGCATACAACAATTTCTGTGATTTTACAAATGTTTGCTTTGAAGGAACCTATAAGGCATGCAAGAGCAGAAAAATACCAAAGATAAGCTGTCAGGGTAGTTTTAAAACACGTCTGAGTTTCACTTACCTGCCAACTCCCAGAATCCCATTACCCGGTTCAGGTGTACTTGATGAACTGCAATCTACAGGTGGCATCGCCTCCAGATGTAAGACTGAACAACCCTGCTTCAGAAAGGTGCACAGAACCCTAAACTGACAGAACCCTGTGAGTCTGAGAAGCATCGTCGGGGCCTAGTGTAAAACACAATGGCGGAAACGACCAACAGAACCGCACCTGCAGGACACCCCCGCCTTGAGCGTCTACACCGATAACTTGGGGGATGCCCTCACGAGCCCTGATAGCTCAATCGGTAGAGCATCAGACTTTTAATCTGAGGGTCCAGGGTTCAAGTCCCTGTTTGGGCGATGGGTGCCCACCTGTACCTCACCTTTACTTTGTGAGCTGTTCTGGCATCGCCCTTTGTATTGATCGTGCGTTGCTTCAGCACACGCACCAGAAATTCCTTGACAGCTGAGCAAAAGGCTTCCCTCCCTGTAGATGTAGTCGGGAAGTCCTGCTCTCACAACTTCGCCAGAGGGCTGTTGGCTTGCCTTGATCATATTATGGTTATGACTCTTTTTGGTGGCCGCAGCGATTCCGGGTCATGACAGGGGACTGTTTGCTGTTTTTGTTGATGTCCTGCCTGTCCGTATTTGACGCCCCCATTACATCGCCTGTTACGCTGCTATACTATAGCTTTCAGGTTTTCAGGTACACGGTAACAAGAACGGCATACAAGTACAACGAACGAACACAAGACAATAGACAAGAGGGCATTAAATAGGGGAACAAACACAGGATAATTACTAAGGGGCAGGTGAAGGTAATGAAACACTAATGGGAAGGCTAACGAGACAAAAGACGGGAAACACTGACGAGACACGAGAAAGCACATGGCTTTCTCACACAAAACCTAAGGCTATGCCATGACTCCGCTGCAAGACCAAGAATAAACATGACATGATAGCGGAATCATGACATAATGTAGGCCACTGAGCAACACAGTATGTTCACTAACTGTACTGTGAACATGGATGTATACTTACTTGCACATACTCGTAACGTAGGTCTTTGTGTCGTGCAGAGTTGCGCTCAAAGGGAATCATGCTGAAAGAGCTGATTTCGTGATAACAATTTGTAGACATGTTACCGTATGATAGATTAAAAGGTGCCTTGCCCTTTAAGAGAAAAGGCCTTCCGGTTTCCGGGACTGGCATGTGGGTTCTGATATGTTGTACTAGCGTGCTGGTTACGTGACGGCACAGGCTAATAAAGAGTTTACAGTTTACTCTGTTCCCGTCTAATATGTTTATCCTGAGAGACACAACATGGTGTCAGAAGATGGACTTCGCGCCTTAACGGACTATTTACACGGACATTAAACAAGACTGCTCGTCGAGGTAACGGTTACACACACGGGAAGCTGCTAAAATAGCCGATTGTTTTCGAAGACCGGATCCGCTAAACTTTGACGGAAATATTGCAGATAATTGGCGAATTTTCGAGCAGGATTATGATATTTTCATCGGCGCAGCGCACTTTGACAAACCCGCCAAAACGATGGCGTATATACTCCTCAATCTCGCAGGACCAGAAGCCATAGAGCGGGAGCGCTCGTTTGTCTATGCAGCAGAGGTGCGTGAACCTGGTGAGAACGGTCAAATCTTGTCCCATGCGGAATCCCGAGAAGATCCCGAGTGTCTGAAACGGAAGTTTCGTGAGATATGCAACCCTCAACAAAATAAAACACTGGAAAGACATAAGTTCCACTTAAGAAACCAAAAACAAGGTGAGAGTATTGAATCATTTATCAGTGATCTCAGGATTAAAGCTAAAAGCTGTCGTTTTGGAGAGTTAACAGATGAGCTGATCTGTGACAGAATAGTATGTGGTATTAACAACGAAAGCTTAAGGAAATCACTGCTAAGAGATAGCGACCTGACCCTTGCTAAAGCTATATCAATCTGTCCTATACACGAAATGACGGAGGAGAGCAACAAAACGTTGGCCACACCACAGAAAGCCACCAATGTAGACGCAATACAACCAGTTTCCAGATGGAGGCGCCAATACACAGGGCAAAACCCTCAAAAAGAGAAATGCGATGTTCAAACCATAACCAACTGCAGAAACTGTGTTAATAATCATCCGGCAATGAAGGAGAAATGTCCAGCTTTCGGACAACAGTGTCATAACTGTAAGAAAATGAATCATTTCAGTAAATGTTGCAAAGCACGTAGTCGATTTAATCAAAAGAAATACAATCATAGGAAGTCAATTCACGAAATTGATGTGGATGAACCCTCCAGCCAGGACGATACTTTCTACGTCGACGGTATCGAATTCGACAAGTCTGTCAATATCGTTAACACTCAAGAGGCTGGGCTGGAGGAAGGTTTCGTCACCCTACACATAAACGCAGTTCCAGTTGAAGTGAAAGTCGACACCGGGGCGAAATGTAATGTGATGCCAATAAATATATTCCGAGGCATTTCCAGTGATGAGCGACCAGCCAGACCACCGCGGACACCTAATCTTGTAGCTTATGGTGGAAGCAAAATCGAAACTGCAGGATTGGTAATACTTACGTGTAGTCTAAATGGACAAACTTACTCACTTAAATTTTTCCTGGTGAATCAAGATGTCCAACCGCTGTTAGGATTTCGTGCCTGTTTAGACATGGGAATTGTCACAGTTAGCCCACATGTACACCTTGTCAACATGGAGAGCAGCAATGAAGAGATCCTCGCTGAATACAAAGACTTGTTCTTAAATGAGCTTGGAGAACTTCCACTCACATACTCCATGACGGTGGACCCCAGCATACAGCCTGTAATTCGTCCTGCTCATCGTATCCCTTTGGCAATGCAGGACCGTGTAAAAGCAGAGCTGGACCGTATGCAGAGTCTTGGTGTCATTGCCGCAGTGTCTGAGCCTTCGGACTGGGTCTCATCTATGGTGGTTACACATAAAAAGGACAAACAGGAAATCAGGATATGTATCAATCCAAAAGATCTTAATTCAGCTATCAAAAGACCCCATCACCCAATGCGTACTGTAGAAGAGGTGGCATCCCAAATGCCTGGAGCAACGGTATTTTCAGTACTGGATGCCAAGAATTCTTTCTGGCAGATACGTCTTGACCATAAATCCTCTATGATGACCACTTTTGGCACACCATTTGGGCGATACAGGTTTCTTCGCATGCCCTTTGGCATAAACTCTGCGAGTGAAGTATTCCAGCGCTCCATGGAGCAGTTGTTTTCAGGATACCCCTGCGCAGTAATCGTCGATGATATCATCATAGGAGGTCGGAATGCTGCTGAACACGACGCAAACCTGAAAAGGGTACTGAACAGAGTACGGGAGATCAAGCTCAAATTGAACCCTGCAAAATGCAAGTTTCGTCTGAATCAGGTCAATTATGTAGGGCACATCTTTACAAGCGACGGCCTTAAAGCAGATCCTGCTAAAACAAAAGCGATCTCAGCAATGCCAGCTCCTAAGGACGTCCCTGAACTCCAGCGTTTTCTGGGAATGACGAATTATCTGGGGAAGTTTATCCCGAATCTGAGCGACATTGCCACACCCCTCAGAATGCTGACGCACAGAGAAACAGCATGGTTCTGGGATCGGCAGCACCAACATGCATTCGACATCCTCAAGTCATGCCTATCCACCCCACCTGTCTTGGCATACTATGATGTTAAGATGCCAGTCACCTTGACCTGCGACGCCTCGTGCTATGGACTCGGTGCTGCATGTATGCAAGATTGCAAACCAGTTGCGTACTCATCTCGTACACTCACTGACACTGAGACGCGGTACGCGCAGATAGAAAAGGAGCTGCTGGCCGTTGTGTTCGCCTGCAACAAGTTCAAAGACTATGTGTACGGGAAACCAACAATCATCGAAACCGACCATCAGCCCCTGGTAACCATTATGAAAAAACCCATTCATACAGCCCCTGCACGTTTGCAAAGGATGTTGCTACAGTTACAACGCTACGACATCACTTTGGTGTATAAGAAGGGCAAACACATGTATCTGGAAGATACCTTATCTCGAGCCCCTGACAAAGAAACTTCTCCTGACAGGGACAATGACTCATTTGAAGTCATGACTGTTAGTTACATCTCTACTGCTCGTCTGGAGGAACTCCGAAAACACACATCAGAAGATGAGGTACTAAAGACTCTCTGTAATGCAATTCAAGGTGGATGGCCGGCCAGAGAACAAAGTGTTTCGCCTGCCGTGCGTCCATTCTTTCCCTACAGAGAGGAGTTGACTTTGGAAAAAGGAATCGTAATGAAAGGCCACAAAACGGTCATCCCTCGCTCTTTGCAGAAGGAATACATTCGTGTATTCCACAGAGGCCACCCTGGTCTGGAAGCTACCAAACACAGAGCTAGAGGCATCATCTTCTGGCCATCAATGACAGCCGACATCACAGAAGAAGTTCTTTCATGCTCAGTTTGCAACAGCACAAGGCCTCACCAGCAAAAAGAACCACTGAAACTGTACCCTATTCCAGATCTGCCTTGGTCCACAGTGGCAACGGACATGTTTGAATGGCATGGTCAACACTACCAGGTACTTGTGGACTCATACTCTGGATGGTACGAAATCGACCAACTGCGTGACATCACGTCCAATGCTGTGATTAAGAAGTTGAAAAGACATTTCTCTGTACATGGCACGCCTCACACGCTCATTTCAGACAATGCTAGACAGTACACAAGCCAACGTTTCAAAGACTTTGTCGAACAGTGGGACTTCACCCATGTCACTAGCAGTCCTGAATACGCGCAGTCAAACGGTCTGGCGGAACGAGCGGTCCGTAGTGCCAAAGAGCTAATGGAGAAATCACACAGAGATGGAACAGATGTATTTCTCAACCTTCTTAACCTCAGAAACATCCCTCGAGACCCAACATTGGGATCTCCTGCAGAACGCCTAATGTCACGTCAGACACGATCGGCTATTCCTATCAACTCCAAATTGCTGGAGCCAGCCCCCAAACAAGCCCAGCAAGTCTCTGCACGTCTTTTCATCAAAAGAAATGCCCAAAAGCGATATTACGATTCTTCAAGTAACCCATTGCAGCCACTGCAGACGGGACAAGTTGTCAGAATGCAGACTCCCAAAGGCTACGCCCGGCTTGGCATAGTAAAAGAGGTGAACAAGGAGCCCCGTTCTTACAATGTCCAGTGCGAAGGGAGAACATATAGGAGAAATCGACGCCATATTCTTCCCGTTGCAGAGCTCCCTCCATCACAGCACACCTCTGAGGACATTGACTCTCAGAACAATAATGCACCTACAAAAGACTTCTCCTACCATACACCACACACGACACAACCACACCCTACCCAATCACAGCTCACACTTACTGATTTGCCAAAGCACCCCCAACAGTCTCCTGCCAAAATCAGTAATGTACCTTACATAACACGCTCAGGTCGTATATGCAAACCCAATCCAAAATACGGAAAATAACTTTCCGATACAGAGATTCTTGGAGACTCGTATATCGAGGAATACCTGTTTAAAGTGGTGCATCGTGTTTTCTGTATAAAACAGTGTTATGTTCTTTGTTGTTATGCCTAATGTTGTGACCGCATGCTTAGTTGGCACATTTTGACATTGCTCACTCATTATTTGCAATTGAAATCTATGCAGTCATGTTGTTGCTTGTTTACAAACTCAGCATTGTTTATTGGGCCATTCATGTTTTATATAATTAAGGGAGAACTTAACTAAGGGGAAAGGATGTAGACATGTTACCGTATGATAGATTAAAAGGTGCCTTGCCCTTTAAGAGAAAAGGCCTTCCGGTTTCCGGGACTGGCATGTGGGTTCTGATATGTTGTACTAGCGTGCTGGTTACGTGACGGCACAGGCTAATAAAGAGTTTACAGTTTACTCTGTTCCCGTCTAATATGTTTATCCTGAGAGACACAACACAATTGGCTGCTTGTACATTATCCCACTTATTACATTTCTTACCTGATAAATTATTGAACATGTAAAAATTATTTGAAATATTTTATTAGCTCATTTTTAATGTAGACCTTTGTCGCAACGACCCATCAAGTATTCCAGCGCTGTGTAATAAGTAATAAGTATGTATACAAAAAATATGTATACAAACACGGGTGTAAGAGCATACCTCAAACTCCTGGTTTTGAGGACTTTTACCCTTATCATCTGAGGAACCATCATCCTCAAATGTAGCCTGACAAATCAGAAAGCATTTTGAAAATGCAGAACAATTGAGGAAAAAAAGGAGTAAAAACAAAGATATTTAAAGAGACAAAAAATGGGAGAATACCTATTTAAGGGGAATTAATATTTTATTTTCATTATTTTAGGGGGCTGCCATATGATAGTGTAACATACCTCTGGTTTTGATACAGTCCACCTTTTGTGTGTCTCTATCCACTGACGTTCTGCCTTTCTTATTTTCCCAAGGTCTTCTGTATAAAGAAGTGATTGACACCTAATTCATTAAAATGTCTGCACATAATCGTGGGTAATACATGTTTATGTTGAACTTTATAAATATACATTATAGCCATTTTATTGTAGCATAATAAATCCATTTTGTAGTTGACAAAATAATTACAGTAAATAATTATGCTATTATTACAGTTTTTTACGATTGCTTAAGCACAATTTTGAAAACAGGGCCCGGCTTGTCAAAACACTACACACAATTAATACAACACTTCACCAAAGTAGCACAACACTTCAGATCATTTGCAAAATTGGACGCATTTTTCAAAACTATCCACAACTTTTTAAAAACAATATTTTGTTACCATACGAAACACACACATTTCATATGACTGTAATCTTTTTGAACCATTTGCACACTACTGTTGCTAACCTAAAACACTTGTAGCAAGTTTAATTCTCAGCGATTAGAGTACTGTAAATGAAGTACACAATAGTGCAACTATACAATAATTCACCAAAGACTATACAAGACCAATTCTACAGACTGAGGAAAATATCATTTATTTCCAACAAATTGACAATATTGTACAGAAAATACTACAGTAAACATACTATACATTATCTCTTCGCCTAGCTGGATCTGGCCAGATAATTTCATCAACATCACAAGCAATATCCTCATAAGCAAGACAACGCGGGAAGAACCGTCTTGAATGTCGAATCCATCCTTGCACAGCTGCGGCGTCGAGTCGGTCACATGCGTCCTCCATGGCCTGAATGAGGGGAACCTGAGCCTGGGGCTGAAGATCGTAAACCTTCCACCGCCATGCAGAGAAAAACTCTTCGATAGGGTTTAGAAACAGAGAGTATGGTGGAAGGTATAGTACTGTCAACTGTGGATGGTGTTGAAACCAGTCGTGGATCAAAGCAGCGCGGTGGAATGACACATTGTCCCAGATGACAGTGTATTGTATCTGGTGCATTTCATTACCTGCTGTGACGATGTGGTGCAATCGGTCTAAAAATGTGAGAATGTGAGGTGTGTTGTAAGGGCCCATTCTAGCATGGCGGTGGAGGACCCCATGCTGTGAAATGGCAGTGCAAAGGATGATGTTACCCCCACGTTGCCCTGGGACATTGATTATAGCCCTGTGGCCGATGATATTTCTGCCTCTCCTTCTTGCTTTTGTGAGGTTGAACCCTGCCTCATCAATATATATGAATTCATGGAGGATTTACTCAGCAACCATCTTCAAAACTCTCTGAAATACAGTGAAAGACAACATTGTGCGGTTCAGGATAGGTCTAGTATATTACAGTCAATGTACAAAAGTAATGTGTGGAGTATGCAATATCACAGTGCTAAAGTGAACAATACAAACCTCCACATATTCATGCCGCAGCCGTTTGACCCTCTCTGGATTCCGCTCAAAAGGCACTCGATAAAGTTGTTTCATTTGAACGTGATGTATTTTCAGGATGTGTGCCAGTGTTGACAGAGAGACCTGATGGACATTATGGAAAATGGCATGGTCACCGATAATGTTTGCTTGTAGTTCTCTGAGCCTGATAGCATTATTGGCCAAAACCATGTTTATTATCTCTCTCTCTTGTTCTTGCGTGAATATGGGCCCTCTTCCTCCTTGTCGTTCCCGTCCTTCAGTCCTATGTAGAGAATAATACATGTAACTTACTGTACAATATCACAGGAAGGGGTATCACAAGTGCTAATATGGAGCATACAATAATAACTGTAGACAGATCTTCTTTTCCCTGTTTTCCTGTCGAAAAGTCCTTATGACAGATGCCACTGTATATCTGCTAAGATTTGGCTGAACTCTCAGTCCAGCCTCCCTGTCAGTGCTTTGGAATTGCAAGGAAGTGACATCATGATATACGTCTGTGTCTGATGTATACAAGTGTGTTTAGTGTTTTGCAAATCACTGTGTGTAATGTTTTGCAAATAGTGTGAAGCTGACAATGTGCTTACAGTTGTGCAAATCTAGCCTTGTGTTTTGTTCCTTGAGTTTACGGTTTTGCGAATTGTGGGAAAAGTTAAATTTTAGTGTGTAAGCAATTGTAAAAAACTGTAACAAAAAAGTTATTTAAAGTGATAAGGTTGTTGAACTTATCATATTACTGGACAAAAGTTGCCATGATAATTTTCCTGCTAAACCCTATACCAGAATTGTTTATTACTTTAAAACTAATATAAAAGCAAACAATAAAGCTGACAAAACATCGTCATAGACTTCACTGTGATATGTTTTCATAGTTAGTTTGTATAGTAAAACAAAATTTCCTGTCAGAACAACTTCGGTAAAAACGACCAGTCCTGACTGGAGACTGAAACAGAGTAGGACACGCTTCTAATGTAACGTAGGCTTATTTCGATTCAGCCTGGATTTATTTTGACTTCTCTATGGTACTTTATTACTACGTCACCAATATTAAATTACAACTACAAAAAAGCAATTACATAATGTGTTCGCTGGTTAATATTTATAAAAAAAAAACTTACCGTTTATACTGAGAACTTGGCCCGGAAAAGCTTTCCAACCTCCTTTAGGTGGCTTTGTTCCTAAAGTGTTCCACCAGGCCGATCCTCTTGGGGTCACTTAACATTTTTTTGTCTCTAACATTTTTTTCTGATTCAACACTTACTTTAAGCTGATGAACATTTCTTCAATGTTCGGCGTGTTCAAAATTGGAGAGAGGCCAGTTAAGAAAATGTTGAAATTTATTGATCAGAAGATTCAAAATACAACAGCTGGGTGGGTCCTCAGATGCAAAGTCTTACACAAAGAACCGACGTCTTACAAAGGACAGACACACCTGTGGAAAATACACTCAAAATCATCCCCCTAACTCTTGGTTACACTGGTTATATTTTCAACATATTATGCACAGTTAGTAATCAATAATGAAATCATAAAGCATATTAAATGTAAAGGCACGTTTAAACCAAAATAAAAATCACAATAAAAATCCTTCAGTCCCTCTCTTGGACACAATCATCCTCATCTAGGAAGTGGTCGCCAGACAATAGAGGCATGGTATATTTGGGAGGGGTTAGGTCTTTCTGTTCTATTGCCGCTACTATCAATCGGTTACATAGTGATCTGATACAGGGAATACAACAGCATCCACATGAGACCAAAATACCTACAAATACAGCTATTGATACCACAATTGAAATTATTACTGATTTCCATTTGCCTAGTGCCTTGTCTAGCCAATCTCCAATAGGATTATTTACTCCTGAATGTTCCTTCATTTCGATAGACAAAGTTCTCAATTCTTCCAATGCCCTAGTCACTGATCCGTCTGGGGCAGTATTATTAGGAATGTAAGTACAACAAAGATCACCAAACGTAACACATACTCCTCCCTTTTCTGCCAATAACATGTCTAGAGCCATACGGTTCTGTATAGCCATCAGTGAAGTTGGTGCTAGCTGCTCCGCTAAACCATCTACGGCATCCCTTGTCATATTTGCTAATCTCATCACATTATAATGTACATAATTAATCCTATCTACATTCTTGTTTGGGGTGGCTGGAAAAAGAGCAGCTATTATCGGTATATTCTCAAAACCTGCTGCCACTTGGTTTGCTAGTTTATATTCATCCGGTACACCTCTGGGAATTCCTATAGCATCGATATACGTAGGACTATTTAATGATAAATCTACACTTGACCTATTGCTCTCTGTTTAATGATGTGTCTCCTACGTCTTCTAGTCAATGTTGCTGAATTCACGGTTTCCGTTCTGACTGCTCTGTCTCCTATCAGGGTTATTGGGGCTCCCAGTCTTACCAAAGCACACACTCCCTTTGCCTGCTCAGGTATCCTAGTAAACAATCTTTAATCTCCACAATAATAATACAAACCTGCCCTAGCCCACGTACCTATTTTAGTCCCATTATCTACTATTATCTGATCACACCACTCCTTGTTTATCTCCCCCAGGTTGCTGGTTGGTGATTGACGTTTAATATCATAGCAAGTATAATTTGCTTTCTTTGGTGTAAATGGACCTGCCCGTGAAAGATTGGTTATCTTTGGTTAAGAGGGAGAAGGTAGATAATGAACAAAAGGGGTCCAAGGACAGAGCCTTGGGGAATACCAGAGGAAAGGGGGGCAGAGTGGGTTCTGAAAGTTTTAAGTTGTACAAACTGAGTACGGCCAGAGAGATATGATTTAAACAAGTGCAGGGGCGTATCAGATAATCCAAGGGAAGCTAATCGGTCGATAAAGGTTGGTGTGGGAAATGGTGTCAAAAGCCGCACTCAGGTCCAGAAGGATGATGATTGTCAGTAATCCAGAATCCGCAGCCGTGAGGAGGTCATTGGTGATTTTAAGAAGAGCTGTTTCGGTGCTATGGAGGGGACGGAAACCAGATTGGAACTGTTCATATAGACTATTTTGAGTGAGATGGTCATGAATCTGAGAGGCAACTGTTTTTTCAAGAATTTTAGAAAGGAAGGGGAGGTTGGAAATTGGACGGAAATTGTTAAAGTTGCTGGGGTCAGCTCCAGGTTTCTTGAGAATGGGGGTTATTGCAGCTGTTTTGAGGGGAGACGGAACAATACCAGTGATAAGCGAGGAATGGATAATTGCAGTTATAAGAGGGGTCAGGGAGTGAATGCACGTTTTAACCAATGTAGTCGGGAGAGGATCAAGTTGGAAGTTGATGATTTAGATTTGCGAACAAAATTTGTTATTTCAGCAGCAGAGGGGAGAGTGAAAGCAGATAAAAGATGACAAGAAGATGTTTGAACATCCGAGGATGGTTTGAGGGTTGCGATCTGAGGGGATACCTGTTGATGTATATGATAAATTTTAGTAGTAAAAAATGGCATTATGGAATTACAGGAGTCAGTGGAGTAAAAATGAGGTGGTAGAGAAACAGGTGGACGAAGTGTTTTATGCACCAGTGAAAAAAGTGCTTGAGAGTTACCAGAGCCTGAACTGATTAAATCTGTATAGTAGTTAGACTTTGCAGTGGAAAGAGAATCTTTATAAGAAAGTAAATGGGTATAAAACATTTGTTTGTGGATGTGCAAACCAGTTTTTCTATAGAGGCGTTCCAGTTGGCGACCTCTAGCTTTCAGTTGGCGATGTTCAGAAGTAAACCAGGGTGCAGATTGGGAAAAGGAAACAAACCGTGTTTTTATTGGGGCCAGGGTATCGACGAGATGGTGTAGGCCACAATCATAGTGACTGAGCAGTTCATCAGGGGAGGATGTGAAGTTGATATTAGGAAGATTGGCAATACCAGAATTTAAAGCTGCTGGGTCAATGGACTTGATGTTACGGAAAGAGATTTGACGTAACAGTTTCGTTTTGAACAGTGTCACCTTAGCATTAAATGAAATAAGTTTATGATCAGAAATGGGAAAGTCATAAGCAGTACAATTAAAAGGAGTGACACCAAAGCAGCAAAGTAGATCCAAGATATGGCCCTTTGAATGGGTAGGAAAATGTATAAACTGCTGCAATTCAAAACTATCAAGGCATGATTTAAAGTCTTTTGTGAGGTAGTTATTGTCATTATCAATATGGATGTTAAAATCACCGAGGAGAATGACATTAGGGGAAAGAGGTGATATAAATGTAAGAAAAGCTAAAAATTCATTAATGAATTCTGAATTTGGTTTAGCTGGACGATACACGATGGCTACAATAATAGGGGATGGACCATTTAGTTTAATGACAAGAGACTCAAATGACTGATAGAGTGGCATAGAGACATCCGAGACTTTCCAACGCGACCTGTAACGCGGGGTTTACAACTGTAAACAAACCCGGGGGGAGTTGCTTCGTTCAACTGGGAAAAGTCATGTGGTTGCTGCCAAGTCTCTGTCAGAGTAAAGAAGTCATATTTGCGGTCATTAATGAAATCCTGGAGAAAAGGTCCTTTGCCCGAAAGGGATCGGATGTTGTATAAACCAAAGTGGAGATCGTTAAAGTTGTTCTTGTGGGAAACAGAGCTAGCATTAGCAGACCTGGGTAGACTGGTTAGCACACTCTGGTCCACCTTCCTGCTGGATGATCTCGATTGACGGCGAGATGAAGACCAGAAGGAGTTGATTGAGGTGAAAGCATCAATGTTGAAACTCCGTCGAGACCCACGATGAAGATATCACCGACGAGGTAAGTGAGCGTTTTCCGGGCCAGGGTGCAGCGTCGATTTTAAAACTGCTGAGGCAGTCGGATTGAAGCAGAGTTTGAGAAGCTCAGCAGTCGAGTATTGAAACATAGCCGACGAGGAACTTGTGAGGAGTAGCGCAGCCATCCACATGAGTATCGCCCACTAGCTGAGCCACATTTTGGTCAAAAGGAGCCAGATGTAGCTGGTATGAACGCAGTAATCGATGACAGTTTATCAACAGGGCAATAAACAGTTAAAAAATAATAATTCAATAAAAACTGAAGTTAAAAAGACCAAAATTAAACAAACAATCGGAGAGCAGCGGCAGCGAGTCGCGCCAGCGTACACCCGCCAATCAAACTCCTGAAATGACTCTGTTATTGATCAATAAGCTCTGTTCTCTGGCTGTGGTAATTATCCATTCCAGCCACAAATTATTTTCCCCATATCCTGTGGCACTTTCTATCATATCTTCTGGTTTTAACATGGTGTAATCTATTTCTACTACCCCATTCTTTTGTTCTCAGCTACTGTCCCATTTCTTTCCTCCTCAGGTGAACTGTCCACAACAAATTTTATTACTGCTTTTCTATCTGTTCCTTGCATGTGCACCCCCATTATAAGGAAAAACTCCCCTGTATAATTGGCTGATCCCGTTCTGGTGGATATTGAAAGGGTGAGTGGATTTTGGCTTGTACTGTAATCTCTTTGCATTTTAAAATCAAATTTTGCCGAGGTACGGGTGCAAAGGCTGGGTTCTTTCGGGGTCCAACCACCGGTATATGCTATTACCTAATTCCATGACGGACACCATTCACCCCTATAGGTTTGCCTAGACTGGTACGCCTTACAAACACTGTCCATATTCCCGTCCATACATACATATACCTCGTACCCCCTCCATGAGCAATTTTTCCCCCCGCAATTAATGACAGCGCATAGGTCGAAAGTAAATGATGTGGTCTTACCCCAAACATAGTTAATTACGAGTTGTTCACATGGTAACCTCGTATCGGCTATGGCTCTTTTGTGTCTCGGTTTCGATATAGTGTTATTGCTTTCCTGACCCTCAGTTAGGCTAAAAATTATTCCTACTACAACTCCTGAGATTATTAATAAGATCCCCAACAGTTTACAGTTTTCCCACAGCTTCATCTCGTTACCCTCTCTTGGACTTTAAAGGAACAATAAACACACTCTTGAAAATTTAAATGGTTAAACACACAGTATACTTAATGGGAATATGGGATTAAGGAAAAATATATGGTTAAAATCACACAAAATGTACCTAATTGTAAGGAACAAATGGTTATACGTTAATTAATATGACAATATAAAAATCACAATAGCAACATAAAAATATGAAAAATATGGAAAATACTGAATATGAAAAATTTAAAAACGGTGAATATTAAAATATGAAAAATAGAAAATATGAAAAATATGGAAAATGTGAATATTAAAATATGAAAAATCACAATCACAACAATATATATTGATTAGAAAGAATTAGAAAGAAAATTAAGATATAGAGATTACGATAAAAAATGATATGAAAATGTTGATAACCCTTGATTATAATGAGTATATAGTTATCACTATATGTACTCATGTGAACACCTGTCTCAATATACTCTTGACTTTTTGAAAATCTAAATTGTCCAAACCACAGCCTTTTTTGCACTAGATTAGATTTTTAATGCCCCTGTTGTTGATGCTTGTGTCCCACTTTCTGCTGCTCCAGAGATACCCTCCCTCTTTTGGACCTGAGCCCTCAGGTCCACAGCAGTCTCTGACAGTGACCTGTTTGGTGGATCACAGTTAACACAAGAAGACAAGTGATACCAGGTGTCGCCCTTGCCAGATAGGCGGACACAATGTGACGTCCTTGCCGTCACTTTCAGAGGCTCCATCCAGCGTGGCTCATTCCACTTCCTTCGAAACTTTTTCAGACGAACCCACTGTGAACGGGGCTCGACAGGTTCTTCAGCAATGTCAGAGGGAGTCTGCTGAGAGAAATGTTGAACCATAGCAGTCAGTTTATCAAAATATACACAATGTGAAAGTGGTACACAGGTGTCCGGCTTCAGCGGCGTCGACGGTCCTGGAAAAGATCTACCTGTAAGCAATTCAAAAGGTGTAAAGCCAGTGATTCTGTTAACAGAGGAACGTACAGACATTAGAGCCAACGAAAGAGCTGATAGCCATGATAATTTGGTCTGTGCACAGATTTTAGCCAATTTAAGTTTCAGCGTTAGGTTCATCCGTTCGACCTTACCTTGCGATTCAGGATGATAGACGGCCCCAAACGCATGCGTTAGACCCAAAGATTTCTCTACGATGTATAAATGCTCATTTTTGAAATGCGATCCGTTATCTGAACGGATACGCCTGGGAAAACCGTAATTTGGGATGTAATGATTTATGAGACACTTAATGACTGCAGTGCTGTCTTCTTTTCCACAAGGAAAAGCCTCAGGCCAACCTGTGAATTGGTCAACTATCACCAACAAATACCGTTTCCCTTGCACCCTCTCTACCATGTCTGTAAAGTCAATCACGATTTCCTCTCCTGGGCCTCGCAATGGCAAAAATGTGCCCTTTAACTGTTTTAAGGTTGGTTTGACGTTATGTTTTTGACAAATGTCGCATGAAAGTACAAAGTTAGACACCATAGCCGTCAAAAAAGGATGCCACCAATATTGCAATGTTTTCATCATCTGTTTCGAACTCACGTTCGACATAGTGTGTGCTTGGATTATGATAGAGCGTGACAGGCTCATGGGCAATGCTGGTCTGCCATCTGGGGCCTGCCACAGACCATCTGGTGCACACAGGGCCCCATACTCTGTCCACGTCGACAGTTCTTCTGGTGTGCATTTGCCATGTTCGGCCACAAGTGTTTCTCTGCTGAAAGATGATAACAATTTCACATATGAACAGTCAGTCTTTACCATCATGGTCACCTGATAGCCTGCAGCTGTTTTGGCAGCCAAGTCAGCAGCCTCATCTGTTTTACAGTGGCCCTGACATTTTATGACAGCAACAGCTGCTGGAATTTTCAATTCGTCCAACAGTGCACGTGCTTCTGCGTCATGTGCTATAGGCCTACCAGACGTAGTGACGAACCCACTCCTTTGCCACACTGCGAGTTCGACATGGACAGCACCCACGACATAAGCTGAGTCACTGTAAATGTTGACTTTACCAGAGCCTGCAAGTTTTAGTGCTTGTGTGACCGCAATTAGTTCTGCTCTCTGTGCTGACTGTTTGCCTTCTATTTTTTCTGCTTCCCTAGTAGTGTAACCTAAGTCTGTTTGCTGCACAACAGAGTAAGCCGAGACTAAAGAGCCGTCATGAGCTCTGAAACAGCACCCGACCGTGAAAAGTGTAATCACGTCCGAGGCTTCAGGGATAGGGGTTGCAGTTAAGTCCTGGCGAACACGAGATGCCAGGTCAGTGATTGGTGCACAGTTATGTGGTTCCCCTTGTGGAACAAATCTGCCATGTTAATGCCGTCGTGTTTATATGTTATGTTTGGCGCCGTTAGATATTTGGACAGTTTTCTCTGCCTCAACGGTGAAAACGTAAATTTAGATTCAGAGTTGACAAACGACATGACAGAGTGAGTGGTCAGGACCGTTAACTGATGACCCATCACAATGTGAGATGTCTTTTCAATGATCTTTGCCAATCCTGCAGTGAACCTGGCACAAGCCGGCTGGCGTTGTTCAATGGCGTCCATTGGGACACTGACGTACATGAGCACACGTCTAGCAATAGACTGCTTCTGGAAAAGTACTCCATGTGCGCTATTCCCTGTTTCAGAAACGTCCAGAAAAATGCCTTGCTGTAATCAGGGCTATGCAGATATGCTGCATGTGACAGCTCCCCTTTCAATTTAGTGAACGCGGTTCCTGCTTCAGGGGTCCATGTTAACTTTGCCTGCACATTTCTCATGCCTTGTTCCTTGACCATGTCTCGTAATGGCTTGGTGACCGCTACATACATAGGGATATAGTTTCTGCTGAAACCTGTCAATCCCAGAAAGGAAAGCATGTCCTTCACATTATGTGGCTTTGGGTGTGACAAAATGCCATCACGTTGTCAGGCACGATTTATATTCTTCTGAGATTGGTATACAGAAAAAAGCGTTGACCAAATCAATGCATGTGAACCATTGGTAAGCTGGGGTCAAATTTGAGATGGCAGTATATGGGTTTGGTAAGGCCATTGTTGGTGAATCTCTCCACCAATGATCAGTCCCCCCACACTGATTTTTTTTTACTGTCTGCCTTAACTCCCAGAATTCCATTACCCGGTTCAGGTGGACTTGATGAACTGCAATCTACAGGTGGCATCGCCTCCAGATGTAAGACTGAACAACCCTGCTTCAGAAAGGTACACAGAACCCTAAGCTGACAGAACCCTGTAAGTCTGAGAAGCATCGTCGGGGCCTAGTGTAAAACACAATGGAGGAAACGACCAACAGAACCGCACCTGCAGGACACCCCCGCCTTGAGCGTCTACACCGAAAACTTGGGGCATGCCCTCAAGAGCCCGGATAGCTCAGTCGGTAGAGCATCAGACTTTTAATCTGAGGGTCCAGGGTTCAATTCCCTGTTCGGGCGATGGGTGCCCACCTGTGCCCACCTGTACCTCACCTTTACTTTGTGAGCTGTTCTGGCATCGCCCTTTGTATTGATCGAGCGTTGCTTCAGCACACGCACCAGAAATTCCTTGACAGCTGAGCAAAAGCCTTCCCTCCCTGTAGATGTAGTCGGGAAAGTCCTGCTCTCACAACTTCGCCAGAGGGCTGTTGGCTTGCCTTGATCATATTATGGTTATGACTCTTTTTGGTGGCCGCAGCGATTCCGGGTCATGGCAGGGGACTGTTTGCTGTTTTTGTTGATATCCTGCCTGTCCGTTATTTGACGCCCCATTACATCGCCTGTTACGCTGCCGGCTCGCCCCACCTTGCCACACGCGATAAGCCCAGAGGACCTGTAATCTATTGTAGTCGTGGCCGAGTGGTTAAGGCGATGGACTTGAAATCCATTGGGGTCTCCCCGCGCAGGTTCAAACCCTGCCGACTACGGTTGCTTTAGGTGTTTGCTTTGCGGACATACAATTTCACGAGCAGCTTTGTTGCGTTATCTTAAGGTCGGTACAACAGGATTCCTCTCTAGAAAGAAAAAACAATGCAGCCCAGTATACACTCTCACGTGTTTGTTAACGAGCGGCTCTGTTACAGATGGAACGTGTTCCTGACATAAACAGCCTAATGGCCGGTTGTCAGTATGCTCGCCTGCTGTTGCTCAAAGTGCAGTAGACACGCTCTTTCTGCTTCTTGTAAATGCGTCTTTCATGCGGCGTTACATCAAAACTGTGTACCGAGCACCAAAATAATATAGAATTACTTGCCAGCTGGTGTATCTTAATAGATTTAATAGTTTTGCACCTATAACGTGTGGTGTGCTGTGACGATGATAGCACACCACACAAGATCAGATTTGTGAACCACAGTCTATATCTATACTATACATGTTTAATGTAAACCAATGTGAGCATACAACAATTTCTGTGATTTTACAAATGTTTGCTTTGAAGGAACCTATAAGGCATGCAAGAGCAGAAAAATACCAAAGATAAGCTGTCAGGGTAGTTTTCAAACACGTCTGAGTTTCACTTACCTGCCAACTCACAGAATCCCATTACCCGGTTCAGGTGTACTTGATGAACTGCAATCTACAGGTGGCATCGCCTCCAGATGTAAGACTGAACAACCCTACTTCAGAAAGGTGCACAGAACCCAAAGCTGACAGAACCCTGTAAGTCTGAGATGCATCGTCGGGGCCTAGTGTAAAACACAATGGCGGAAACGACCAACAGAACCGCACCTGCAGGACACCCCCGCCTTGAGCGTCTACACCGAAAACTTGGGGCATGCCCTCACGAGCCCGGATAGCTCAGTCGGTAGAGCATCAGACTTTTAATCTGAGGGTCCAGGGTTCAAGTCCCTGTTCGGGCGATGGGTGCCCACCTGTACCTAACCTTTACTTTGTGAGCTGTTCTGGCATCGCCCTTTTTATTGATCGTGCGTTGCTTCAGCACACGCACCAGAAATTCCTTGACAGCTGAGCAAAAGGCTTCCCTCCCTGTAGATGTAGTCGGGAAGTCCTGCTCTCACAACTTCGCCAGAGGGCTGTTGGCTTGCCTTGATCATATTATGGTTAAGACTCTTTTTGGTGGCCGCAGCGATTCCGGGTCATGGCAGGGGACTGTTTGCTGTTTTTGTTGATATCCTGCCTGTCCGTTATTTGACGGCCCATTACATCGCATGTTACGCTGCCGGCTCGCCCCATCTTGCCTCACGCTCTAAGCCCAGAGGACCTGTAATCTATTGTAATTGTAGCCGTGTGGTTAAGGCGATGTACTTGAAATCCATTGGGGTCTCCCCGCGCAGGTTCAAACCCTGCCGACTACGGTTGCTTTAGGTGTTTGCTTTGCGGACATACAATTTCACGAGCAGCTTTGTTGCGTTATCTTAAGGTCGGTACAACAGGATTCCTCTCTCGAAACAGAAAACAATGCAGCCCAGTATACACTCTCACGTGTTTGTTAACAAGCGGCTCTGTTACAGATGGAACGTGTTCCTGGCATAAACAGTCTAATGGCCGGTTGTCAGTATGCTCGCCTGCTGTTGCTCAAAGTGCAGTAGACACGCTCTTTCTGCTTTTTGTAAATGCGTCTTTCATGCGGCGTTACATCAAAACTGTGTACCGAGCACCAAAATAATATAGAATTACTTGCCAGCTGGTGTATCTTAATAGATTTAATAGTTTTGCACCTATAACGTGTGGTGTGCTGTGAAGATGATAGCACACCACACAAGATCAGATTTGTGAACCACAGTCTATATCTATACTATACATGTTTAATGTAAACCAATGTGAGCATACAACAATTTCTGTGATTTTACAAATGTTTGCTTTGAAGGAACCTATAAGGCATGCAAGAGCAGAAAAATACCAAAGATAAGCTGTCAGGGTAGTTTTAAAACACGTCTGAGTTTCACTTACCTGCCAACTCACAGAATCCCATTACCCGGTTCAGGTGTACTTGATGAACTGCAATCTACAGGTGGCATCGCCTCCAGATGTAAGACTGAACAACCCTACTTCAGAAAGGTGCACAGAACCCAAAGCTGACAGAACCCTGTAAGTCTGAGATGCATCGTCGGGGCCTAGTGTAAAACACAATGGCGGAAACGACCAACAGAACCGCACCTGCAGGACACCCCCGCCTTGAGCGTCTACACCGAAAACTTGGGGCATGCCCTCACGAGCCCGGATAGCTCAGTCGGTAGAGCATCAGACTTTTAATCTGAGGGTCCAGGGTTCAAGTCCCTGTTCGGGCGATGGGTGCCCACATGTACCTCACCGTTACTTTGTGAGCTGTTCTGGCATCGCCCTTTGTATTGATCGTGCGTTGCTTCAGCACACGCACCAGAAATTCCTTGACAGCTGAGCAAAAGGCTTCCCTCCCTGTAGATGTAGTTGGGAAGTCCTGCTCTCACGACTTCGCCAGAGGGCTGTTGGCTTGCCTTGATCATATTATGGTTATGACTCTTTTTGGTGGCCGCAGCGATTCCGGGTCATGGCAGGGGACTGTTTGCTGTTTTTGTTGATATCCTGCCTGTCCGTTATTTGACGGCCCATTACATCGCATGTTACGCTGCCGGCTCGCCCCATCTTGCCTCACGCTCTAAGCCCAGAGGACCTGTAATCTATTGTAATCGTAGCCGTGTGGTTAAGGCGATGTACTTGAAATCCATTGGGGTCTCCCCGCGCAGGTTCAAACCCTGCCGACTACGGTTGCTTTAGGTGTTTGCTTTGCGGACATACAATTTCACGAGCAGCTTTGTTGCGTTATCTTAAGGTCGGTACAACAGGATTCCTCTCTCGAAACAGAAAACAATGCAGCCCAGTATACACTCTCACGTGTTTGTTAACAAGCGGCTCTGTTACAGATGGAACGTGTTCCTGGCATAAACAGTCTAATGGCCGGTTGTCAGTATGCTCGCCTGCTGTTGCTCAAAGTGCAGTAGACACGCTCTTTCTGCTTTTTGTAAATGCGTCTTTCATGCGGCGTTACATCAAAACTGTGTACCGAGCACCAAAATAATATAGAATTACTTGCCAGCTGGTGTATCTCGTCCCCGCCGACTTGTGACTGTAAAGCCATCTGAGCGATGGCAGCGGCGAGAAAGGGCCGGCCGAGGTGTCAAATCTGTGGTAGCGTGGCCGAGCGGTCTAAGGCGCTGGATTAAGGCTCCAGTCTCTTCGGAGGCGTGGGTTCAAATCCCACCGCTGCCAGCTATTGCTTGAAAAGCCTGTTTGCCCTCAGGCTTAAAAGGGCAGCTTTTAATTCGCATCTCACTTTCAAGTACCTGCAGACCATCTGAGCCAAAGTGGCCATTTCATGTGTGCTCGATGAGGGGGCATGCAACTGTGATTTGGCTTACCTCCAGGGACAGTGATGAATTACCGTGCATTGAGAAGGTAGCTCTTATGCCGGGGGCCTCACCAATTTTTTTTAAATTGTAGAGTAGTTTAAAACTGGAGACCACAAACATGAGCACAAAAAATCCTGGATTTAATAGTTTTGCACCTATAACGTGTGGTGTGCTGTGACGATGATAGCACACCACACAAGATCAGATTTGTGAACCACAGTCTATATCTATACTGTACATGTTTAATGTAAACCAATGTGAGCATACAACAATTTCTGTGATTTTACAAATGTTTGCTTTGAAGGAACCTATAAGGCATGCAAGAGCAGAAAAATGTCCTGCCGAGTGGTTAAGGCGATGGACTTGAAATCCATTGGGGTCTCCCCGCGCAGGTTCAAACCCTGCCGACTACGGTTGCTTTAGGTGTTTGCTTTGCGGACATACAATTTCACGAGCAGCTTTGGTGCGTTATCTTAAGGTCGGTACAACAGGATTCCTCTCTCGAAAGAGAAAACAATGCAGCCCAGTATACACTCTCACGTGTTTGTTATCTAGAGGAAGAGTAGTGCAAATGATTCGCTCTGCAGTCCGGACTATCCGCTGTAGTCTTCCGAGGTCAGTTTTGGAGGCTGAGCCGAACCAGACGGTGATGGAGGTGCAGATTATGGATTCGATGACAGCTGAGTAGAACTGTACGAGCAGCTCCTGTGGCAGGTTGAACTTTCTCAGCTGCCGGAGGAAGTAAAGTCTCTGCTGGGCTTTTTTTACAATAGAGTCGATGTGAGCGTCCCACTTCAGATCCTGAGAGATGGTGGTGCCCAGGAACCTGAATGACTCTACTGCAATCACAGTGCTGTTCATGATGGTGAGTGGGGGAAGTGCAGGGGGGTTTCTCCTAAAGTCCACTATCATCTCCACTGTTTTGAGCGTGTTCAGCTCCAGGTTGTTGTACCTGCACCATAGAGCCAGCTGCTCCACCTCCTGTCTGTACGCAGACTCGTCACCGTTCCGGGTGAGACCGATAACAGTAGTGTCGTCTGCAAACTTCAGGAGCTTGACGGAGGGGTCTTTAGAGGTGCAGTCGTTGGTGTACAGGGAGAAGAGCAGTGGGGAGAGAACACATCCCTGTTGCGCACCAGTGTTGATGGCGCGGCTGTCTGACATGATTTTGCCCATTCTGACTAACTGTTGTCTGGCTGTCAGAAAGCTGGTGATCCATTGACAGACAGAGCTAGGGACAGAGAGCTGGGTCAGTTTGGTCTGGAGCAGTGATGGGATGATTGTATTGAAGGCAGAACTGAAGTCCACGAACAAGATCCTCGCATAAGTCCCTGGTTTGTCCAGATGTTGTAGGGTGTAATGCAGTCCCATGTTAACTGCATCATCCACAGACCGGTTTGCTCTGTAGGCAAACTGCAGGGGGTCCAGCAAAGGGTCAGTGATGACCTTCAAATAAGCCAACACCAGTCTTTCAAATGACTTCATGGCAACAGTGATCTTTGGTTTCTTTGGGATTGGGATGATGATGGAGCGTTTAAAGCACGAAGGGACTTTGCACAGCTCCAGTGATCTGTTGAAGATCAGTGAGAAGATGGAGGCCAGCTGGTCAGCGCAGGTCTTCAGACAGGCTGGTGAAACACCGTCTGGGCCTGGTGCTTTCCTTCTCTTTTGTTTTCTAAAGATCTGGCGTACGTTATCCTCACTGATCTGAAGTGCAGGGTGGGAGGAGAGGGGGATGGCTGGAGGTGTTGATGGCTGTGTATAGAGATGGTCAGGGTGGGTGTAAAGTGTCTGGTCTAGGGTCTCAAATCTACAATAGAAGTGATTTAAATCTTCAACAAGCTGTTTATTGCTCTCGATGCTAGGGGATGGTGTCTTGTAGTTGGTAATGTCTTTCAGGCCTTTCCACACTGATGCAGGGTCGTTGGCAGAAAACTGGTTTTCCAGCTTTTTGGCGTAGCTCTTTTTAGCCACCCCAATCTCCTTTGTCAGAGTGTTTCTGGCCTGATTATACCAGATCCTGTCCCCGCTCCTGTAGGCATCCTCTTTGGCCTGACGCAGCTGTCTGAGTTTTGGTGTGAACCATGGTTTATCATTGTTGAATGATAAATAAGTCTTTGTAGGGATGCATAAATCCTCACAGAAACTGATGTATGATGTAACAGTTTCTGTGAGCTCGTCCAGATCGGTGGCAGCAGCTTCAAAAACACTCCAGTCAGTGCATTCAAAACAGGCTTGTAAGACCTGCTCTGAGTCGTTGGTCCATCTCTTTACAGTCCTTATTTCTGGCTTAGCAGTTTTAAGTTTTTGTCTGTAAGTTGGTAGCAGATGAACCAGGCAGTGATCAGAGAGTCCTAGAGCTGCTCGGGCGACAGAGCGATATGCACCTTTTATAGTAGTGTAGCAATGGTCTAAAATATTATCGTCTCTTGTGGGGCATGTGATATGTTGTTTAAATTTAGGCAGCTCACGTGTGAGTTTTGCCTGATTAAAGTCTCCTAGAATGATAAAGACAGAATCCGGGTGTTGTTGTTCTGTGTCTGTGATCAGATCAGCCAGCTGTTGCAGCGCAGTCCACACGTGTGCTTGTGGTGGAATGTAAACACTTACGAGGATGACTGATGAAAACTCCCGCGGCGAGTAGAACGGTTTACAGTTAATGAAAAGCGCTTCCACATCAGGACAGCACATCTTCTTTAACACAGTTACATCCGTACACCACCTTCTGTTGATGTAAAAGCATGTCCCACCACCGCGCGTTTTCCCTGTTGTCTCCGTATCGCGATCCGCTCTGAACAGCTGAAAGTCCGGCAGATGTAACGCGCTGTCCGGAATGGTTTCGTTCAGCCAGGTTTCCGTAAAACACAGAGCAGCAGAGTTTGTAAAAACCTTGTTTTTGCTTGAAAGCAGGCGAAGTTCGTCCATTTTGTTAGGTAGAGAGCGGAGATTCGCAAGATGAATGCTTGGCAACGGCGTTCTTAGGCCGCGCTGTCTGAGCTTGACGAGCGCGCCGGCTCGCTTCCCGCGCTTGCGTTTCTTCCGGCGTCCTCTCCACGCGACTGCACTGACTAAAATATCCAGCAAAACGTCAGAAAAATCGAAAACTGGTTGCAGATTAGTTGGTATCCACTGCCGAATGTTCAGCAGTTCGTTCCTTGTAAAACTGATAGTGTTTGACAGACATAAAACAGGACAAACTAACAAAAACAGCAAGACTACTGGAGAGCTCCACACCGAGGCAGCCATTCGCGGCGCCATCTTGGAAGTTATGAACGATGCTTCCTTAGAACCGGATTCGAACAAGCGACCTAAGGATGACCCGTGAGTCGCCAACAGACCGAGAATAGAAGACTCCGTGGATAGTGTACGACATGCCGAGTTTGTGACCGAGTTAGACTTACTTAAGGGTTATTGGCAGGTTCCCCTTATGGAACGTGTCTCAGAGATCTCTGCTAGCTTATGCCACTCCAGGTTGATTTTTTTACAATATATGGTTATGGTTTAAAACATGCTCGTGCAATATTTCAAAGTTTGGTGTCCTATGTACTTTGTGATGTACCTTATTGTGAAGCATACCTTGATGATGTAGTGTGTTACTCTGAAACTTGGAAGAAACACCTGAACACTGTGTTTGGGAGTCTTCAATCAGCAAACCTCACACTTAATCTTGCTAAATGTGAATTCGATTGTGCTACAGTCACTTATTTGGGTAAACATGTGGGTCAGTGGACCGTTCGTTGTCCTTTTGACGCTAAAGTAAAAGCCATCGATGCTTTTCCAGTTCCTGTAACAAAATGAGAACTTAGGCGATTTCTTGGGAAGGCTGGATATTATAGAAGTTTTCGCAAGGACTTTTCAGATGTTGCAAAACCCCTAACAGATCTTCTGCGTGGCCCAGTGTCTTTTGAATGGAATTTGAGGTGTCGGTATGCCTTTGATGGCCTCAAAACGTAGTTGTATTGTTCTCCTGTGTTAGCAGCCCCGGACTTCTCAAAACCATTTAAGCGGGAGGTGGATGCGAGTGGGACGAGTGCTGTCTTATTCCAGGAAGATGATCATGCAATCAACCGCCCTGTCTGTTTCTATTCAAAAACGTTCAATCGTCACCAGGTTAAACATATCAGCATGGACAAAGAGGCCCTGAGCCATTTGCTAGGCTTACAGCAATGTGAGGTTTATCTTGGTTCTAGTTCATTAGTCAGCTTTATTTATATAGCTTTATTTATATGAACAATTACCCATTGTTGTTTATAATGACCATAACCCAGATTTTACACAACAAGGCAGTTGAAAATGTGATTGCGGACACTTTGCCTAGATATCATATTTAAAACTATTTGGAAATCTGAGATTTTATGGGTGGAGGTGTTACAACCCGGAATGAGTGTTTGTTTTCTTGTTCTTGAGTCTGTGTTGCAGGAATGGAGGCTGTTTATTGGTTCGTGGATAACTTCTGCTGATTGGCACGGCTGTTTTGGGGGGGGTGGTAAAAACCTGTCCTCTCTAGTCATTTTTAGCTTGCTAGCCTAACAGGCAGCTTGCTTATGTTTAGTCTTAGGCCTGTTTTTGTCATGTTTTGGGGACAGTGAGTTTAATTGTCTTGATTCTTCAGGGGACATTTTATTCCTTTGTCGTTTCTTGGTTTTTATTAACTAAGGAGTAAGGTAAGTGTTGTGTGAAATTCATCATACTTTTTCTTTTCTCTTTTGTTACAGGTTATGTAGAAAGGTTGTGAGTGGAGTTTCAGTTATGGGTTTTGTTTGTTGATTTGGCGTTTTCTGAGTCTGAAAGAGCGTCTCTTCTTTTTGTTTTCAAGAAGAAATGCATAGCTTGTATACGGGTCTGATACGTCTTTTCTGTTGCGGCGTGGCCATAGACAGAATTGGGGTTTGACAACTCTGCGAGGAACTCCGTTCAAAGCCAAGCACTAGAGCAAAGCTGTGTCAGAAGTGGGATTCGAACCCACGCCTCCAGAGGAGACTGCAACCTGAACGCAGCGCCTTAGACCATCCTGACCGTCAGACTGCTTTGACACAACCTGATGAACTAAGTGCTGCCTGACGGTCTCCAGGGGTGAAAACGTCGCTTCCTTCGAGCCGGATTCGAACCAGCGACCTAAGGATGACCTGTTAGACGCCTACAGTCCTCCACTCTACCAACTGAGCTATCGAAGGTGTCGCATGCACCCAAAGACGGGGCTAAATTTTTCCGAGGTCAACGGACACCCCATGGCACGAAAGGGGAGCACAACGAACGAGCCAGCCAGGAGTTGAACCTGGAATTGTCTGATTCGTAGTCAGACGCGTTATCCATTGTGCCACTGGCCCTCCGCGAGGTCCTGGACAAAATGATGGAACCCAAGTGATGCAGTCCTTTACAGGATTACCAACAACTTCAAGGCACTGGAGCAACGCAGAGTGTCTCTGCAACTGCAGTCCTACGAAAGCACGGAGGATCACCAGTGACTCGAGCCACCCGTCCCACAGACCGCTCTGACTGAAGACGTTTCCCATTTTGCTGTGGCATGCCTCGTTGGCGCAGTTAGGCAGCGCGTCAGTCTCATAATCTGAAGGTCGTGAGTTCGAGCCTCACACGGGGCAGCGTGGATGGAAACTTTAGAACTGTTTTCAGATCCCGCCATGTCCCATTAATATGCCGCAAATGTTCATTTACCTGCCACGGGCTGCCTTGATTAAGGCTAGTCATCGTGCCAGGCACCAACGCGTACTCTCCCAGGTGGTCTAGTGGCAAGGATTCTGTGCTCATCGTGCCAGGCACCAACGCATGCTCTCCCTGGTGGTCTAGTGGCTAGGATTCGGCGCTCTCACCGCCGCGGCCCGGGTTCGATTCCCGGTCAGGGAATGTAGTTTTGGACGCCCTATGGGGCATTTCACGAGTGCTTGCAATCACTGCTCTTTGACGGCACGCACGGTCTCCACGGGAAAAAACGACGCTTCCTTAGAACCGGATTCGAACAAGCGACCTAAGGATGACCCGTGAGTCGCCAACAGACCGAGAATAGAAGACTCCGTGGATAGTGTACGACATGCCGAGTTTGTGACCGAGTTAGACTTACTTAAGGGTTATTGGCAGGTTCCCCTTATGGAACGTGTCTCAGAGATCTCTGCTAGCTTATGCCACTCCAGGTTGATTTTTTTACAATATATGGTTATGGTTTTTGGTTTAAAACATGCTCGTGCAATATTTCAAAGTTTGGTGTCCTATGTACTTTGTGATGTACCTTGTTGTGAAGCATACCTTGATGATTTGGGGTGTGTTACTCTGAAACTTGGAAGAAACACCTGGGGCCTCATGTATCAACCTTGCGTTCGCACAAAAACTTTGCGTACGTCAGCTTTCACGCTCACGGTCGGATGTACTAACGGTGAAATTAACGCGAGAATGTGCGTTCCTCCAAGCCAACTTCATGTCTGGCGTACGTACATTTCTCATTGTTTTTGTCCGTTGGCGACTCTTACAGGCAATGAAGTGAAGTTGTAAACATTACACAATAATTTGTTCTACAAGTCTATCGCACCACCACCTGTGGGAAGCATTGCTATTAATTAGCAATTTATAAATAATTGACATATATTGTCACACAAGCCTTATGGGATTATATTAATTATATAAATTATGCAATTAAATAAGAACATATAAAAGCATACCGGTATGCAAATTGACACAACCCTTAGTCTATGGCAATGGCAGCTTTGGCTTTATTAGAGGATATTGCTAATGGCAGAATCCGAAGAGAACGAGTTTTTAGGGACCACAATGATTTTCTTGCTCAGGATGATGACTGGTTTATCAGCCGTTTCAGATTTCCAAGGGCTATCCTCTTGGAGCTCTGTGCTGAGTTGGGTCCGAATATAGAGAGAGAGACAGCAAGGAGCCACGCAATACCCGTTCCCTTGCAGGTGCTGACAACTCTTGGTTTTCTGGCAACTGGTTCTTTCCAAAGGGAACTGGCAGACCGCTCAGGAATAAGCCAGTCGTCTTGGAGCCGCGCAATGCCAGCGGTATGGGACGGGATCATCCGCATGTCTACCAGGTATATAAGGTTCCCATATGATGCAGTTGACCAGCCAAACATTAAAACGCAATTTGCAGCGATAGCCGGTTTCCCTAATGTAATCGGAGCGATCGACTGCACACACATTGCTATAAAGGCGCCATCTGAAGAAGAATTTGCATATGTGAATCGGAAACATTTCCATTCAATAAATGTGCAGATAATATGTGATGCACAAATGCGCCTAACAAATATTGTGGCAAGGTGGCCTGGGTCAACCCATGATTCATACATCCTTACAAACAGCATGGTTGGGATGAGGCTCCAAACTGGCAGGGTGCGTGATGGGTGGATTCTTGGTAAGTGATGCATTTAAAGTTATGCTTTATCTTATTGTATATTATATATATTTTTTTGCATTTAATTATTGAATAACCTTTCAGGAGACCGCGGTTATCCAGTAAAGACGTGGCTTTTAACCCCCCTCACCAACCCACAAACTGACCAAGAGCGCAGATACAATAACGCCCATTCTCGCACTCGGTCAGTTGTAGAGCGGGCGATTGGGCAGCTGAAATGTCGGTGGCGCTGCCTTGACAGGAGTGGGGGGATGCTGTTATACCGCCCTGACAAGGTGTGCCGCATTGTGCTGGCCTGTGGTGTGCTGCACAATGTCGCGCACAGGCATGGCATACCACTTGGTGAGGTGGCAGCACCGCCAGATGACCCTGACCCAGGACCAATGTATGTGCAGCCCAACCAACAAGCTATTCAGGCCCGTCAACATGTGATTGCAACAATATAAATGGTAATCGGAGACAAAGTTCATTTTTTGACCAATTCCTTTAATGAGTGGCTTATGTCTGTGAGTGCGTCAGTGATATTTTTAAGGTGACTGTTGATTTCTCCGATGGCCATGACGATTTGCTGTTGTGACTCCAAAACAGCATGCGTCAAGACGCAGCCAGACGGACGGGCGTCAGCACTGGTGGGAGCACTGGAAACACTGGGCACAGTGGGCGCTGGCTGCTCAGGAGGGGAGGATTCCGAGTGCGTGCCAGTGGATGTTCCGGCTATTGCACCATATGAGTCTAAATAAACACAGGCACATGTTAACTTTGATTTGAGTCCGTTCCATTTTTAAGGGGCACACGCATTTGCCATAAATGCAATGGATATGTAAAATCTCTGGTGTAGTTTTGGTCAACTACATTGCATGCATTTGATAATGAAAAAGGCTATATATACCAAAGTAAAAACAAATGAGAAATTGTTACCTTCGTGGCAGTCCTGTAGTGAATCTGAGTCTCCCACAGCAGCAGATACCACTCCAGAGAGTAAAGTGTCACCTATAATTGAGGCAACTCTCTGCTCAAAGGGTGTTAGTTCATTGACCCCTTTACCACTGCCTGTTCTGCCCACACTTTGTCGGTGCGCAGCAGTTCTCCGTTTTACGTCCACCTTAATATCAGACCATTTCTTTTTAAGGTCATTTACAGTGCGACTTTCAGATCCCACCGCATTGACGGCTCCAGCCAAACTCTCCCACTCATATTTTTTCCTTTTGTTGTTAATTCCGGAGGACAAAGTGCCAAATAATATATTTTTTCTGGTTTCTACCTCCGATAGTAGCACCTCCAGTTCACTTTCCGTAAAGTTTCGTTTCTTGCCGCTTGCTTTAGCCATTTTCTTACTGCTATCGTTTGCCAAAGTGAACTCATTACCATATTTAAATTGATTTAATTAGGGGAGGAGACTGGGTGGGGAGTTGTGCTCATGCATGTGCGCTCAATTCTACGTTAATTGGGATGTACAAAGAGAATATGCGTGGGATCCTTCGTACGCAGAGATTCATACATCTGTTTTTTTTGTGCGTACGCACATTTACAGCTTTGTCCGTACGCAATGTTATAGTATGAATTCAACGCAAGTCTTTGTACATGAGGCCCCTGAACACTGTGTTTGGGAGTCTTCAATCAGCAAACCTCACACTTAATCTTGCTAAATGTGAATTCGATTGTGCTACAGTCACTTATTTGGGTAAACATGTGGGTCAGGGGACCGTTCGTCGTCCTTTTGACGCTAAAGTAAAAGCCATCGATGCTTTCCCAGTTCCTGTAACAAAATGAGAACTTAGGCGATTTCTTGGGAAGGCTGGATTTTATAGAAGTTTTCGCAAGGACTTTTCAGATGTTGCAAAACCCCTAACAGATCTTCTGCGTTGCCCAGTGTCTTTTGAATGGAATTTGAGATGTCGGTATGCCTTTGGTGGCCTCAAAACGTAGTTTTATTGTTCTCCTGTGTTAGCAGCCCCGGATTTCTCAAAACCATTTAAGCGGGAGGTGGATGCGAGTGGGACGGGTGCTGTCTTATTCCAGGAAGATGATCATGCAATCAACCGCCCTGTCTGTTTCTATTCAAAAACGTTCAATCGTCACCAGGTTAACCATATCAGCATGGACAAAGAGGCCCTGAGCCATTTGCTAGGCTTACAGCAATGTGAGGTTTATCTTGGTTCTAGTTCATTAGTCAGCTTTATTTATATAGCTTTATTTATATGAACAATTACCCATTGTTGTTTATAATGACCATAACCCAGATTTTACACAACAAGGCAGTTGAAAATGTGATTGCGGACACTTTGCCTTCTTTTGTTACAGGTTATGTAGAAAGGTTGTGAGTGGAGTTTCAGTTATGGGTTTTGTTTGTTGTTTTGGCGTTTTCTGAGTCTGAAAGAGTGTCTCTTCTTTTTGTTTTCAAGAAGAAATGCATAGCTTGTATACGGGTCTGAGACGTCTTTTCTGTTGCCGCCTGGCCATAGACAGAATTGGGGTTTGACAACTCTGCGAGGAACTCCTTTCAAAGCCAATCAGGTTTAGCTAAAGCTTGTCATCAGAGAAACAAGGAGCTATGCCCATGCACTTTCCCAGCGGTTACAATGTTCAGTCAAAACATGTCACATTGCAACTGATGAATCATGGCGTGGCGTATCTCGAAGGGCAGCTTACGGAGTCTTTCATTATATCACACTAGAAGAACAAACGCCTTTGTTATATTGTTGGGGGCTCTGCATACAGCAGGGCTGCTTGAGTTTGTCCCAAAGCAGAAAGGGGTATTTGTCGTGGGCAAATGGCCACGAACAGGTTTAACAGCTTATGTTAAAAAAAGAAAAACCTAACAAAAGCTTGTTCGAACAAAATCTGACTTCGAAGAACAAGCATTTTAGGCTCGAGCTGTTTGAAGGACTCGGCGTGGCAGTTAACGGTCCGTTAGACAGATCGCCGTTCAAAGGAAACCTCCCCGTCGGGGAATCGAACCCCGGTCTTCCGCGTGACAGGCGGAGATACTGTGCACTATACTAACGAGGAACACTCAGCTTCTGCACAGCATGCACGTGGCCACCCGTTCGGAAGGGTTCATCCGCTCCTGTCTTGCCAGTCAGTGAAGGGACTCTGTTGCTCGATGCAGTGGTGTGGGCTTACAACACCGTGTTCAGTGCGTTTGGAAATTCAGCAAGCCGGCACCTACTCGTCTGCGTTGGTATAGGGATGACGATAGCTGAATTCCACCCAAGACTGAGTTCACCCTTAATTTTGGCAGCCTGGAGATAAGCATCCACACTGAATGGAGGGCGGCCTGGAACTCACCAGTCGCCTGACTGCTTGCTGTGAAACGGGGTGTATAATTACCTTGTTTCGCCGCAGTACTCGTGCTTGCTAAGGCAGCACGTATACTAAAATTGGATCGATACAGAGAAGATTAGCATGGCCCCTGCGAAAGGATGACACGTAAATCCGTGAAGCGCTCCATATTTATTTCCATTTACCTGCTTTGGATGGTAGTGTGTCAACATCTGCCGCAAAAACAGCAGTCCATGTGCTCCAGCCTTATGATCACGGAGGATTGCATTCAGCGTGTCCACACCTTGCAGCAACATTCAAACAAAGACATAAGTAAGGCACATCCTCGGCACAGGAGTTTAAGGTGTCCTGGAAGCGAATGTCTGTCTATTCGAGTCAGTTCACAAGTTCCTTATAGAAATCCCAGTACACGTGGTCGGCACAGCATTGTCTTCGGTGACATCTCCTGGGTGAGGGAGGCCGTATTTGTTTGGTGATGAAAGATTTGAGGTCGTTTGCTCTACCTGATTGCAATGCTCTGGGGAGCCTTCACGAGAGATCACCCTCTTTAAACATGATGGTGCGGCATGGTGAGTGCTCGGCATAAGGAGTGGTTGGGTATTGCTCGAGTTTCTCTTCATATACGGATAAATCTTTCAACTTTTACTAAAGATTTCCGTGGGGAGGAAGCATTGCGAGTTTGTTGTAATTTTGGGGGTTCTGCATATTGCAGAGCTGCAGAAGGTTGTTCAAAAGCAGAGAACGTTCGTTTTTCCTGGGCGAATGTTCCACAGCTTATGCTGAATAAAGAGAAAAACAATCCAAAATATTTATTCGACCGAAATCTGATATCAAATCTGCAGTGTCAAACTGCCGCTTCGAATCAGAGGGGGCCGTTTTACGCTTGAGTTGTCAGAAGGACTTGGCACAGCGGTTAACTGTCCTTTTAGACAGAACGGGATTCAAATGTTCATGCACTGGTCATGTACCACAGGCTGCCTTGATTAAGGCTAGTCATCGTGCCAGGCTACCACGCAGGCTCTCCCTGGTGGTCTAGTGGCTAGGATTCGGCGCTCTCACCGCCGTGGCCCGGGTTGGATTCCCGGTCAGGGAATGTGGTTTTGGACGCCCTATGGGGCATTTCACGAGTGCTTGCAAACACGGCTTTCTAAGAGCCGGATTCAAACCAGCTGATCTGGAGTCAGACGCGCTACCGTTGCGCCACGAGGCCTTTTCCAAGCAAAAAGGTTACCCTTTGTGGACATTTTTCAGCTGTGCTATACGTGGTAACGGAAAGCACAAGGCGTCCCTGGGTGGGCTCGAACCACCACCTTTCGGTTAACAGAAAAGCGCCACAAAGAGATGTCCCGTTAACACCCAACATGTGACTCGAACCCACGACCCTGGATTAAGAGTCTCATGCTCTACTGACTGAGCTAGCCGGGAAATCAAATTTCAGTGACAAAAAAATGCCAGAGGGCTGAATGCTGGGCTCTTTTAGAGTGTTGTGCAGACTTTCCTGAACCTCATCTAGTCCTCCTTGGGATTCTCACCAGATCAACACACTTGAACCTGTTGGTTAACAGAAATTCAATAGAGTTTACCCTGTTCAGCTTCAGCTAGAGTTGCCAGCGATTGAAGATGTGTTCTTTAGTCCCTAGGCAGATCCAGATCCTAGTGCATGTGGTCGGCAGGCTCTTAACTTGAAGAACATCTCTTTGGAGTTGCCGATTGCAGTTGATTTTTTAAAAATCAGAATCAGAATCAGAACAAGCTTTATTGCCAGGTGTGCTTACACACACGAGGAATTTGTCTTGGTTACAGAAGCTTCCAGTACACAAGTAAGGTTACAAGACAAGTAACAATCAACAAAGGCAACGAAAGTACAGAATAAAAATAAAAGTTAAGCACACAAAGGTGAAAGTGCAGTGTGACAGAAGAGCTCCGGAATTTTTGTTTAAAATATACAAGTTATGAGTTTATATATGTGAAATGTCTGAGGGAAAGTATGGCACACATTTATTGCACTGTAGGGTGTATGATATATATATACAGATTCTATGAGATATCTACAGGTGTTTAAAATATACTTATTTTAAGGTGCTATATACGAAAAACCTGGCACAAAAATATTTCACACATTTATTGCAAAAGGTGAACATTTAACTGTTCATGAGGTAGATGGCCTGAGGAAAGAAGCTCTTCCTGTGTCTGGATGTTTTAGTGCTCGGTGCTCTGTAGCGTCGACCAGATGGTAAGAGTTCAAACAGAGAGTGTGCTGGGTGTGAGGGCAACGAAAGTCACGGTTTGATGTCATGACGGCGCATGCATGCGACGCGGTCTGCATGCGACGCAGTACCCCAACACTAAGCCTTCACAATGCTGTTCAGGCATATATGAGAGACAAGGCTGTGAGCTTAATCTTGTGATTGGGTGCAAAAAATATTCCCTGATCCTCTAGGGCGATGTGCTCTCGGTATGTTGTCGGGGGCCGCCCGACGGGCGAGAATCTAGAATACGGGACCCCTCGGACCTTCCTGGAAATTTCCTCGTATAACTTATTTGAATGGCTCTTGCATATGTGTTTCATGGACGTAGCCCCGACAGGGTCAACCGACCCGAAACCGGGTCACGAGCAACCGCCCGTCATCCACCGGTCGTGCGGAAAAGCCGGGCGACTCTGTGACTTTGTTTGGGTGTCGAAAGGTCAAAATAGGGAGAGTCGTCCACGAAGCAGTTAATGAAAACGCATTGGCATAGATGGTAGGTGGGAGCCCTCCCGTTGGGAAACGATAGGCCGAAGGGTCTGGACATTTTGGATTATTTTTGTCTAGAAGCCCCCCATTTATCCCCCAAACGTCCAAAGTTCTTAGACCTTTGTGAAAAATCCACCTCCCCCAACACTAAGCCTTCATAATGCTATTCAGTGTTATATGAGAGACGAGGCTGTGTGCTTAATATTGTGATTGGGTGCAAAAACATTCCCTGATCCTCTAGTGCGATGTGCTCTCGGTATGTTGTCGGGGGCCGCCCGACGGGCCAGAATCTAGAATACGGGACCCCTCGGACCTTCCTGGAAATTTCCTCGTATAGCTTATTTTAATGGCTTTTGCATATGTGTTTCGTGGACGTAGCCCCGACAGGGTCAACCGACCCGAAACCGGGTCACGAGCAACCGCCCGTCATCCACCGGCCGTGCGGAAAAGCCGGGCGACTCTATGACTTTGTTTGGGTGTCAAAAGGTCAAAATAGGGAGAGCGTATGCGTCACCGAATGCATGTATGCGTCACCGAATGCATCGTGCATAGAGCAGACCGCGTCGCATGCATGCGCCGTCATGACATCAAACCGTGACGCATGCACACGCTGCACACGTCACCCGAATGCATCGTGCATAGAGCAGACCGTGACGCATACAAGCGCTGCTATAACAGCAGACTGTGACGCATGCATGCGCTGTATGCGTCACCGAATGCATCCTGCATAGAGCTTTTTGAAACATATAAATTTATATTTTTTAGTTAAACATTGCTAATAAGTATTATGTCCACCAACTTGATACACGTGGCCCGTTCAAATAAACTGCAGGTGGACGTTTCTGTGTTTTCGCCAAGTCACGCAGGAAGCGACCACCAGCCATTTATTTGAAGGGACCACGTGTATTAAGTTGGTGGACGACCCATTTTAAGGCAAAATACAGCCTTCTACGAGTCGATAATAACATATGTGTGTTGTATAAAGTGTACTAAGGGAATAAGGTGGTTCTTTAGTCGTATATATAAATACGTCGGGAAAAAAGTAAAAAAGAAAAGCCTGGCGAAACTAAGTAACGAGAAAAACTACAAAGTACTACAAATATGGCAACCAGAAAGTGACCACCCGCAGTTTATATGAATGCACCACGTGTAGTGAGTTGGTGAAAACTCGTTTTTAAGCATAAATAAGCATTATGTGAGTTCTTGCGAACATATGTGTGTCTAATAAAGTTTAATATGTGAATCGCGTCGTTGTTTATTCATATAATTGATTATAAACGCCTGGGGAATCGAATAAAGAAAAGAACTACGCAGGACTACAAACATGGCAGAAAACCGGAAGCTGGTTCCGGTCGTGTGCCATATTTGTAGTCCGTTGTAGTTTTTTTGGTAATCGACCGCCTTACGCTTATATGAACGGCACACGCGTATTAGGTTTGTGGACAACCACTTTAAGGGCATAATTCCGTCATCTGTGAGTTGCTGCTTACATATGTGTGTCTATTTAAGTGTACCAACAGACTAACAGGGTCGTTAATGCATATAGATTATTCTAAAGTGTGTCCACGAACTTAATACGTGTCGCCCATTAAAATAAACTGCAGGTGGACATTTCTCCGTTTTTCACTAAGTCATACAGGAGGTGTCCACCTGCAGTCTATATGAATGCACAACGTGTAGTGAGTTGGTGGAAACTCATTTTTAAGCATAAATAAGCATTATGTGAGTTGCTGCTAACATATGTATGTCTATTAAAGTGTACCAACAGACTAACAGGGTCGTCAATGCATATAGATTATTCTAAAGAGTGTCCATGAACTTCATACTTGTGGACTACTACTGTAATCTACAGGTGGACAGGACCACATGCAGTTTATATGAATGGACTATGTGTTGTAGGTTTGTGGACAACCACCTTTTGGGGGTTTGTCCACGAAGTTAATACGCTTGCCCATAACGGACTTTTTGGCTTGAGTCCTGCATGTTCAAAAATTTGAAGAAAAGTCAAAGAGGAAGTGAATGGTGTGTCTGGTTTTTTATTTATTCCTGTGCGTTAGCCACTTCTCAAACCCTGGTAAAAGGCTCAGAAGGCATTTGGTGCTCGTCACCTACACAGGGCCAAAGTGAGAGGGAAGACGTGCTTCATCAAGACCCCTTAACATGCTGCCGTGACCCGGATTCGAACCGGGGTTGCTGCGGCCACAACGCAGAGTACTAACCACTATACGATCACGGCTTGCAACCTTGGGATTGCTTCAAAGGCCTTGACTTGAGATGAAGTTTCGGTTTAACTATTCGAGAGACACAAATAAGCAGCTGAGCTCGATGCTCAGCAAACGTAGTCGGCAGGATTCGAATCTGCGCGGGGAGACCCCAATGGATTTCTAGTCCATCGCCTTAACCACTCGGCCACGACTACACTTGAACAATGGTCTTCTACAAGCTGTCGGGCCACAGCAGTACAACAAGGAGGCGGGAGTTTAACGGGTGAGCCTAAAGTTTGGCCACCAGGAGGTGGGCCTAAAAAGGGCAGATTCAAAGTCTGATGCTCTACCGACTGAGCTATACGGGCTCGTCTTGGAGCGCGCCGCAGTTCTTGTGGAATGCATCCTACAAAATGATGGCACCCTACATCAAGAGAGACGACTCGTGACCGTTTGGTAGTACTGGCAGACATGACACTCAAAGCGAGGCCTGGCCAGTGCAGTCGGTAACGCATGCGAATCTTAATCGCAGTGTCGTGGTTTTGAACCCTGCGTTGCTCCTCTGCGGGAGTGCCCTGGCTAGCAGGCCTAGTGCTGGGGCCTTCTTGGGACGAGTAAAACTTCTGACGGGGGTTCTCTGAAAACAAGCGCGGCGGTGCTACGTGTTTGCTCGTAGTTTGCCATGCTTTGGCACTTTAATTCCGATTCAAACGGAGCGACATGTCCGAGGAAAGTACCGCATCGTTTTCTGTCGCTATCCCCGACTGCATACACACATCCGTCTCTGTGGCGCAATCGGTCAGCGCGTTCGGCTGTTAACTGAAAGGTTGGTGGTTCAAGCCCACCCAGGGACGAGAGAAGCTTTTCCTTGCTATGTTGAACATAGCTGCAGCAGTTGTGTTCTGCAGCAACCCATCACGCGGTGGCCTGACAGCGAAGCTGGCTCAACAGAGCCTTATTCTATAACAATAAGGTATTTCTAGCCGAAACGCCAGCAAGGAAAAGAAGCCTCTGAGCTTCCCAAATTGAGAGCTAAACCTGGTCCGCTTGCGTGAAAGCAGGGGTCCTGAGTGACGGACACCTCAGAAAAGGCAACACCGTATTGCCCTTGTTCAGGTGTCAGTCATGGTCCCACTGTTTCCCAGAGCTAAAGAAACCGAATTGCGACGATGAAGAGAATCTCGAGCTTTGCCAATCTGTCCACGAACCAGCGTGCACACTATGTCACGCCACAATGTTCACAGAGGGTCATTTCTCCTACAGGCTCCTCTCAGACCACTTCAATTGAGAGGAGGAAAAGAAGTAAAAATCAATTCCATCCCCAAATAACTCCAATCGCCTCTGACGAGGTGCCGACGACGCTGATTGCACGCTGACCACAGGTAATCAGTTTAAAATCTGCCTTATTAACAGATTTGTCCAACTCTGACAAATGCCAGACGAGGACCTCAGACATTAGTGTAAGGCTTGGACTTTTGGAGCAAGCATACTGCTGTCCCTAATGTGGAAATCTGCTATGGACACCCGAAAAAAGTAAGTCACATTGCAAAGGGTTTGCCCGAGATGAAGTGTGGGTTTTTCTCCTCTAGAGAGACAAATCAACAGCTGAGTTCAATGCACCGCACACATAGTCGGCAGGATTGGAACCTGCGCGGGGAGACCCCGATGGATTTCTAGCCCGACAACAGCACGTCACGACTTTGCAGGAAATTATGGTTAGCGCGTTCGGCTGTTAACTGAAAGGTTGGTGGTTCAAGCCCACCCAGGGACGAGAGAAGCTTTTCCTTGCTATGTTGAACACAGCTGCAGCAGTTGTGTTCTGCAGCACCCCATCACGCGGTGGCCTGACAGCGAAGCTGGCTCAACAGAGCCTTACTCTATAACAATAAGGTATTTCTAGCCGAAACGCCAGCAAGGAAAAGAAGCCTCTGAGCTTCCCAAATTGAGAGCTAAACCTGGTCCGCTTGCGTGAAAGCAGGGGTCCTGAGTGACGGACACCTCAGAAAGGGCAACACCGTATTGCCCTTGTTCAGGTGTCAGTCATGGTCCCACTGTTTCCCAGAGCTAAAGAAACCGAATTGCGACCCCCAAATTTTGTACTAAACGTGTACTATCAGTAAACAACAGAAAGAAGGATTTGGGGTTGAGGAAAAGACCCCCCTGACGACAGTTTGCTGAAGCAAGTGAACACACTGCCCGACTCTAACAGCATCTGTTCTTTAACACGCTTATGCAGCCCTGCCCTTAGCAAAGCCCCAAAAATAACACAAACTCACAGTGGTTCCCCTCCACGGAAACCTTTAGTAAAAGACGAAAGATTTATGCGTAGATGAAGAGAATCTCGAGCTTTGCCAATCTGTCCACGAACCAGCGTGCACACTATGTCACGCCACAATGTTCACAGAGGGTCATTTCTCCTGCAGGCTCCTCTCAGACCACTTCAATTGAGAGGAGGAAAATAAGTAAAAATCAATTCCATCCCCAAATAACTCCAATCGCCTCTGACGAGGTGCCGACGACGCTGATTGCACGCTGACCACAGGTAATCAGATTTAAATCTGCCTTATTAACAGATTTGTCCAACTCTGACAAATGCCAGACGAGGACCTCAGACATTAGTGTAAGGCTTGGACTTTTGGAGCAAGCATACTGCTGTCCGTAATGTGGAAATCTGCTATGGACACCCGAAAAAAGTAAGTCACATTGCAAAGGGTTTGCCCGAGATGAAGTGTGGGTTTTTCTCCTCTAGAGAGACAAATCAACAGCTGAGTTCAATGCACCGCACACATAGTCGGCAGGATTGTAACCTGCGCGGGGAGACCCCGATGGATTTCTAGCCCGACAACAGCACGTCACGACTTTGCAGGAAATTATGTTTTTTTTATTTTTTTCCATCTAAAAAAGAGGAAGTGCATGGTGTGTCTGGTTTTTTTTTTATTCCAGTGCGTTAGCCACTACTCAAACCCGGGTAAAAGGCTCAGAAGGCATTTGGTGCTCGTCACCTACACAGGGCCAAAGTGAGAGGGAAGACGTGCTTCATCAAGACCCCACAATATGCTGCCGTGACCCGGATTCGAACCGGGGTTGCTGCGGCCACAACGCAGAGTACTAACCACTATACGATCACGGCTTGCAACCTTGGGATTGCTGCAAAGGCCTTGACTTGAGATGAAGTTTCGGTTTAACTATTCGAGAGACACAAATCAGCAGCTGAGCTCGATGCTCAGAAAAACGTAGTCGGCAGGATTCGAACCTGCGCGGGGAGACCCCAATGGATTTCTAGTCCATTGCCTTAACCACTCGGCCACGACTACACTTGAACAATGGTCTTCTACAAGCTGTCGGGCCACAGCAGTACAACAAGGAGGCGGGAGTTTAACGGGTGAGCCTAAAGTTTGGCCACCAGGAGGTGCGCCTAAAAAGGGCAGATTCAAAGTCTGATGCTCTACCGACTGAGCTGTACGGGCTCGTCTTGGAGCGCGCCGCAGTTCTTGTGGAATGCATCCTACAAAATGATGGCACCCTACATCAAGAGAGACGACTCGTGACCGTTTGGTAGTACTGGCAGACATGACACTCAAAGCGAGGCCTGGCCAGTGCAGTCGGTAACGCATGTGAATCTTAATCGCAGTGTCGTGGTTTTGAACCCTGCGTTGCTCCTCTGCGGGAGTGCCCTGGCTAGCAGGCCTAGTGCTGGGGCCTTCTTGGGACGAGTAAAACTTCTGATTGCCCTTGTTCAGGTGTCAGTCATGGTCCCACTGTTTCCCAGAGCTAAAGAAACCGAATTGCGACCCCCAAATTTTCAAGGCACTGCAGAAAGACTTTCCATTTCTCTAAACGTGTACTATCAGTAAACAACAGAAAGAAGGACTTGGGGTTTAGGAAAAGACCCCCCTGACGACAGTTTGCTGAAGCAAGTGAACACACTGCCTGACTCTAACAGCATCTGTTCTTTAACACGCTTATGCAGCCCTGCCCTTAGCAAAGCCCCAAAAATAACACAAACTCACAGTGGTTCCCCTCCACGGAAACCTTTAGTAAAAGACGAAAGATGTATGCGTAGATGAAGAGAATCTCGAGCTTTGCCAATCTGTCCACGAACCAGCGTGCACACTATGTCACGCCACAATGTTCACAGAGGGTCATTTCTCCTGCAGGCTCCTCTCAGACCACTTTAATTGAGAGGAGGAAAATAAGTAAAAATCAATTCCATCCCCAAATATCTCCAATCGCCTCTGACGAGGTGCCGACGACGCTGATTGCACGCTGACCACAGGTAATCAGATTTAAATCTGCCTTATTAACAGATTTGTCCAACTCTGACAAATGCCAGACGAGGACCTCAGACATTAGTGTAAGGCTTGGACTTTTGGAGCAAGCGTACTGCTGTCCGTAATGTGGAAATCTGCTATGGACACCCGAAAAAAGTAAGTCACATTGCAAAGGGTTTGCCCGAGATGAAGTGTGGGTTTTTCTCCTCTAGAGAGACAAATCAACAGCTGAGTTCAATGCACCGCACACAAAGTCGGCAGGATTGGAACTTGCGCAGGGAGACCCCGATGGATTTCTAGCCCGACAACAGCACGTCACGACTTTGCCGGAAATTATGTTTTTTTATTTTTTTCCATCTAAAAAAGAGGTAGCGGCATCGACGTCCGCATCATTCGAGGCTTTATTCGCATTATTCGAGTTGAGGCTCACCGCTAAGGAAAAATGTCTTCCCACAAGCTTTCTTGCAGTGTTTTTTGCATTTTCATTTAGACAGTGTGAACGTGTACTGTGGTACGTTTCCTTGCGCTTTCACCATAGTTTCATGAAAAGCGTTATCCCCTTATTGTTGGGCGATTGTCAAAATAAGTCTTTTGCCCTGGGCTTGAAAAATCTCTCTGCCCAAATGTGCTTTACTTATCATTTCTGTGTGTGTGTGTGCGTGAAATCACATTAACGTTTCAGACATGGGCAATTTGTTGTGCTTTATATTTCGCTTGGGTGTATTGCCCTTTGGCTCATTTCGTACCATTGGCAGTTGTCAGTATAAAAAGCAGCGTGTGCTACTGATACTTGACGTTAACTTAACCCCGGTTGAAAACCTGCCGATGTCTTAGTTTATCATCAGAAAAACCTTCCGTCTTCTATGTGTTTCATCGTTCCACAAGTACAGCGCTACAACCCCTCGGAAGGGGTTCTGATTGGACGCCCTGTAAAAGAGAATGCTCCTCTGAGAGGTCCCACCGAGACTTGAATTCGGACCGCTGGATTCAGAGTCCAGAGTGCTAAACATTACACCATGGAACACTGTGTCGAGTGGTTGACGGCCCGCTAGGCGCAGGAGAAAATCCACCCTGAAGGGGTTCTGATTGGAAGACCCATAAAAGAGAATGCTGTGCTGGGAGGTCCCACCGAGATTTGAACTCAGATCGCTGGATTCAGAGTCCAGAGTGCTAACCATTACACCATGGAACCCTGTTTCGAGTGGTTTTAGGCCCGCTAAGCTCACAAGAAAAGGCCAACCGGTCCAGGGTGCAAAAATATCTCTGCGGTAAAGCAATGCCTGGGCTTGAAAAATCTCTCTGCCCAAATGTGCTTTACTGTGGGTGTTTGTGTATAGAGGCGTCTAGTACGCGAAAAAACGTAGAAGAATTTCAATCGTGCGCCAACAAGCTAGTAGAAAGGCTCAAACCGTTGGGCAGAAGCAACTCCACACAGATTGGATGCCCTATTTAAGAGAATGCTGCGCTTAGAGGTCCCACCGAGATTTGAACTGGGATCGCTGGATTCAGAGTGCAGAGTGCTAAACATAAGTTGAAAGGCTAAAACCGTTGGGCAGAAGCAATTCCAGACATGGGCCCCTCGGAAGGGGTTCTGATTGGAAGCCCCATAAAGGAGAATGCTGTGCTGAGAGGTCACACCGAGATTTGAACTCGTATCGCTTGATTCAGAGTCCAGAGTGCTAATCATTACACCATGGAACCCTGTGTCGAGTGGTTTTAGGCCCGCTAGGCGCACAAGAAAAGGCCACCCGGTCCAGGGTGCACAAATATCTCTGCGGTAAAGCAATGCACAGGCAAAGACTTGCCGAAACTAAACCAGGGACCTTTAGATCTTCAGTCTAACACTCTCCCAACTGAGCTATTTCGGCCACATCATCTGTCTTGTGCAAGCCTTTTGGCGAACGACCCCAGCATCATTTTACCAATGAGAGATGGACGGCATGCCAGGGAAAAGTCAGTGGCCAGTACGGGGATCGAACCCGCGAACTTGGCGTTATTAGCACCACGCTCTAACCAACTGAGCTAACCGGCCTATGGGCTCCTTCAATCACATTTCGCGTCGCTGATTTTACTCCTTTGAGTGTCGTACTGTTAAGTGGCAACAGTTCCGGTTAGTTCGTTCAAATGGAAGAGCGCTTGTTTTGCATGCGAGAGGTACCGCCATCGACGTCCGCATTATTCGAGGCTTTATTCTCTCACCGCTTTATATAGGCTCACCGCTAAGAAAAATTGTCTTCCCACAAGCTTTCTTGCAGTGTTGATGTTAACTTAACCCGGTTGAAAACCTGCCGATGTCTTAGTTTATCATCAGAAAAACCTTCCGTCTTCTATGTGTTTCATTGTCCCACAAGTACAGCGCTACAACCCCTCGGAAGGGGTTCTGATTGGACGCCCTGTAAAAGAGAATGCTCCGCTGAGAGGTCCCACCGAGACTTGAATTCGGACCGCTGGATTCAGAGTCCAGAGTGCTAAACATTACACCATGGAACACTGTGTCGAGTGGTTGACGGCCCGCTAGGCGCAGGAGAAAAGCCACCCTGATCGGGGTGCACAAATTAGCTCTGCCGTAAAGTAATGAACAGACGAAGCCTTGCCGAAACCCGGCAAGTGTATTGCCCTAAGGCTCATTTCGTACCATTGGCATTTTTCAGTATGAAAAGCAGCGTGTGCTACTGATACTTGACGTTAACTGAACCCTGGTTGAAAACCTGCCGATGTCTTAGTTTATCATCAGAAAAACCTTCCGTCTTCTATGTGTTTCATCGTTCCACAAGTACAGCGCTACAACCCCTCAGAAGGGGTTCTGATTGGACGCCCTGTAAAAGAGATTGCTCCGCTGAGAGGTCCCACCGAGATTTGAACTGGGATAGCTAGATTCAGAGTCCAGATTGCTAAACATTACACAATGGAACACTGTGTCGAGTGGATGACGGCCCGCTTGCGGTAAAGTAATGAACAGACGAAGCCTTGCCGAATCCCGGGATCGAACCAGGGACCTTAAGATCTTCAGTCTAACACTCTCACAACTGAGCTATTTCGGCCACATCATATGTCTTGTGCAAAGGCTCAAACCGTTGGGCAGAAGCAATTCCAGACATGGGCCTCAAAAGGGGTTCTGATTGGAAGACCCATAAAAGAGAATGCTGTGCTGGGAGGTCCCACCGAGATTTGAACTCGGATCGCTGGATTCAGAGTCCAGAGTGCTAACCATTACACCATGGAACCCTGTTTCGAGTGGTTTTAGGCCCGCTAAGCTCACAAGAAAAGGCCAACCGGTCCAGGGTGCAAAAATATCTCTGCGGTAAAGAAATGCCTGGGCTTGAAAAATCTCTCTGCCCAAATGTGCTTTACTGCGGGTGTTTGTGTATAGAGGCGTCTAGAACGCCAAAAAACGTAGAAGAATTTCAATCGTGCGCCAAAAAGCTAGTTGAAAGGCTCAAACCGTTGGGCAGAAGCAACTCCAGACAGATTGGATGCCCTGTTTAAGAGAATGCTGCGCTTAGAGGTCCCACCGAGATTTGAACTGGGATCGCTGGATTCAGAGTGCTAAACATAAATCTAAAGTCAAAATAAGTCCTTTGCCCTGGGCTTGAAAAATCTCTCTGCCCAAATGTGCTTTATTTATCATTTCTGTGTGTGTGCGTAAAATCACATTAACGTTTCAGACATGGGCAATTTGTTGTGCTTTATATTTCGCTTGGGTGTATTGCCCTTTGGCTCATTTTGTACCATTGGCAGTTGTCAGTATGAAAAGCAGCGTGTGCTACTGATACTTGACGTTAACTTAACCCCGGTTGAAAACCTGCCGATGTCTTAGTTTATCATCAGAAAAACCTTCCGTCTTCTATGTGTTTCATCGTTCCACAAGTACAGCGCTACAACCCCTCGGAAGGGGTTCTGATTGGACGCCCTGTAAAAGAGAATGCTCCGCTGAGAGGTCCCACCGAGACTTGAATTCGGACCGCTGGATTCAGAGTCCAGAGTGCTAACCATTACACCATGGAACCCTGTTTCGAGTGGTTTTAGGCCCGCTAAGCTCACAAGGAAAGGCCAACCGGTCCAGGGTGCAAAAATATCTCTGCGGTAAAGCAATGCCTGGGCTTGAAAAATCTCTCTGCCCAAATGTGCTTTCGTTCAAATGGAAGAGCGCTTGTTTTGCATGCGAGAGGTAGTGCCATCGACGTCCGCATTATTCTAGGCTTTATTCTCTCACCGCTTTATATAGGCTCACCGCTAAGAAAAAATGTCCTCCCACAAGCTTTCTTGCAGTGTTATTTGCATTTTCATTTAGACAGTGTGAACGTGTGCTGTGGTGCGTTTCCTTGCGCTTTCACCGTACTTTCATGAAGAGCGTTATACAAAAGAGCCATAGCCGATACGAGGTTACCGTGTGAACAACTCGTAATTAACTATGTTTGGGGTAAGACCACATCATTTACTTTCGACCTATGTGCTGTCATAAATTGTGGGGGAAAAAATAGCTCATAGAGGGGGTACGAGGTAAATGTATGTATGGACGGGAATATGGACAGTGTTTGTAAGGCGTACCAGTCTAGGCAAACCCATAGGGGAGAATGGTGTCCGTCATGGAATAAGGTAATAGCATATACCGGTGGTTGGACCCCGGAAAGAACCTAGCCTTTGGACCCGTACCTCGGCAAAATTTTATTTCAAAATGCAAAGAGATTACAGAGCAAGTCAAAATCCACTCACCCTTTCAATATCCACCAGAACGGGATCAGCCAATTATACAGGGGAGTTTTTCCTTATAATGGGGGTGCACATGCAAGGAACAGATAGAAAAGCAGTAATAAAATTTGTTGTGGACAGTTCACCTGAGGAGGAAAGAAATGAGACAATAGCTGAGCCATTATCGGTAGGACAAAAGAATGGAGTGGTAGAAATAGATTACACCATGTTAAAACCGGAAGATTTGATAGAAAGAGCAACAGGATATGGGGAAAATAATTTGTGGCTGGAATGGATAATTACCACAGCCAGAGAACAGAGGTTAGATGATTGTGTAGGTTGTGCTAATGCAAGACCCAATTTATATATTGAACCAGCCCCGTTGTACCAAAACGATACGTGGGGTTATGAGTGTATGCTGACACGGATGGCCAGTCCAAAAAATTGTACCACATTGGCAACAATATTCCCACCAATAACCAACCTTTCACGGGCAGGTCCATTTACACCAAAGAAAGCAAATTATACCTGTTATGATATTAAACGTCAATCACCAACCAGCAACCTGGGGGAGATAAATAAGGAGTGGTGTGATCAGATCATAGTAGATAATGGGACTAGAATAGGTACGTGGGCTAGGGCAGGTTTGTATTATTAGTGTGGAGATCGAAGATTGTTTACTAGGATACCTGAGAAGGCAAAGGGAGTGTGTGCTTTGGTAAGACTGGGAGCTCCAATAACCCTGATAGGTGACAGAGCAGTCAGAACGGAATCCGTGAATTCAGCAACATTGACTAGAAGACATAGGAGACACATCATTACAAAGAGAGCAATAGGTTCAAGTGTAGATTTATCATTAAATAGTCCTACGTATATCGATGCTATAGGGATTCCCAGAGGTGTACCAGATGAATATAAGCTAGCGAACCAAGTGGCAGCAGGTTTTGAGAATACACCAATAATAGCTGCTCTTTTTTCAGTCACCCCAAACAAGAATGTAGATAGGATTAATTATGTGCATTATAATGTCATGAGATTAGCAAATATGACAAGGGATGCAGTAGATGGTTTAGCGGAGCAACTAGCACCAACTTCACTGATGGCTATCCAGAACCGTATGGCTCTGGACATGCTGTTGGCAGAGAAGGGAGGAGTATGTGTAATGTTTGGTGATCTTTGTTGTACGAACATTCCCAATAATACTGCCCCTGATGGATCAGTGACGAGGGCATGGAAGGATTGAAAACTTTGTCTATCGAAATGAAGTAACATTCAGGAGTAAATATTCCTATTGGATATTGGCTAGACAAAACATTGGGAAGATGGAAAGCAATAGTAATGTCTATTGTGATGTCCATAGGGGTATTTGTAGCTATTTTGATTACGTGTGGCTGTTGTTGCATTCCTTGCCTTAGATCACTGTGTAATCGCTTAATAATTTCAGCTATTGAGAGACCGGAAAGCCCCAAACCATTTAATATGCCATTGTTATCTAGCTATAATAACGACACGGAGGACCAAGAATTTTGACCTCTTTCGAGGTCAAGAGAGGGATTATTGGGGTTACGATGTTCTATGTATTATAAATTTATGTTTACTGTTGTTTTACTGTCAAATATAATGATATGAGTATGTCCATGCTGTGCTGGGTTTTTGTCTTGAAAACTAGTTGGCAGGAGTGTGAAACGAGAGCTTTGAGGAATGCGGAAGCTGAGTTTCAAATAACGTGTGTGTGTGTGCGTAAATCGCATTTTTCGGCAGGACGGCTATTTTCAAAATGTTTCGCAGGGAACCAACGGTTGGGGGGAATGGAGTCAGATTTACATGCCCCGAGGTGATTGGTTCCAGAGGATTGAACGCCCGCCCAAGGAAGGGGAAGAGCCTGAAGAGTGAATCGACGTCACATATATTATAAATATCTGTAACCCGGAAGTGTGTTTTTCAGTTGTTCGCTCATATATATGTTGAGAGGCAACCCCAGCTGGAAAGAAGCTTTTACATCTGACAATAAATTCTACTTATTGGGAAAAACTGTCTCTTTGACTTTTCTTCAAATTTTTGAACATGCAGGACTGAAGCGAAAAAGTCTGTCAGGGTCTAATAGATGTAGCACAAAGGAAAAATAGTCTAAGGGTTAAAATTGTCAAAAAGTATCTGGATAAAGAGAATATAACAACATGAAAGAAAACGATGCAATATTTTTTAAACAAATGCGGTAATTTTCTTTTGGGAGAAGACATTTTGGACTAAAGCTTGGATGACAGAAAAGATGCCAGATTT